>NC_138548.1:358486260-358893760 GCF_964273705.1 Natrix helvetica | reverse complement strand
CCTTCCCTGTCCTTTCCTGTCCTGTTCTTTTTCCTTTCCTTTCCTTTCCTTTCCTTTCCTTTCCTTTCCTTTCCTTTCCTTTCCTTTCCTTTCCTTTCCTTTCCTTTCCTTTCCTGTCCTGTCCTGTCCTTTCCTGTCCTGTTCTTTTTCCTTCCCTGTCCTTTCCTGTCCTGTTCTTTTTCCTTTCCTTTCCTTTCCTTTCCTTTCCTTTCCTGTCCTGTCCTGTTCTTTTTCCTTTCCTGTCCTTTCCTGTCCTGTTCTTTTTCCTTACCTGTCCTGTCCTGTCCTTTTTCCTGTCCTGTCCTGTCCTGTCCTGTCCTTTTTCCTTTCCTTTCCTGTCCTGTCCTGTCCTGTCCTGTCCTGTCCTGTTCTTTTTCCTTTCCTTTCCTGTCCTGTCCTGTCCTTTTTCCTTTTTCCTTTCCTGTCCTGTCCTGTTCTTTTTCCTTTCCTGTCCTGTCCTGTCCTGTTCTTTTTCCTTTCCTGTCCTGTCCTGTCCTTTCCTGTCCTGTTCTTTTTCCTTTCCTTTCCTTTCCTTTCCTTTCCTTTCCTTTCCTTTCCTTTCCTGTCCTGTCCTGTCCTGTCCTGTCCTGTCCTGTCCTGTCCTGTCCTGTCCTGTCCTTTCCTTTCCTGTCCTGTTCTTTTTCCTTTCCTGTCCTGTCCTGTCCTGTTCTTTTTCCTTTCCTGTCCTGTCCTGTCCTGTTCTTTTTCCTTTCCTGTCCTGTCCTGTCCTTTCCTGTCCTGTTCTTTTTCCTTTCCTTTCCTTTCCTTTCCTTTCCTTTCCTTTCCTTTCCTTTCCTGTCCTGTCCTGTCCTGTCCTGTCCTGTCCTGTCCTTTCCTTTCCTGTCCTGTTCTTTTTCCTTTCCTGTCCTGTCCTGTCCTTTCCTGTCCTGTACTTTTTCCTTTCCTTTCCTGTCCTGTCCTGTCCTGTTCTTTTTCCTTTCCTTTCCTTTCCTTTCCTTTCCTGTCCTGTCCTGTCCTTTCCTGTCCTGTTCTTTTTCCTTCCCTGTCCTTTCCTGTCCTGTTCTTTTTCCTTTCCTTTCCTTTCCTTTCCTTTCCTTTCCTGTCCTGTCCTGTTCTTTTTCCTTTCCTGTCCTTTCCTGTCCTGTTCTTTTTCCTTACCTGTCCTGTCCTGTCCTTTTTCCTGTCCTGTCCTGTCCTGTCCTGTCCTTTTTCCTTTCCTTTCCTGTCCTGTCCTGTCCTGTCCTTTTTCCTTTTTCCTTTCCTGTCCTGTCCCATCCTGTTCTTTTTCCTTTCCTGTCCTGTCCTATACTGTTCTTTTTCCTTTCCTGTCCTGTCCTTTCCTGTCCTGTTCTTTTTCCTTTCCTTTCCTTTCCTTTCCTTTCCTTTCCTTTCCTTTCCTTTCCTGTCCTGTCCTGTCCTGTCCTGTCCTTTCCTGTCCTGTTCTTTTTCCTTTCCTTTCCTTTCCTTTCCTTTCCTGTCCTGTCCTGTCCTGTCCTGTCCTTTTCTGTCCTGTTCTTTTTCCTTTCCTGTCCTTTCCTGTCCTGTTCTTTTTCCTTTCCTTTCCTTTCCTTTCCTTTCCTTTCCTTTCCTTTCCTTTCCTTTCCTTTCCTTTCCTTTCCTGTCCTGTCCTGTCCTGTCCTGTCCTGTCCTGTCCTGTTCTTTTTCCTGTCCTGTCCTTTCCTGTCCTGTTCTTTTTCCTTACCTGTCCTGTCCTTTCCTGTCCTGTTCTTTTTCCTTACCTGTCCTGTCCTGTCCTTTTTCCTGTCCTGTCCTGTCCTGTCCTGTCCTTTTTCCTTTCCTGTCCTGTCCTGTCCTGTCCTGTCCTGTTCTTTTTCCTTTCCTTTCCTGTCCTGTCCTGTCCTGTCCTGTCCTTTTTCCTTTTTCCTTTCCTGTCCTGTCCTGTCCTGTTCTTTTTCCTTTCCTGTCCTGTCCTGTACTGTTCTTTTTCCTTTCCTGTCCTGTCCTGTCCTTTCCTGTCCTGTTCTTTTTCCTTTCCTTTCCTTTCCTTTCCTTTCCTTTCCTTTCCTTTCCTGTCCTGTCCTGTCCTGTCCTGTCCTGTCCTTTCCTTTCCTGTTCTTTTTCCTTTCCTGTCCTGTCCTGTCCTTTCCTGTCCTGTACTTTTTCCTTTCCTTTCCTGTCCTGTCCTGTCCTGTTCTTTTTCCTTTCCTTTCCTTTCCTTTCCTTTCCTTTCCTTTCCTGTCCTGTCCTGTCCTGTTCTTTTTCCTTTCCTGTCCTGTTCTTTTTCCTTCCCTGTCCTTTCCTGTCCTGTTCTTTTTCCTTTCCTTTCCTTTCCTTTCCTTTCCTTTCCTTTCCTGTCCTGTCCTGTCCTGTTCTTTTTCCTTTCCTGTCCTGTCCTGTCTTGTCCTGTCCTTTCCCCTATTTCTTTATCTCTTTTTCCATTTGTGATATACTTAAGCTGGTGGAATCAAATGACCTGGGTCAGCTTTCTAGAAAAAGCATTTTCTGTAAATGCTGTTTAGGCATTGGAATGGATGCCTCAATTCTGTACTCGGGGTTGCTATGTGTAAAGCAGAGTCTTTGTTAGAAACGTGACAACTTTAAAATATGTGGGCTTCAACTCTCAGAATTCCCTAGCCAGCAGAAGTTTACACTTCTCAAAGCTGCCAAGTTATAAAGCAAGAGCTTGGTGCAGTTCTCGGGATCTTATTCTTATTGGAATCGATCTACTCTCTTTCTCATGAAGTGCTGAAATTTGGCAAATTTCCTCTTGTACGCAACTCTAAAAAACAGAGCCCTTTCACCCTTTCTTCTGCCCCTGAAAATCAGAAGGGATGGGCCAACCTCTCCTTGCCCCCCACCCACCTCCCGTATCATGGGGATTCAGTTCTCAAATGATCTCTATTCATAGGCCTGAGAGAGACAGTGTTATTCTGGTGAGACACAAATGATTGTTTAGCAATCTACTGGATCCTTTGAAATGAAAGCTTAAATTTCAGAGTGATTAATTTGCACGTGTAAGCAGTCCACATAACCCAGGGGTGAGCAACTTACAATACAATACAATACAATACAATAGCAGAGTTGGAAGGGACCTTGGAGGTCTTCTAGTCCAACCCCCTGCCTAGGCAGGAAATCCTATACCGTTTCAGACAGATGGCTATCCAACATCTTCTTAAAGACTTCCAGTGTTGGGGCATTCATAACTTCTGGAGGCAAGCTGTTCCACTGATTAATTGTTCTAACTGTCAGGAAATTTCCCCTCAGTTCTAAGTTGCTTCCCTCCTTGATTAGTTTCCACCCATTGCTTCTTGTTCTACCCTCAGGTGCCTTGGAGAATAGTTTGACTCCCTCTTCTTTGTGGCAACCCCTGAGATATTGGAACACTGCTATCATGTCTCCCCTAGTCCTTCTTTCTATTAAACTAGACATACCCAGTTCCTGCAACCGTTCTTCATACGTTTTAGTCTCCAGTCTCCTAATCATCTTTGTTGCTCTTCTCTGCACTCTTTCTAGAGTCTCCACATCTTTTCTACATCCTGAAGCTTCCGGAGACCTCCGGGAGGGGCAGGGGAGGCTGTTTTCACCCTCCCCAGGCTCCTATAAAGCCTCTGGAGCCTGGGAAATGGCCTCAAAAAAAAGGCTAAAGTCAGCTGGCCAGCGCGCAATTTGTCATCCCGGGTCTAGACTCTAGAAGAACATCAAGGCCCCTTCCAAATCTGCTATTTTGTTATTCCTCATTCTTTTCTTCTTTTCTTTGCAGACTGCGAAGCGGGGACTGAGCCAGCCCTCCCAACAGACCACGAGCAGGGTGGAATCCTAGGTATTTTGGGTAAGGAAGGATCTTCATATAAACATCAGCCAATATGATTGGCTTCCTGCAGAATAATAAGAAGAAAAAAGCTGATTGTCAGAGTTCACACCCACCATGCTCATCTCTGGCAAAGCAAGATGTTTGAGTTTGAATCCATTTGAATCCAGTTTTAATCCATTCCTAGCGACTGGAATCACAATAGCAATAGCCCTTAGATTTATATGCCGCTTCACAGTGCTTTACGGTCCTATCTAAGCAGTTTACAGAGTCAGCTTATTTCTCCCCCTCTCCCCCCAACAATCTGGGCCCTCATTTTACCGACCTCAGAAGGATGGAAGGCTTAGTAAACCTTGAGCCGGTCCGAATCGAATTGCTGGCTGTGGGCAAGAGTCAACCTGCAATACCGCTTTCTAACCACTGTGTCACCCAAAAATAAGGAACATTAAGAAAAAAGCTACATCAACGATAGGTCAGAATGTTAATTTCTGATAACTCATGAAGTTGCCCCTTCCTTTCTCCTCCTTCCTGCCTTTTCTTATATTGTTGTTGTTAATTGTGAAGTCATGTCCAACCCATCATGACCCCAGGTTCCTCCAGGCCTTCCTGTCCTCTACCATCCCCCGGAGTCCATTTAATCTCACGCCCTACTGCTTTGGTGACTCCACCCAGCCACCTCATTCTCTGTCGTCCCCTTCTTCTTTTGCCCTCAATCTTTCCAAGAATTAGGCTCTTCTCCAGGGATTCCTTCCTTCTCATTAGGTGGCCAAAGTATTTGAGTCTTATCTTCAGGATCTGATTTCCTTCTAAAGAGCAGACAGGGTGGATCTCCTCTAGGACTGACCAGTTTGATCGCCTTGCAGTCCAAGGGACTCGCAGGAATCTTCTCCAGCACCAGAGTTCAAAGGCCTCCATTCTTTGGCGCTCAGCCTTCCTTATGGTCCGACTTTCACAGCCTTACATTGCAACTGGTTTAACCTGCCCCTCCTGCACCTGAAGGGCCCATGAAACCCAGTGTTTATTATAATACAGGAAGTCCTCAACGTACGTCCGCAATTGGAATCAGTATTTCTGTTCCTAAGCAAGGTGTTCCTTAAGCGAGTCATGCCAGATTTTACAATCGGGTTTTTAGCCACTGTTGGTAAGCGAATTACCGCAGCCGTTAGCTGAATGATATATTTGTTCAATGAATCCTGGCTCCCCTCGTTCCCTTTGCTTGTCAAAAGCCAGCGGGGAGACACGCAAACAGCGATAACATGACCCAAGGATGCTGCAAACACATTGCCACATTGCCAAGCATCCCAATTTTGATCGTGTGACTGTGGGAACACTGACATGGTTGTGAGGGTGAGGACATAAGTTGCTTTGTTTAGTGACTTTGTAACTTTAAATGGCCACACTAAGTGAACAATTGTAAGTCGAGAACTACCTGTAATACAATACAATGCAATACAATAGTAGAGTTGGAAGGGACCTTGGAGGTCTTCTAGTCCAACCCCCTGCTTAGGCAGGAAACCCTATACCGTTTCAGACAAATGGCTATCCAACATCTTCTTAAAGACTTCCAGTGTTGGGGCATTCATAACTTCTGGAGGCAATTTCTGTTCCACTGATTCATTGTTCTAACTGTCAGGAAGTTTCTCCTCAGTTCTAAGTGGCTTCTCTCCTTGATTAGTTTCCACCCATTGCTTCTTGTTCTACCCTCAGGTGCCTTGGAGAATAGTTTGACTCCCTCTTCTTTGTGGCAACCCCTGAGATATTGGAACACTGCTATCATGTCTCCCCTAGTCCTCCTTTCTCTTAAGCTAAACATACCCAGTTCCTGCAACCGTTCTTCATATGTTTTAGTCTCCAGTCCCCTAATCATCTTTGTTGCTCTTCTCTGTACTCTTTCTAAAGTCTCCACATCTTTTCTACATCGTGGCGACCAAAACTGAATGCAGTATTCCAAGTGTGGCCTCACCAAGGCATTATAAAGTGGTATTCACACTTCACGTGATCTTGATTCTATCCCTGAATACATGATTGGAATGCTATTGTAAAATGTCTAGCCTTTAGTATCTTGATTGTTATTCTTTGCAGCGTACTCTGAGTGGTTTACAAGGTAGAAGCATTATTTCCATATGGCCCCCAACAATCTGGGTCCTCATTTTACAGACCTCGGAAGGATGCGGAAGGCCAAGTCAACCTTGAACCCCTTCGGGATTGACTTATGACCCTTTCCCCCCCATTGTAACATCCTCACAGTCATGTGTTCAAAATTTGGAAGCTTGGCAACTGACTTGTATTTATGACAGTTGAAAGGGCCCGAGGGTCATGTGATCACCTTTGGCAACCTTCCAATAAGTAAACTACGGGGGAGGCAGATTCACTTCGCAATTGGGTTACTAACTTAACGACTGCCGTGATTCACTTAACAACTGTGGTAAGATAGGTCGCAAAATGGGCCAAACCTCACTTAACAAACGTTTTTTTAAATTAAGAATTTAATAATTTTACAAATATTTCCTCTTCCCCTTCCCTCCCTCCACCCCAATCCTACCCCTCCTCCAACCCTCCCTCCCCCCCAACTTCCCAGAGCAAAATGCAGGGTATAAACATTTAACAATCATACACTAACATAAGCTAACTAACTATAGTAACTATAGTAGGGCCTTCTCTGTGATGGGCCCAACCCTCTGGAACGACCTCCCCCCCGACATTAGAATAACGACAGATCTCCGCTCCTTCCGTAAGAAACTTAAGACCCACCTGTTTAACTTAGCTTGCCTGGCCTAACTAGCTT
The DNA here is from genome assembly GCF_964273705.1 of Natrix helvetica. NCBI lineage: Eukaryota > Metazoa > Chordata > Lepidosauria > Squamata > Natricidae > Natrix > Natrix helvetica. Next base: position 358,887,245 of record NC_138548.1, on the reverse strand, counting down.
TTGTGTCCCTCTAGCCTACATTTTAAATTTTAAATGTTTAGGGATAGATTTCTTTTTAGGATGTTTTAATTTTTAACTATAACGGTACAGCCTATCATATAATTTGTTTTAATGGGTATTTATAATTATCTAAGTTTGTATATTGTTTTATTGTGGTCTGTACACCGCCCCGAGTCCCTTTGGGGAGAGGGGGCGGTCTATAAATTTAATAAATTAAATTAATTAAATTAAATTATAGCATCCTACCTCCTCTTGTACTTTAACTCCCCTTTTATTAAGCTAACTTTAGATAAATCGTAACATTCCTTGTTCATTCATAAGCTAATTGGAATTTCTTAATCCGATATTTATTTTGAATGTAGTCAATCCATCTTTTCCATTCCAGCTTGTATTTCTCATCTGAGTGATCCTTCAAATAGGCTGAGATTTTGGCCATCTCTGCTAAGTTTACTACTTTTAACGTCCATTCTTGAATAGTAGGCAAACGTTTTCTTTAGCAATAGAACTCTTGGGCACAATTATGGTCGTAAGTTGAGGGCTACCTCTCCTGTATTTTAACCGTTGTGCTTGCCAGAGGTCACGGATGTTGTAGGAGAAAACAGATATTGAAAGAAAAGGCTAGTAAAAGAGTTAGGACTGGTTTTAAAAAAATCATTTTAGTTTGTCACTAATGTACAAGATAACAGGAAAGAATAAACATGAATAAAAACACAAGAAATGGGTACCAATAAATAGGGACATTAGGACAGGGACGGTAGGCATGTTGGTGCACTTATGCATGCCTCTACTGACCTCTTAAAAATGGGGTGAGGTCCATGGTAGACAGTTCAAGGTTTAAGCTGTGGGGCTTTGAGGATGTAACAATGGTCGGGTAGAGCATTCCAGGCGTTGACCGCTCTGTTGCTGAAGTTATATTTTCTGCAGCCGAGTTTGGAGTGGTTTACCTTGAGTTTGCCTGTGTATTATTGAGGTTGAAGCTGAAGTAGTCTTCGACAGGTAGGATGTCGTAACAGACAATTTTGCATACTATGCTTAGGTCGGACCGTAGGCTGACCTGTCTCTTTCTTTCCTTGCAGATGATGTAAGAGAGTGTGAGGCTAATGATGAGAACTCATGTTATGGACAAAATGCATTGGAAGAAAAACACAAAATAACTCCACAGACAAGCTACAAGAATAAGGAAGAGATTGCAGAAATGCAGGAGGAAGGAGCGGAGTCTGAAAACCAGCAGAGGACAGAAAGAGAGGAGAGAAAGAAAGAATGTATAGACTCCCTTATCCAAAATACCAGTAAGTCCAGTACGGAAGAAATGCCTGTGTTCTCCAAATACGGTAGAAGTTATCGCTGTAGAGTAGAACGTGACATGATCCATTCCAGCCAAGATTATGAAGAATGTCTCAATTCAGAAGAGAACGTTCGGTCTAATTCCTCAATTAGGCTACGGGAGAAAGCCAAAATAAGTGAGAAAACGCATGCCTTCTTTGGACGCGGGAAAGAAAGTCACTATGAAGAACCTCGTCAGTCTTCTGAACGTGAGAAAAAGGTTACTCACGCGGACTCGCCGAGCAGAATTCCAACGTGTCCGACAGAAAATAGACAGTACGAATGCTCGCAGTGTGGGAAACGCTTAAGTACAAGAAGGAATCTGAAATTACACCAGAGAAGTCACACCGGAGAAAAGCCGTACAAATGTTTTCAGTGTGGGAAGTGCTTCAGCCAGGCTGGATGTCTGAAGACCCACCAAAGATTCCACATGGGAGAGAAACCTTACAAGTGTTCTCAGTGCGGGAAATATTTCAGGCAGGCGGGATATCTGAAGACCCACCAAAGATTTCACACCGGAGAGAAACCTTACGAATGTTCTCACTGCGATAAATACTTCAGTCAGTCGGGCTATCTGAAGACCCACCAAAGATTTCACACTGGAGAGAAACCCTACGAATGTGCGCAGTGCGGGAAGGGCTTCAGTACGGGAATTAACTTGAAGAGACATCAAATGATTCACACCGGAGAGAAACCCTACGAATGTTCACAGTGTGGGAAGTGTTTTAGGCAAGCAGGAAATCTAAAGAGCCACAAAGAACTCATACCGGAGAGAGACCCTATCAATGTTCTTAGTATGAGAGGTAACTCAATTGACAACACAGTCTATCATAGTCCCTTCAGCAGTCCCATGCCAATTTGCACTATTCAGGTGACCCTGAGGGCACAGGTAAACCTCCAAGTGGCCTCAACAACTCTCAGAAATAGCGTTAATGACCAGATGACTGCAAGGACTGCACCATATTTTTCGGAGTATAAGACGCTCCAAAGTATAAGGCGCACCTAGCTTTTGGGGAGGAAAACAAAGGAAAAATATCTGCCTCTGCCTCCAAGCAATTTGCCTCTTTGCCAAACAGCAAACAGTACAGACAATATACACTGTTCGTAGCGATATATTTCAGACTATGCTTGTACATATGCTGTTAAAATTGATGTGGCTTTCTGGAAGTATGCATTATTCTCTGCTATTTAAAAGAATAGCACTTTTTAAAACTATAGCACTGGGCCTCGTCAGATCAAGCATTTATTTTAAAAAGCTTCTTCACTTTGTTAAGTTGTCTAGAATAATAATAAAGTAGTCTTTAAAAAATTAATAATTTGAACATTCTATAGGCATTTATAGTTGTTGACTTACCTCCTTGCAGCAAACAGCCTGATTAGCACAAGAAAAAAAATCTGCCTCTGCCTCCCAGCAATTTGCCTGATGGAGCAAACAGCTAGTTTCACTTTCAATTTCTCCTGATCATCAGCTGTTTCAGGCTGCAGGGATTGCTATAGTCTATTGAAGCCTCCGCAAGCTCCCATTTGCTGCAAAGAGGTAAACTGCTGGGAGGCAGAGGCCAAAGGGTGGGGGCCGGTGGGTGGTTGGGGCTACATTCAGTGTATAAGAAGCACCCACATTTTCACCCTCTTTTACGGGTGGAGGAAGGTGCGTCTTATACTCTGAAAAATATGGTAAATCATTACGGTAAATCATTCCATCTTCCATCATTTGGTGAGAACTGAAGAAGCCTCTTGGATGAGAAGCTAAATGTCTTCAAAGAGAAACTTGCCTTTTGTCCCCCCCTCCCCCTTTGGGACAACCATAACTTGGATGATTGAGAATCTCTGTAGACAATTGGCAAAGGATTGTGAGAATCTGGCCATCTTCAAGGAAAAACAAAGTCCAGTTGCCTTTTGAAAAAGCCCCTTTGGGACAAGAGCTGGATGACTGAGAATCTCCACAGATAAACTCAACTGACATCTATAATTAAGAAAATATGAGAAGCTCCATTGTGAACGTATGGAAATATCTGGAAATAACCAAACCTAGAGAACAATCATCAGAGATTCCATACAAGATTTGACAAACTGTAGATGGTTTACTTACAGTAATTTGAAATTAAAAGCATTTCAGTATTGTATACATTTCTGCATCAATCAGGCAGGGTATCTTCAAAGCTTCAAAAAAAAAAGTTTGAGAAGGCGATTCAGGATTTAAACTTGATCATTTGCTTAGGATATTTCCTGACGCAGAATTCCTTTTTAACTCAAGAGTTTAAATTTAATTGATTCAGAAAATTATTGCTTATTAAGATAAATTTTCTAGAATCTATTCTAGACAGTCTGGGAAACATTAAATCGGGGAAAAAATTCAATAGTTTTCTGAAATGAATCCAGCTGTTTGGTCTATATTTTATTTTTCCTAACTTAAACATTGGTGCAAAGTGTCTGTTATTGTTAATTATGCTATCACAAAAGTTTGGAAATGAAATGGTTTAGGTTTTAAAGGATGGTAGATGGAATTGGCAATGTTTAGAAGGGTGGGAAATGCAACTGAATGAATTCATGAATTCATCACGACTGAATGAATGCAACAGTAAAAACTTTTTGAAGATCTGTATACCTGTTTATTCAGAATTCTTAGCTATATTAACAACATTTTTCCTAATAAGTAGAAAATCTTTGCATATAGAAAATCTCTTTGGCTAAAAATATCAAGTATGAGTGCTTAAAATGTTTGTATTTATATTTTATTTTATCCTTTAGATATTCACAAATATATGTTTGTATAACTTAAAAGGGTATCCATTTATCTGTTAACTATTAGCTTTGATTTTCGGTTTATTTCCTATCCTTTAGTCAATTCAGTGCCTCGGTGTGTGCATGTTTTAATGTTTGTTAGTTGTTTCAATAAAAACAAAGGCAGGAAGAATGATTCCAAAAAGGATAAGTTTCAAACGTGCAGAAATAAATCCCCACATCACCCCACTCCATCCTGAACTGATCCTAAAGACATTGGTGAATCTCTCCAGGATAGGAAGTTTTTTGTTCATCAAAATGTGATATTGGAGAACCTACCAATGAATACAGCTAGTCCTCAAGTTACAACTATTCATTTATTGATTAAAGATACGACAGTCAGAAAAAAAAGTGACTTATGTAACCTGTTCTTACACTTTAGACTGTCACACCAGCCCTGCAGTGACTTCTGCAATTAAGGCACTTGGCAACCTGCTCATATTTACACCTGGTTGCAGGGTGCTGTGACCATGTGATTTAAGAAATAGAATAGAATAAGACAGGACTTTGGAGGTCTTCTTGTCCAGCCCCCTAGTCAAGCAGACCATCTTATACCATTTCAGACAAGTGACTGTCCAATCTCTTCTTAAAAACTTCCAGTGTTGGAGCATTCACAACTTCTGGAGTCAAGTTGTTCCACTGATGAATTGTCCTCACTGTTAGGAAGTTTCTCCTTAATTCCAGGTTGCTTCTCTCCTTGATTAATTTCCATCCATTGTTTCTTTCTGATGCTTTGGACAATAAGTTGATCCCTTCTTCTTTGTGGCAATGCCTCAAATCCTGGAACACTGCTATCATGTCACTCCTCATCCTTCTTTTCTTTAGACTGGCCAAACTTACAATAATACAATACAATAGCAGAGTTGGAAGGGACCTTGGAGGTCTTCTAGTCCAACCCCCTGCCTAGGCAGAAAACCCTATACCGTTCCAGACAGATGGCTATCCAACATCTTCTTAAAGATTTCCAGTGTTGGGGCATTCACAACTTCTGGAGGCAAGCTGTTCCCCTGATTAATTGTTCTCACTGTCAGAAAATGTCTCCTCAGTTCTAAGTTGCTTCTCTCCTTGATTAGTTTCCACCCATTGCTTCTTGTTCTACCCTCAGGTGCCTTGGAGAATAGTTTGACTCCCTCTTCTTTGTGGCAACCCCTGAGATATTGGAACAATGCTATCATATCTCCCCTAGCCCTTCTTTCTATTAAACGAGACATACCCAGTTCCTGCAACCGTTCTTCATATGTTTTAGCCTCCAGGCCTTTAATCGTCTTAGTTGCTCTTCTCGATTTATCATTCTTGATTTATCATTTATCATATATTTATGGTCACATGATTGCAGCCCTGGAAAACCATTTGACCGGGATGGTGTAAGGTCTCCTGCCTTGATCAACGGGTTGGACTAGAACACCTCTAAGGTCCCTTCCAGTCCTACGATTCTTACAGTCTTCATGATGGAGATTCTGGTCCCAACTGGGATCATAGATTGAGAGCTACCTGTAGCACAGAGCAGGTAGAGAAGAGCAGCTGTCCGATGCGCTTTCCTTGGTTACATGATGCGGTTGAGAGGCACTTTTGCTTCCGTGGCTGATTTAAGATGTCGTAGTGGCTACCAGCTCAGTTGGCCTCAGAAAATTGTTAAGCTAATTTCTGGAAGTCCTGAAGATGGCTAATGGCTATTAGTCTTGATGGCAGTGGGTCTGCTGAGAGATGAGTGGGCTTTCTTGAGCAGTTGGTGGACTGCTGTGAAAACAGATTGCTGGACTGTGTAGGCCAGGAGTCTAATCCAGCCGGGCATGGCTTATGTTCTTAAGGAGATGTTTGTGGGGAAATGAGACAGATCAAGGCAACGTATTAGCAACGAGCAAAGAAATAGCTTTCTAATTCCGGAAAAATTAGTAAAACAATGAGTGGAGAAGAACATCCAACATGGAGCTTCATATGGTAAACCAAAGTACCCCTGAGAGATGACAAGGATGTGACCGTCTGCTGGGGGTTTGCACGGGTTCGGATGATCCTCTAGCTAGGATTCTGCTCAGTTCGGCAAACACCACCCCTGGCAGGCTGGCCACGCCCACCCCTCCCCTTCCTTCCCAGGAGTCTTCACGCGGCCAGTTCATCATGCCACTTAAGTGCAGGCAGGCCACACAGAGGCTCGGGGGATGGGGGAAAATGGGCCTACTTGAAGTCCGGAAACGGGCCAGTTTCCAGCCTCTGAACCTGGGGACGACGACCCCCCCTCCCCCCCATGGTGCAGGAAGCCGACTAGGTCGTGTCCGCCATGGCCATGCCCCCCAAGAAAGGGGCAGCGAACCCATTGCTGCAATTTTTGAAGCCCACCCCTGATGTGACGCCATATTCTGTGGGAAAGGTTCTTACCAGGACAGAATAAATTAAAATAATGACTCTCCAACCAGCTGAAGCTAGTTTTTCGAGCTGTAAACTGCCCTGTAATCCAGGGGTGGGTTCCTGCCAGTTCTAACCTCTCCTATAGAAGAGGTTCCACAACTCTACAGTGCCGTTTAGAACCGGTTCCAGCTCCCTCCCCCCGCCCGTCCGCACATCATCAAGATGACGAGCGAGAGGAGGAATTCTGGGAGTTGAAGTCCACAAGTCTTAAAGCTGTCAAGTTTGAACTAGAATTCATTTTAAGGCAGTACAGTAGAAGCCATTTTAAGGCACAACAGACTGTATCCTAACAGAATACACTCCCCCCCCCCCCCGAGTGGTGTTAGGGATGACCCCCACAGTATTTGTTTCTCGAGAGTAAGTAAGTTTGGTTGAAATTGCTCAAGGGGTTCCAGAATTATGTTGGTACACATACACACTCAGCCGTGTGTGTGTGTGTGTGTGTGTGTGTGTGTGTGTGTGAAAGTAATGGTTATCATATACATACATACATATTTAGCTATTTAGTTCTCATCAGCTAGCCATACCCTTATTTGGATTCGAACCTGGGCTGTTTTTACATGTTAGGCAGTTGTATGTACATACATACATACATACATACATACATACATACATACATGATAACCATTACTTTCAATTCCACTTGAAACTTGTACTTAACTACTTGTTAATAGTTTTTCATTCAATGGAACTTTTTGGGATGTAACAAATATTCAGTCCTGCAGTCTATGATTTTCAATTTTTTAAAATTAATGACTTTGATGAAAACGAGGATGAAATGCTCATCAAAATTGCAGATGACATAAAACAGTTGGAAGGTGTCTTAAGTTAGAAGTAAAAATTCAGAGCACTTATGTACGGTAAGTTAAAGAAATGGGCTGGAAGTAATAGAACAAAATGTACAATTTATCAGTTTGGTTCCTAAGCAAGTTGTCAGCCTATTCCCTAAGAAAGTTTAATTCAGAAACAGAAGTGGGCATGTGAAAGAATATCTGGTTTGCTAATAATACTTCTGAAATGTATCTCAGAATAGCATTGACTGTAAATAAGTCAGCAATGTAGGATGGCTACACACTAGGAAAACGTTACTTTAGGCTTCATCAACAGAAGCAGAGTTTCTAAATTATGAGAAGCAATTGTTGCATTTCATTTCACTTTGGTCAAACCACAGATGAAGTATTGTGTCCGGTTGTGGCTGCCACACTTAAGAAAGATTCAACAAAAGAGGAAGCCTCTCTGTTCTTCCACACATTTTCTTACATTGCTGGGTAGAGAAGCTATTTTGAAATATTTCTAGCAGGGTGGATAAAAAATGATGATTTTTTTAAAAAAAATTGGATATTTCTGTATTTAAATTGGATATTTTTTTATTTAAATTGGATTTTTGTTTAATTTTTATCAAATTTATTTTAATAAAATGCTTTTGGAATAAAAATCTACCTAAAGGTAATTTTCTATTTAAGATATATTAATCATTTAGTTTATTCAGCAGGAAATGGAGTTTAGTTATGTAGAACGAGGATGTATATTGTACAATACTGGGACTGTCGGTGAGTCCGTTGTGGGGCAGAGATGACAGCTGCTCTTTAAAAATTATGATTTAAATCTAGCTGATTTAAGTCAAGCCTTTTTACTAGTGATTTAAATCATGATTTAAATTGACTTGATTTAAATCAAATCCACCCCGATTTCTAGGGCTGGAGATGAGAAGCCATGTTGCATGCAAATGATACTGTTCTGCAGGGATGCTACCTGATAGTAGCCATACTCACAATTATTAGTAACAAATGCATTTATCATGAACTGGTGACTAAATCTACAGTTAAATAAAATGATTTAATATCTTTTACTGTTTTGAGTCCATTGGAGATGGGTGGAAAATGCATCTGAATGAATGAGCCAATAAATAAAATGCAGGGGTTGCCTTAAAGGGGTTATCTCAGGGGTTGCCATAAAGAAGAGGGAGTCAAGCTATTCTCCAAGGCACCTGAGGGCAGAACAAGAAGCAATGGGTGGAAACTAATCAAGGAGAGAAGCAACTTAGAACTGAGGAGAAACTTCCTGACAGTTAGAACAATTAATCAGTGGAACAGAAGTTCCCTTCAGAAGTTGTGAATGCCCCAACACTGGAAGTCTTTAAGAAGATGTTGGATAGCCATTTGTCTGAAACGGTATAGGGTTTCCTGCCTAGGCAGGGGGTTGGATTAGAAGACCTCCAAGGTCCCTTCCAACTCTACTATTGTATTATTGTATTATTGTAGTATTATTGTATTATTGTATTATTGCATCGGATAGATATATGACAGACAGACAGATAGATGATTCATACGATAGATACGATAGGAAGTAGCTAGGTAGATAGATATAGATAGATAGATGATTCATATGATATAGATAGATAGATGATTCATGATAGACAGATGATTCATATGAGATAGATAGATAAATATCCATATGATATAGATAGATGATTCATATTATAGACATAGATAAGATAGATGATTCATATAATAGAGATAGATAGATAGATAGATAGATAGATAGATGATTCATATGATAGAGATAGATAAGATATGTTAGATTGGGTAATGGATAGGCACACACAGGCTTAATGGTAACAACAGCTCTTCATTAAAGTACAAGAAGTGAGAACAATCCAGCGAAGGTTGAGTCTGACAGCAGCCCTTTTATAGGGAGCTCCCGCTGGAACAGAGGATCTTGGTGGAAACCACTGTAGTTAACAACAAGTATCTAACAAGATAGATAGATGATTCATATGATAGATAGATGATTTATATGATAGAGAGAGATAGATAGATAGATAGATAGATAGATAGATAGATAGATAGTTAGTTAGATAGATGATTGATAGATGATAGATAGGTAGATGATAGATAGATGATAGATAGATGATAGATAGATAGATAGATAGATAGATAGATAGATAGATAGATGTACGAAAAGGAGCGAGGAAAGGAGGAAAGAGAGGGAGGGAGGAATGGAAAGAAAGGGGAGAGGAGGAAGATGAAGAGAGAAAAGGAGGGCGGAGAGGGAGGCAGGAAAGCAGAAAGGAAAGAAGGAAGGAAGGAAGGAAGGAAGGAAGGAAGGAAAGAAAGAAAGAAAGAAAGAAAGAAAGAAAGAAAGAAAGAAAGAAAGAAAGAAAGAAAGAAAGAAAGAAAGAAAGAAAGGAGGAAGGAAGGAAGGACTGACTGCCTTGAGATTCCCACTTGGGGTCCATTCCAGCTCCATGAAGGCCAGAGGAACCCAGCGGGGCGGGGCGTCTCGGGCAACCTGCTTCCTGCCGAGCTGCAAGCGCTGCCCGGCGCGTCTCCCTTCCGCCTTGAGCCGCCGGCCGGTCCCGGCTCTCCTCCGCGCTCCCGCCGGCCAGGAGAGGGCGGCCTCGCATCGTCTCCTCGCCGCCGCCGCCATTGAAGCGCTGAGGGAGCGGAGCCGCCGGGCCTGGCGCGCCGGAGAGAACCGGCCACCTTCGCCCCGCCGCCCCGCTCGGGAAGGGAGTCTCCCACCGCGCGAGTCCCATCCGCTCCCTTCCCCGCGGAACAGACGGGGAGCCTCCTCCGCGCCTGCCGGCCTCCCCGCCGACGCTTCCGGTACGGTCGGGGGCTCCCCGGGGCCGGTGGTTGGAGCCTCCTGGGGCCGATCGGGGCCATCAACCGCCGGTCCTACGGCCGCCTCTCTCGGGCGCTGCGGCGGCGGACGGGATGGGCGGACGGAGAAAGCGGCGGCAGTTGCCAAACTTTGTGCCCAGTTGATGCGTTGTTGAGTTGTCTGCCTTCTTCGGCTTTGTGTGTGGCCCAAAATCCACTGGAGTTGGCTGGCCAAAAATCTGAATGAATGAGCCAATAAATAATGCATTGAACAGTAAGAGGATGATGACATGGTGATGATGATGAAGGGGAAAGAGAGAGAGAGAGAGAGATGAAGGGGAAAGAGAGAGAGATGATGATGATGAAGGGGAAAGAGAGAGATGGTGAAGGGGAAAGAGAGAGAGATGATGATGATGATGAAGGGGAAAGAGAGAGAGAGATGATAATGAAGGGGAAACAGAGAGAGAGATGATGGTGAAAGAGAGAGAGATGATGATGATGAAGGGGAAAGAGAGAGATGATGAAGGGGAAAGAGAGAGATGGTTAAGGGGAAAGAGAGAGATGGTGAAGGGGAAAGAGAGAGAGAGATGGTGAAGGGGAAATAAAGAGAGAGATGGTGAAGGGGAAAGAGAGGGAGAGAGATGATGAAGGGGAAAGAGAGAGATGATGATAATGAAGGGGAAAGAGAGAGATGATGGTGAAAGAGAGAGAGATGATGATGATGAAGGGGAAAGAGAGATGATGATGAAGGGGAAAGAGAGAGATGGTGAAGGGGAAAGAGAGAAAGATGGTGAAGGGGAAAGAAAGAGAGAGATGGTGAAGGGGAAAGAGAGGGAGAGAGATGATGAAGGGGAAAGAGAGATGATGATGATGATGAAGGGGAAAGAGACAGAGATGATGATGATGGGGAAAGAGAGAGAGATGGTGAAGGGGAAAGAAAGAGAGATGGTGAAGGGGAAAGAGGGAGAGAGATGATGAAGGGGAAAGAGAGAGAGATGATGATGATGAAGGGGAAAGAGACAGAGATGATGATGGGGAAAGAGAGAGAGAAAGATGATGAAGGGGAAAGAGAGATGATGATGAAGGGGAAAGAGAGAGAGAGAGATGATGGTGAAAGAGAGAGAGATGATGATGAAGGGGAAAGAGAGAGAGAGATGAAGGGGAAAGAGAGAAAGATGATGAAGGGGAAAGAGAGAGAGAGATGATGAAGGGGAAAGAGAGATGGTGAAGGGGAAGAGAGAGAGATGATGAAGGGGAAAGAGAGATGATGATGAAGGGGAAAGAGAGATGGTGAAGGGGAAAGAGAGAGAGATGATGAAGGGGAAAGAGAGAGAGAGAGATGATGGTGAAAGAGAGAGAGGGATGGTGATGAAGGGGAAAGAGAGAAAGATGATGAAGGGGAAAGAAAGAAAAGAGAGAGAGAGATGGTGAAAGAGAGAGAGATGATGATGAAGGGGAAAGAGAGATGATGAAGAGGAAAGAGATGATGATGATGAAGGGGAAAGAGAGAAAGATGATGAAGAGGAAAGAGAGAGATGATGAAGGGGAAAGAAAGGAAAGAGAGAGAGAGAGAGATGGTGAAAGAGAGAGATGATGATGATGATGAAGGGGAAAGAGAAATGATGAAGAGGAAAGAGAGAGAGATGATGATGAAGGGGAAAGAGAGAAAGACGATGAAGGGGAAAGAGAGAGAGAGAGATGGTGGTGGTGGTGATAATGAACAAAGATACAGGTAGGTAGACAGATAGAGGGGGAGAGAGAGACGATGAAGATTGATACCGGTAGGAAGGGAGGGAGCAGAGAAAGAGAGAGAGAGATGAGGAAGGGAAGGAAAAGAGGAAGGAAGGAAAGGGAGAGGAAAGAAGGAAAAAGGAGGGAGGGAAGGGAGGAAAGGAAGGAAGGAAGGAAAAAACAAAGAAAAGAAAGAAAGAAAGAGGTCTGATGTTGCAAACCTTTCGGCCAACCATGGTTTGCAGACTGCGATGGCAAAGCCGAAGCCAAATGATGTTGTATCTTAGTTGTTTGAAGTAAGCTTGGGTACCAAACCATAATGGGTTGTGTATAGCAACTATTGCGGCCCCGATTGGCGAAAGAAAGCTCAGGACCATATAGATTGGAAACATATGGAAGAAGCCTTCATCCTGCAATGGATAGACTTAAGATGATGCAATGGATAATTAAGATGATGACGATATAGGTTAGCATAAGGTATGGTGCGTCTCTGGCCACTGTGGCCATATAAACCAGATTTTGTGGCTTAGTATCAGCCATGTATAAACTATGATTTAATATGGTTTGCTGTATAGTCCTCAGCTTATGACGACCATCGAGCCCAAAGTTTGTGTTGCTTAGTGAGACGTGTTAAGTGAGTTTTGCCCCATTTTATGACTTTTCCTGCCACCGTTGCTAAGTGAATCATTGCAGTTGTTAAGTTAGTATCACGGTTGTTAAGGGAAACTGGCTTCCCCAATAATTTTGCTTGTCCGAAGGTCACAAAAAGGGATTGCAGGACCCTGGGACACTGCACCCGTCATAAATATGAATCAGTTGCCAAGCGTCCGAATTTGGATCATTTGATCCTTGCCAGGATGGTGATAAGTATGAAAAGCGGCCATAAGTCCCTTTTTTTCAGTGCGGATGTAACTTTGCACCGTCCCTAAACAAATGAACCAACTCTTCGTGCCATCAGGTTTGCAAACGAGGTGTCCTAAACTTACAACAAACAGTTTAGTGACCGTTGCAGCATCCCCGTTATCTCATGTTCAAAATTGTAACGTGGGGGCAAAACTCACTTGCATAGCGATGGAAACTTTGAGCTTGATTGTGGTCGAATGTTGATGATGACCTCTAGGCCTAGCTAGATCTCCGGCACCATTCGGAAGGTCAAAAGGGAACCCATCTGCCTACCATCTTGTTTTCCAGAAGACCTGTTGTTAAATCTCCGTTGGCCAGGATTGACCAAAGCAGAAAAGAGATGAAACAAGGAACCACCAGATCCCATCATGAAGGACCAGAAGATGTCGAAAACAATTGTGCTGTTCGGCTGGAATATAACCCAGACGGTTTACAAGAGGCCGGATCTCAGGAGGGCCAAAGGGAGACTTGCAAGACGATGCAACAGCGCTGGGAAATCCAGTGGCAAGAGTTCCTCAGGACACTTCAGCCCAGTCAACCCGGGGCAGGAAATCCTATTCCGTCAGAGGCCTCCCCTTGGGAAGACCCCAAGGCCTTTTTGGCCTCCTTTGAGCAAGTGGCCCAAGCCTGCCATTGGCCCAGAGGAGAGTGGGTGGCCTGTCTCCTCCCCGCTTTGAGCGGGGAAGCCGAGGAGGCTTTCCAAAGCTTGGAAGCCAGAGACCGGGAAGACTACGCCAAAGTGAAGGCCGCCATCTTGAGAGAGGAAGCCATCAAGTTGGAGGCGCAACGCCAATACTTCAGGCAATTCTGCTGCCGGGAGATGGAAGATCCCCGAAGGATCCACAGTCAACTCCAGGAGCTTTGCCACCAATGGTTGAGGCCGGAGAGACGCACCAAGGAGCAGATCCTGGAGCTATTGATCCTGGAGCAGTTCCTGGCCAGCCTCCCACCGGAGCTCCAGAGCTGGATCCGAGCTGGAGGACCAGACACGTGTTCCCAGGCGGTGGCTCTGATGGACGACTTCCTGTTGAACCAGCAGGAGGACCAAAGCAGGAAATGGCAGGTCAGTTTTGCTGGCAGAAGGTTGCAGGAGGCCGCTGCAGCTGTAAACGGAGCTCAGGAGCCTGTTTTCTCTGGCAGAGCCCTCGGGCCACCACAGGAGCCCCAGACACGAGTGATGTCGAGCTGGCCACGACCCCCCCCCTTCCCCGAGGTCAAACACAACCCTGTTGCGGCCCTCAATGAAATCTAGTTTGACACCCCTGCCTTAAAAAGTTGGGAGCCAAGAATTTTGGGATTCATTGGTGCAGAAAACTCAACTCCGTTGCCTTTTCTTTCTTTTGTAATGTTTTTTTTTTGTCTCTTGTTTCTCCAATTGTTGCAGGAGGTGTGCCTGAGTTCTCTGCAAGGGGAGAAAGAAGAGGACTCGGACCCTGGAGATAGACAGATCTACAAAGACAGCAAGCTGAACAGTAGTGGGGAGACCAGTTTGCTAGGTAAAGATCCCTAAGTGGAGGTCTTTGGACCAGTGTTTCTCAACCTTGGCGACGGGTGGATTTCAACTCCCAGAGTTCCTCAGACATCAATGCTCGGGGGGCTGGGGTGGTATAGAGGTGGCCGGTTGCATAGGTTCTTGGTTGTGTACAGCTGTACAGGCTGTATGCAGCTCAAGTGGTAGTGTTTCCTATCTAGTCAACCAAGGAATGAATATGATGTCTGATTTTGCTTTCTAAAACTCCCTTCCAACTTTTACAGACAATGGAATTAAATGCCCAAGTCATGCTAGTTCATTGCTTTCTCTGGAACGACCAGAAATGAGTGAAGCTGAACAAAATGAGGTAGGTGATATTTTGCTGCCTCTCTCTCTCTCTTCTCTATCAATCTCTATCTTTCTTTCTCTCTACCTATTTCTTGGTCTATATTTGTCTATCAGCTATCAATCTCTTTGTTTATCTCTCTCTGTATCTATTCATCCATCCATCCATCCATCAATCTTTCTGTCTCTGTTGTTAATAGCAATAGCACTTTCTTATATACCACTTCACAGTGCGTTTACAGCCCTCTTTAAGTGGTTTACAGAGTCAGCCTCTGGGTCCTCATTTTATTTATCTATCTATCTATCATCTATCTATCATCTATCTATCATCTATCTATCTATCTATCTATCTATCTATCTATCTATCTATCTATCTATCTATCTATCTATCTATCTACCTACCTACCTACCTACCTACCTATCATTTATCTACCTATCTACCTATCATCTACCTTCCTACCTACCTATCATATTTGTCTATCATATTTATCATATCTTACCTATCATCGTATATATCTATATTTATCATATCTCTTATCTATCTAACTTATCTATTTCGTATTTATTTACCTACCTACCTACCTACCTACCTACCTACCTACCTACCTACCTATCGTTCTAGCTATCTAGCTATTTATCTATCATCTCTCTTTCGCTCATCAAATTTACTGGCCGCAGGATAACTTTGAGCGGGTTACATGTTTTGTTACATTAATTGCTTAAACAACCACGTCATTCACTTAGCAACTGTGATTATTCGCCTAACAACCGTGGCAAAAAAAGATAAAAGGGGACGTGACATGTGACTCATTTAACAACCACCTTGCTTAGCGATGGAAACGCTGGTCTCCATTGCAGCCGTAAGTCGACAACGTCCTGTAGTTCTTTCACAACGCAAGAGCTGTGGTGATGCAGTGGTCAGATTGGAGTACTGCCGCCTACTTCTGCTAACTGCCGGCTGCTAGCAGTTCGATTCCTGACCGGCTCAAGGTTGATTCAGCCTTTCATCCAGGGGTAGGATTCAGCTGGTTCAGACCGGTTCAGGCAAACCAGGTGCTAATTTTACATCTAGTTTGCTGAACCGGTAGTTGCAAAGTGACTGGCCTCGCCCTGCCCACCGTGCCCCTCCCAGGAGTCTCCACGCGGCCCATTTTGAATACCAGGTAAGTGCAGGGCCCGTGTGGAGGCTCTGAGAGCGCTAAAATTGGGCTTCCCCGAAGTTCGAAAACGGGCCTGTTTCCAGCCTCCAGAGGGTCTCCGGAGCCCGGGGGAGGCCGTTTCCGCCCTCCCGGAGGCTCGAAAAAACTCAGGAACCTGGGGAGGGTGAAAACACACACACACACCCGTGATGCAGGAGGTTGAATAGGCCACATTCACCATGGCCACAGAACGGGCTGTGAAGCACTGTGAAGCAGTATATGAGTCTTAAGTGCTCTTGCGATCCCATGTTGATGGCTCCCTCGTACCTTCCCCATTCTCAAGGTTAGCATGACATCCCTTCGTCGATTTCATCAAGTTACGTGATGGCTATATCCTTGTTCATAGGGATCAATGAGGCTCCAAGAGACAGAAGCTCCTCTGCCGACAATGGAGCAGGGTCTGATCCAGCCGGGTCAACGGACCATATTCTGGCAAGTCCTGCAGGAGGAGAAGGGCAACACCGATTGTTTGGGTAGGTGCTTGTGAGCGCACTGAATGTCAGCACAAGCGGCTGCGTTCTCGCAACCAGGGAAGGCACAAGTGCATGCGAGGCAATGGAACTCACAAAAGGGATCAAAACCGAAAACTTAAAAAAAAAAACCTTTTTTTTTTATTCCTCCAGGGGTCAAGAACAGAAACTGGATCAAAATGGAAAGTTCTTTGTATGGCGGAAATGATCCAGAGGGTACCTCCAGGACAACGGACCAGATCAACCCAGGGAATGTGTCAATGGAAGATGACATGCAAAAGGAGGGATGTGAGTCAAACAGCGGGTAGGATGGGGAGCGTCTAGAAATTCAGGATAAATCCAGAAAACCCATCATAAAACCTTGGAGCTGTTTTTTTACAGGTAGTCGTCAACTTACGATGGAACCTCAAAGAACATAACAGAATAATTATAATTATAAGCAGAATCAGAGTTAAAATTTCTTGTCCCAAAGGTGCTTTTCAAAAGACAACTGGATCTTCGTGGTTTTATTTTAACTCTTGTGGCCTGCCACCGGAGCTGGTGGCAGACTTAGAAAGTGAGGAGGTTGGGGAGGAAGATGGACCAGTCCTGGAGTCTGGGGAAGGCTGTGACTATTGCTCTGTGTTGGAGGCAGAGAGGGGGCCAGGGCCGTTTGACAGTTATCAGCTGCCTTCGGAGTCGGACATCAATGGGGCAGAAGAACAGCTGGAGCCTGTTCCGAGTGTGTGCAAGCGTAGAGCTGCCAGGAGAAGGGAACAGCTAAGGAACAAGGGCCGACTTGGGAGTAAAGCCACAGGTGGAGGGTGAATGGTCCCTCCCATAGGGAATAAAAAGAGGAGCAAAAGGGGAGGAGAGTTTGCAGGAGACAATTAGTTCAATTCATTAGGGTGAAAATCTGTTCCTGACTTCTGGCCAAGTAATTGCTGCTACAGCATGGCATTTAGAAGATATCGGCCTGGCAGCTCTCCAAGCCTGATAAAGGTCTGTAGTCGTGAAATCTCATGAAAGACTGTTGGCCGGGACTTTGCTGGAGAGGAATTCCCTTTAACCTAAATAAAAGAGGTTCTATCGGGGATGACGAATCTGCTTCATGATCTTGGGAAGCTTAGGTCAGAACATTAACCTCGAAAGCATTTCGAAACGTTTTCAAAGAAAAATAAAACCAAGAAAAGTCCAGTTGCCTTTTGGAAAAAGCACCTTTGGACCAACCATGACCTGGACGGTTGAGAATCTCTACAGACCTTCCTTTCTTCTTTCTTCAGGTGACAGCCGGGGTTGGATCAAGATGGAACATTCTCAACGGGGAGAGATAGTGCTGGAAGGGACACCCAGGACTTCAGCAGACAATGCCCAGTGGACGATTCCTGCCCCCTCTAATATTCATGGACTGAGGTGGGAATTCCAAGTGGATAATAAGACGTCAGGAAAGGGGAGGAATGAATGGTGTGACCTCTCAGAAGACCTTACAACAGCCGTCCAGGAGAACCCCACCGCGCCGCAGACAGACGGGGGAAAGGCCCTGCCACCAAAGCAAGGACCAAAGTGCTGTTACAAATCAGGATTTGTGCAGGTGCAAGGAAAATCCTGCCCACGTCCTTCTTTGGAGGAAGTGATCCAGCAGAAATGTTACTTGGATAAACATCAGAGGATCCATTCAGCTGAACAAGAAGCTGAACCCTTGGAGGTGAGGAAAGGCTTCCACCTGGGAGACGATTGGACAGGGTACCTGAAAAGTCACCCAGAGGAACTGCGCGAACGTCCGAAGGACGGCAAAAACTGGAAGGCTGTAAAGAGGGATCAAGGCATTCAGACGGAAGGGAGGCGGCATCGGTGCGCCCAGTGTGGGAAATCTTTCCGACACAGACAAACGTTGACCAAACACCAGAAGATCCACACAGGCGAGAAGCTGCACGAGTGCCTGGCTTGCGGGAAGAGCTTCACGTCGCGAGAGCCTCTGCTGAGGCACCAGCGGATTCACACGGGAGAGAAACCCTACGAATGTCCCCAGTGCGGGAAATGTTTTCGGCAGAGAGTCCACTTAATGGGTCATCAAAAAACCCACACGGGAGAAAAACCCTTCAAGTGTCCCGAATGTGGGAGAAATTTCTCTCGGAGGGATAAATTGACCAGGCATCAGCACATCCACCTAGGCCAGCGGTCTTACGCGCATCCCGAACTTGGGAAGAGTTTCGATCCGAAGGCCGCCCTGCTCAAACATCAGAGTCTCTATGGAGGACAATGACAGACTTTCGGCTTCGTTCTTTTGCATCCTATTTTACCGGAGGGTTTTAACTCTCCTCAGATGCCTACCAGGGTTTCTAAAGACACTCCAAAAAGAAAACAGACAGCTCAGGTTTTACGTTTTAAGAGGTGTCAGCACAGAATTCGCCTCGCACAATGCCATGTGAACAGCTCTGTTCTTTGCTTCCTTTTAAAAGCGGTTCCGAACCGCACTGTAAATCCCCTCATCCTCAGCCAGCTTTTCCCCACGTTGGACTTTGGGATCCAGCCCCCTCTGAAGGACCCCAGATGAGGGAGGGCTGAAGAAAGGAGAATAATAAAAGCCATTTGAATTCTGTAAATTACAACAGAGCCTTGCTCCTATTTCTGCGGTAGGCAGTGTCAGAGTTTGTTGCAGCAATCAAATCTAGAAAGCACACACGGATTCAGCAGGATTCATTAATTTCTTTATATACATAATACGTTTTACACGCAAGGCATATGTACAATACCAAAAGCTGCTTTTCAGTTTCAGATTGGAGCAGCAGACAAACTAGTTTAGATCTCACCACAGACTCATGAGTTGCAGGGCTAAGCCACGCCCTGGCTCCAAACTGTTTCAGTTTCCAAACAGCCCTCATTGGCTGAACCAGTTGCTATGCCTATTCATTGGCTGGCCTTTTGCCTAATGAATATACTCTTGACAGGCGGGATGGGGTTAGAGACGTGGAGCCATGCAAAAAAAGGGAGAAGTGCAAAATGGGGTTTGGCTGGTGTGGGGGGACGACTAACCCTAACCTTAACCCCTGGATAAGTAAACCTAAAAGTTCCCCTTGCAATACGTGCTAGTCGTTCCTGACTCTAGGAGGCAGTGCTCATTTCCGTTTCAAAGCTGAAGAGCCAGTGCTGTCCAAAGACGTCTGTAGTCATGTGGCCAGCATGAGTAAACGCCTAAGGCGCACGGAACGCTGTTCCCTTCCCACCAAGGGTGGTTCCTATTTTTCTACTTGCATTTTTTACATGCTTTCGAACTGCTAGGTTGGCAGAAGCTGGGAGAAGTAAGGAGCTGGGAGCTCACTCCGTTATGCGACGCTAGGGATTTGAACCGCCAAACTGCCAACCTTTCTGATCGACAAGCTCAGCATCTTAGCCACTGAGCAACCGCATCCCTTAATAATCCCTGGATAAAATCAGACAATGTAATCCTTTGTGTTACACTTAATTTTCCTTGTTGCCGTAGGATAGAAGTGCTTTGCTCTGAATGGCCGGGATGGGGAGGGGGTTTTGATTTCCCAGCCTGGCTTAGAACTCTGGGATTTCCCTTTGGTCTCCCATCCAAGTACTCACCACAGTTGACCGAGAGGGGAGAATTCTTCAAAGAAATAAAAAGGACACAAACACTCCTAGCATAATTTTGGTTTTTTAATCTATCTTTAAGGCAAGTGGTTTTTCCCCCCCAAATCTGGCATCTTGAAGACTGGCGGACTTCAACTTCCAGAATTCTCAACGAGCAGCTGCTGCTTGTGCAAATGGAGCTGTGTGTGCACTTGCTGTGTGTACACTTGCTGGCCATGTGCGCGAACCACCTCCCCCCCCCCTCCATAAAGCTGGAAACATTGGGGAACTGCGCTAAGGTAATAAGGGAAAGGTAGTTCATGGGTTTGAGCAGCTGAACTTCACCAGGAAAAGAGAAGTTGGTCATAAGTCAAGGACTAAGTGTATACCATTATTCTTGAAAACTGTGGTGCTCTTCCCATTAGTTTTTTATGCGACAGATGTACTCTTGTGAGCTAAAGAGCCTCTTTCTTTCCTTTCTTTTTCTTTCCCTATTTCTCTCTCTCTCTTTGTGTGTCTCTATTTTTCTTTCCTTATTTTTTTTCTCTTCATTCCTTCTTTCTCTCTCCTATTTTCTCTTTCCCTATTTTTTCTTTTTCTCTTCATTCCTTTTCTCCATTTTTCTCTCTCCATTTCTCTCTATTTTTTCCTTTCTCTATTTTTTATTTATTTTATTTTTCCCTTCCTTCCTTCTTCTTTCTTTCTTCTTTCTTTCTTTCTTTCTTTCTTCCTTCCTTCCTTCCTTCCTTCCTTCCTTCCTTCCTTCCTTCCTTCCTTCCTTCTTTCTTTCTTTCTTTCTCTTCCCTCCCAATAAAGAATATTCTATATTCTATCTCAGTGTCACAATGAGAATCCAGGGATGGAAGTCGTGTAGGGAAGCTCCACCAAAGATCTCAAGACGTTGGCACTATAGGACCCCCTCTCACAGGAGAAGGCCTCCTTATCTGTGTGTGGCAGAACTTGGAGACCGGGGGGGGGGGGCTAGCAAGCGAGATGACCAGCACGTAACAAACCAAAACATGGCGTTCTTCGAGGGCACGGAGGAGAACCTAGCGAACGGATTCTCCCCACTCTCTTGACCCTTCAGGGACATAATTAGAAAACAAAAACAGACTTGGCATGCAAATTTAAGAACTCAAAAAGTCAAAATAAGGGGCCTCACTAAGGATGTCATCGGACTTGACAAGCAGCAGCTTGAGGCTTGACCTGCTTCCTCATCTAGAGTAGGTTCCTCGGCCTTAGTAACTTTTAAGATGAGTAGATTTCAATCTCCAGAATTTGTCTCTGGAGATTCTCAGTCATCCAGGTCAGGGGTCACCAACCTTTCGGACCTCAGGGACCACTAAATTAATCATTTTAAATCCCGCAGGCCGCTGATATCTACCTAATGACCGGCTGGGTGGGCGTGGCTAGGTGGTCATGTGACTGGGTGGGCGTGGCCAATTCAATGCCACTCCCATCAAGGGACGCCTCGCCAGCCTCTACTTGCCCCTCCCTTCCCAGCCACTCCTCATCTGCCCACCTGAGCTCCTTAGGGCCCCAACAGGAAGCAGTTGTTGGAGCTAAGCAGCCACCATGAAAAAGACTTGGCTCACTTCAAATTGGATCTGACCGAGAAGGAAGCTCACTGAGGACTAGGAGCATAGGCTTTCCAAGCAGAGGGAAGACCTGCGGGAGTGCAAGACCAGGTACTGACACCTGGAGGCTCAGTGGGCTGAGATGGTCAGCCAGTTCCAGGCCATGATGCAGTCCCACTGGAACGAGGCCCTCCAGCTCTTGCCATCAGTGGCACTTCCCTCCAGCCTTCGCTCAAAACCCCGCACCAGGAGTCTGAAGCAGACCCCAAGTCAGAATTTCTACCCCCCCAGTGACCCACGCAAAAAGACCCTGAAGTGGGAGACTCACTGCAGCAACACAAGCGTTCATTGCACGTATCCGGCCCAGGGGCCGTAATTTGAAGGTCCCTGATTTAGTGCAATATAAAAAATGCAAATAATTTTTCTGTGGACCGCCAAACTTTTCTCATGACCACCAGTTGGTGATCGGTGAGCCAGGTCATGGTTATGCCAAAGGTGCTTTTTGTAAAAGGCAACTGGACTTTCTTTCGCTTCCCGCTGAAGAAGCTTCTATCAATCAATCAGAATAGAGCTGGAAGGGACCTTGGAGGTCCTCTAGTCCAACCCCCTGCTCAAGTAGGAGACCCTATGTAATTGGAGACAAATGGGTGTCCAGTGTGTTCTAGAAAAATAAAAAAGTCCAGTTTGGAAAAAAAAACCCACTCTTTTGGGACAACTATAGACGACTGAAAATCTTCATAGAAGTTCAATTCCTGAACAAGTTCTGCTTTTATTTTGAAAAGAGCTCCAGCTTTCACTCTTTGAACTGGCCAAGGATAGCTTTTGGTTGCCTTGCCTTTGGGTGTGCAAGGCGCTGACAGATTGCAGGAGACAACAGGTGTGCAAAAAGTCCAGCAGGTGAACTGGACCAAGCCAGACCCCTATTTTTAAGTTGTGGATTCTCCATCACTAGACATTTTAAGAAGAGATTGGACAGCCAAGGGGGTTGGACTAGAAGACCTCCGAGGTCCCTCCCAACTCTTGTGATTCTAATTCTAATTCTCCTTTTGACATTCAGGGAAAATAAAGAGCAGGGAAAATAAAGCAAAATGGTTTCCAGATTGGGCTGAAGGACGTAAAGCATCATGTGCATTCTTTCATTCATGCATTTGAGAAAGAGTGCAGAGAAGAGCAACAAAGATGATTAGGGGACTGGAGGCTAAAACATATGAAGAACGGTTGCAGGAACTGGGTATGTTTAGCTTAAGAGAAAGAAGGACTAGGGGAGACATGATAGCATTGTTCCAATATCTCAGAGGTTGCCACAAAGAAGAGGGAGTCAAACTATTCTCCAAGGCACCTGAGGGTAGAACAAGAAGCAATGGGTGGAAACTAATCAAGGAGAGAAGCAACTTGGAACTGAGGAGAAACTTCCTGACAGTTACAATTAATCAGTGGAACAGAAGTTGCCTTCAGAATGCCCCAACACTGGAAGTCTTTAAGAAGATGTTGGATAGCCATTTGTCTGAAGTGGTGTAGGGTTTCCTGTCTAGGCTGGGGGTTGGACTAGAAGACCTCCAAGGTCCCTTCCAACTCTGCTATTCTATTCTATTCTATTCTATTTATGCATGCACCCATCTATACATCCATCCATCCATCCATGCACAAGCAAGCTCGCACTGCAAAGCCACGTTCACAAAACGTGCCCTCTCCACGCATTCATGGCCACTGTGTGTGTGTGCCTGTGTTGTATCAACTTGGCTCAATCGCCCACCTAATGCAACCATCCCAATCTGGCAAAGCAGGGGCCCGGGTCCTGCAATCCGGCGACGGGGGCCAGTTTACAAGGACAAACCCCCTCCCCCCCATGCTAGAAAGAGAGTCCCGGCGGGCAGGATCGCAAAAAGGCGCGGAGGGTCAACGGAGCGCAAGGCGGCTCCCATCCCTGGCTCGGGGCGCCGGGCGAACGGGGGGCCTTTGTCGAGGCGGAGCCAAACGCCGATCCGCCGGCAGGGGGCGGTGGGGCCAGGAGCCTCGACTGCTCTGCGGCTCCGCCATTAATCCAGCGCCCGGCCGGCGGGATCGGAAAGGAGAGAAAAGGCGCGGCGTCGTCGGATTCCCCCGCTTCCCAAAACCCCCGCAATCCGGGGACAGGCGCGCCTCTTCCCGCCTCCGCTGCAACGGCGGGACGGCCGGGTGCAAGCGGCCCGAGCAGCCGCCCCGCTTGCGCCGGGATTGCAGGTACGCGCCGGGTCCCTTCGCCCACGGGAGGAACGCTGGACGCCGCCTGGCCCCGGCCTGCTCTGCTGGCCCCGGGAACCGGAGGAGGGCCCTGCCGCCTCCGCCGCGTCCTGGCCGGCGGGGGCGGGAGTGGATCCCGGGATGCCGTAGCCGTCTGCGATCTTCTGCGCCCCGGAGGATCCGCTTTGGGCTGCGCCCGCCTTGCGAATGTCCATCGCGGGACAAAAGGGCGGCGGGGGGTGGGGAACCTTTGTTGTCCGCCATTCCGTCTTTGCTATCCGCTGGCCGGCAAGAGGAGGCGGAGGCGTGGTTAACTCTGGGAAAGGAGACCACGAGGAAATGCCCCATGCGGCAGGTTAGGCTGGAGAATCGGGGGGCGGGGGGGGGGAAGCGTCCCAGAAGAAGGCAGTGGCGAATCTCTTTTTTTTAAAACTTATATGTCCCAGGAGTGTATGGGAGGTCTGGGTTGAAATCCCAAGAGTCTTCCACTCCATTAACAGAATAACAATTGGAAGGGACCTTGGAGGTCTTCTAGTCTGACCCCCTGCTCAAGCAGGAAATCAATGCCATTTCAGATGAATGGCTATCCGTTCTCTTCTTAAAAACCTGCAGCGATGGAGCTCCCACAGCTTCTGGAGTTCAATTGCTTTCACTGAATTAATTGTTCAGGAAATTTCTCCTTAGTTCTAGGTTGCTTCTGTCTTTGATTAGTTTCCATCCATTGCTTCTTGTCCTGCCTTCAGGTGCTTTGGAGACTAGCTTGACCTCGTCTTCTTGTGCTATTCCCTGAGAAATTGGAACATTGCTATCATGTCTCCCCTAGTCCTCCTTTTCATTAAACTAGACATACCCAGTTCCTGCAACCGTTCTTCATATGTTTTAGCCTCCAGTCCTCTAATCATCTTTGTTGCTCTTCTCTGCACTCTTTCTAGAGCCTTAACATCTTTTTTATATCATAGTAACCAAAATTGGATGCAATATTCCAAGCATTATCTTACCAAGGCTTTATAAAGTGATACTAACATTTTTTGTGATCTTGATTCTATCCCTCTTTTTATGCAACCTAGAACTGTGTTGGCTTTTATGGCAGCCTGCTGCACACACACGGCTGGCTCACATTTAAATGGTTGCCCACTCAGACTCCAAGATCCCTCTCACAGTTACTGCTATTGAGTGAGGTACCACCTATCCCCGGGATGGCAAACCTATGGCACGCGTGCCACAGGTGGCACGCAGAGTCATTTGTCAGGGCACGCGAGGCGTTGCCCTGTCAGCTGGCCAGCGTGCGTGGCGGAAGTTTGTGAAAGGACTTCTGGAGGATTCCCTGAAAGCTCCGGAAGACGAAAAACGACCCTATGAGCAAACTGGAAGTCCATTCCCGAACTTCCAGTTTGCCCATAGGGCTGTTTTTTTGCGCTCCAGAGGCTTTAGGGAAGCCCCTGAAGCCTCCGGAGGGCCTCTGGGTGGGGGCAGGGGAGGCTCTTTTCGCCCTCTCCAGGCTCCTATAAAGCCTCTGGAGCCTGGGGAAGGCAAAAAAAGCATGCAAAAAATGAGGGGTCGCGCCTGTCATGCACCCATGAGCACTGGGTGGGGTGTCACGCATTGCATTATGGGTGTGGGATGCCCACGCACGATCCCCCCTGCTCTCCCCCCTCTTTTGGCACGCGAGCCCAAAAAGGTTTGCCATCACTGACCTATTCTATACCTAATGGAATTAGGGGGACTTATTTAAAATAATCATTTACTCATTTAAAAGCTTTGTAGGACCGCCTATCCAAATGCATAATTCTGGGCTCAATCCCTTTTCTCCTCTCTCTCTCTCCTTTCTCTTATCTCTTGGAAATATAGTTTGAATCTAGTTCTTAATTAGCTATGGTGTGTTTAATAACGTATTGAATAACGAGAACGCTCTTCCGCTGTGGTAATCTGAACTATGAATTGAAAGCCATAAAGGATAAATTCATGCAGCATGTGAAGGCAAAGCCCTCTGATTAAAGTTGTCTTAGCCTTTTGTCCCCGTTCTTCTCAAAAGCTTTCCCTAAGTATTTTTTGTAATTGCGTGGTTGAATTGCCCTCATATACATCTTTTGTTGGAGAGCGTTTGTTAAATTGTTAAAAGTTGGCCTCCATCAACCACTTCTTTGATTGTTCTTCATTATCTTGGGTGTGTTGGAAGTGAAAAGAAATCCGTGGAGATAATCTGTTAACGTTTGAAATAGTTAAATTGACCCCAAAGATTGATGCCTATTAAAAAAGGGGGAAATGTATCTTGAAATGTGCGTAACTTAGAACTAAATTTATTACACCTTGTGTGAATTCTTAAACAAAAGGAAAGCAGCAATTGGTTCCCCATTGACATAGGAGGGGAGAGGCAGAAAAATTATTCTGCTCCTTTAATATTTCTGGGGCATTAAACGCCTTATTTCAGGGGTGTCAAACTCAAGGCCCTTGGGCCAGATCTGGCCAGCGGGGTGTTTAGATCTGGCCCGTGGGGCCAGCCTGGAAACAGGCAAAGGACCGGTTTGCGGTGCCTCTGTCAGTGAAAACACAGTGTGCAGCCCGCCCCAGCTCTGTTTTGCTGGCAGTGGGCCATCAAAACAAACTAGAAACAAAACAAATGGAGAAATGTTTCCCCTTTTGCATTTGAGCATGCAAGAATGGACAGGAAAGGAGAAAGGGAAAGAGGAAAGAAAGAAGAAGGAGGAAAGATGGGAAGATAGCAAGGAAGGAAAAAGAAGGACAGAGGAAGAAGAAAGGAGAATGAATAGGGAAGGAAAAAGGAGGAAGGAAGGGAGATTATAATGAGAGGAAGGCACTTGGCCATTACAGGTCGCCCCTACACGAATCCCGTGACACACCCACCATGGCCGTGCTCACCCCTGGCCACACCATGGCCACGGCCCTCCGTGGTCAAACACAACCATCATGTGTCCCTCAATGAAATTGAGTTTGACACCCCAGCCCTATTTTTATTTATTTTTTATTACATTTATTTGCTGCCCACCTTGCTACGGAGCCAGGAGTCTTTGGCTTTCTGAAACTGTAACTACTCCTGGAGGATAATTGTACAGGGAGTCCTCGACTTACAAATGCTCGCTTAGCCACCGTTCAAACATTCCACGGACTCCCCAAAAGTTAGTTACAACCCAGTTGTAAAGTTCCGATGGAGGCTCGCTCCCCACTCCCCCGATCGTGTGACTACATTCCAGGTGCTAAGCAACGTTTACAACCATTTGCTGTGGCATACCTCCCGCCGGCCACCTGACTTTTGGGTATACCGTGCATGCGCAGGAGTGGGGCGCATGTGGGAGACATGTGCACATGCATGGGGGGAGGGGGAAGGATGGGGTCCCCCATGGCCAGTTTTTGCTGCCAGGAGGCTCCAGGGAGGCCTTCTAGGCGCAAAATGGAGGGGGGGTTCCCCCCCCATGGCCCGTTTGCTCCCAGGAGGCTGTGTAGAGGCCTACTAGGCCCAAAACGGTGGGGGTGGGGGTGGCGCGGCTGCCCAGTGGCCTGTTTTTGCTCCCAGGATCCTGTGGAGAGACCTACTAGACCCAAAAGGGGGTGCGTGGCTGCTCAGTGGCCTGTTTTTGCTCCCAGGATCCTGTGGAGAGACCTACTAGGCCTAAAAGGGGGGGCGTGGCCGCCCAGTGGCCTGTTTTTGCCCCCAGGATCCTGTGGAGAGGCCTACTAGGCCCAAAAGGGGGGCGTGGCTGCCCAGTGGCCTGTTTTTGCTCCCAGGAGGCTGTGGAAAGGCCTACTAGGCTCATAATGGAGGTGGGGGGAGTGACGCGGCCACCCAGTGGCCTGTTTTTGCTCCCAGGAGGTTGTGGAGAGGCCTACTAGGCCCAAAATGGGGGTGGGGGTGGCGGGACTACCCAGTTGCCTGTTTTTGCTCCCAGGAGGCTGTGGAGATGCCTACTAGGCCCAAAACGGGGGTGGGGGGGGTGGCGTGGCCGCCCAGTAGCCTGTTTTTGCTCCCAGGAGGCTGTGGAGAGGCCTACCAGGCCCAAAATGGTAGTGGTGGGGGTGGCGTGGCCGCTCAGTGGCCTGTTTCTGCTCCCAGGAGGCTGTGGAGAGGCCTACTAGGCCCAAAACGGGGGTGGTGGTGGCGGGACCGCCCAGTTGCCTGTTTTTGCTCCCAGGAGGCTGTGGAGAGGCCTACTAGGCCCAAAACACGGGTGGGGGGTGGCGGGACTGCCCAGTTACCTGTTTTTGCTCCCAGGAGGCTGTGGAGAGGCCTACTAGGCCCAAAACGGGGGTGGGGGGTGGCGCGGCCGCCCAGTTGCCTGTTTTTATTCCCAGGAGGCTGTGGAGAGGCCTACCTGGCCTAAAATGGGGCACATGGGAGTCGTGTGCGCATGCCTGTGGGGAGTAGGGGGGAGGTCTCATGTGCATTCCATTATGGGTGCTTTTAGCACGTGACGACAAAAAGGTTAGCCATCACCATTCCAGACAAATGGTTATTCAGTCTCTTCTTAAAAAGTTCCAGTGTTTGAGCACCCACAACTTCTGGAGGGAAGACGTTTCACTGATTAATTCTTCTAATTGTCAGGAAATGTCTCAGCTGGATCCCCAATGTCTCTTTTCTTTGTCTCCTTTTTGTGGTGTATCTCACACATTTTCTCCTGTTTGGTTTGTGTTTGTTTAGGAGCTCCCTCTGCAAACCAAGAGACCAACATTTTCACAAGGGCTTCACAGCCACTTCTGTAACCTGGAAGCTAAGAAGCTCCTGGCTTGGGATTCCTCTCTGCCAGTCCAGAGGAGAAAATGCGATTTGGGTTTCACACCTAGAATTTGAAAGAAGCGAGAAAAAGATTCCCCTCCAGTTAGCTTAATCGGGGCCGGGTAGTTTTTACAAAGTGACCCTGTTCCAAATTGGCGATTTGACAATTCAGCGAGACATGGAGCCCAAATCTAGAAGTCCAGAAGGGGAGCGTGTAAGGAAATCCTGCAGTAACGATTTTTCCAAATGCACAGAGATGGAGCACTTAGGATGGAAGCTTTCGCAAGAAATCAAACGGGAATCTTTCCGAGGGATGCAGCAACCCTGCAAAACCCAATGGCAGGACTTCCTGAAGACCCTGCCGTCTCCCCACCTGGGATGGGAGGAGGACTCTGAAATGCTGGCCAACGCCCCTTGGGATGACCCCAAAGCCTTCCTGGCCTCCTTTGAGCAAGTGGCCCAAGCCTGCCAATGGCCCAGGGGCGAATGGGTCCCTCGACTCCTGCCAGCCCTGAGCGGAGAAGCCAAGCGGGCCTTCAGCGGCTTAGAAGCAAGGGACAAGGAGGATTATGGGAAAGTGAGGGCGGCCATCTTGAGAGGGGAAGCCATCAGGATCGAGGTGCAACGGCAGCACTTCCGGCAGTTCCGCTTCCAGGAGATCGAAGACCCGCGTAGGGTTTACGGACAACTGCAGAGGCTTTGCCACCAGTGGTTGAAGCCGGAGAGACGCACCAAAGAGCAGATCCTGGAACTGTTGATCCTGGAGCAGTTCCTGGCCAGCCTCCCGCTGGAGCTCCAGAGCTGGATCCGAGCAGGAGGGTCGGACACGTGTTCCCAGGCGGTGGCCCTGATAGAGAATTTCCTGCTGAACCGGCAGGAGGTTAAGGTAGGAAAGTGTCAGATCTGTAATATTTGAACCTCTCTGCAGCTCAGGTGAACTAAGCTTTAGTTCAGGTTGTCTGTCAGCGTTCCGAATAACGCATCCACCAAAATCAGAACTCCGAGGCAGGTAGATTCATCAAAGAACATGTTTTATTGGATTCATATTGGTATGATATATATCATATCGGCACAGCCGGTGAAAACCAACAGAAAGTTTCCCCACGTTTGTAGCATAGTTAAAGAAGCAATTCTTTCCCTCCCCAAGTGTCACAAGTTCACATTACCAATAGCAATAGCACTTATACTTATATACCGTTTCATAGGGCTTTTACAGCCCTCTCTAAGCAGTTTTACAGAATCAGCCTATTGCCTCCCCACAATCTGGGTCCTCATTTTACTCACCTCGGAAGAAGGGAAGGCTGAGTCAACCTTGAGCCTGTCAGAATCGAACTCCTGACAGTCAGCAGAATAAGCCTGCAATACTGCTCATCAAATGGAATAGCAATAGCACTTAGACTTATATGCCACTTCACAGACCCCTCTAAGCAGTTTTACAGAATCAGCCTATTGCCTCCCCACAATCTGGGTCCTCATTTTACTCACCTCGGAAGAAGGGAAGGCTGAGTCAACCTTGAGCCTGTCAGAATCGAACTCCTGACAGTCAGCAGAATAAGCCTGCAATACATCAAATGGAATAGCAATAGCACTTAGACTTATATGCCACTTCACAGACCCCTCTAAGCAGTTTTACAGAATCAGCCTATTGCCTCCCCACAATCTGGGTCCTCATTTTACCCACCTCGGAAGAAGGGAAGGCTGAGTCAACCTTGAGCCTGTCAGAATCGAACTCCTGACAGTCAGCAGAATAAGCCTGCAATACATCAAATGGAATAGCAATAGCACTTAGACTTATATGCCACTTCACAGACCCCTCTAAGCAGTTTTACAGAATCAGCCTATTGCCTCCCCACAATCTGGGTCCTCATTTTACCCACCTCGGAAGGATGGAAGGCTGAGTCAACCTTGAGCCTGGTGAGATTCGATCTGCCAAACTGCCGGCAGCCGGTGGTCAGCAGAAGTAGCCTGCAGTCCTGCACTCTAACCATTGCACTACCGCGGCTCTTTTGTCCAATTAAGGCTTTTGGCGAGCTACTTGGTCACTCCTCTCCTCCTCCAACTGCCACCTGTTGGGATGACCTTTGCTCCCATGGGGAAGCTTATTATTATGATTGCTAGTCAGTCAGTCTATCTACTCCATACCCCCTCCCCACCCCCCTTTCAGAGTTCGTGGCAACTATGAGGCAGCAAAAGATGGCTTCAGCCAGGTTCACTTCAGAGTTGATATTGGGCTTGCTTAACGACGGTAATTGCGACCCAAATTTCTATCACTTAGCGATGTGGTCATAAAGTGTGATGTTATATGACTGCATTGCTTAATGATCGCAATTCCACTATTGCTGTTGTTGAGTGAAAATCACAGATTGCTAAGTGAGGACCTCATCTGACTGACTGGCAACTTCCTGCCGGCTTCCCGTAAAGTCATTGGGGAAGCCAGCTGGACATGGCAAGTCCCAGCCGGCTTGCCAGCGGACCAGATGGTGGGTACGTTCTGTATAGAATGGGTGCAGGCTAGGGAGGGAGTGTTGCGGCACAAATGTGTTCTGTGCCAGGGCTACTCGGAATAAAAGGTACTGGGTGCAACTTGCAAGCTTTTCTGGTGGCTTCCGCACTGATTTTGCTCATGGGAAGGTGACAGGAAAGGTTGCAAATGATAATCATATGATCGCAGGACAAACATTTTAAGTGTAAGCCGGTTGCCAATGTCAATGACTTATATACTGCTTTCCAGCCCTCTCTAAGCGGTTTATAGAGCCAGCCTCTTGGCCCCCAACAATCTGGGTCCTCGTTTTACTGACCTCGGAAGGTTGGAAGGCTGAGTCAACCTTGAGCCTGGTGAGATTTGAACTGCCAAATTGCAGGCAGATGGCAGTCAGCAGAAGTAGCCTGCAGTACTGCACTCTAACCACTGCGCCACCGCAGCTCAATATGATACATTCACATCTCACCGTGGCTCTGGATTGTGATCAGGTAACCGTGGGTGATGGTGCGGCAGCTGGAATTTTGAGGAATGGGTGATACAGCTTGTTTCATTCATTGCAACTTCAAGCAGTCGCTGAACGAGTGGCTGTTAACTGAGGACCACCTGTAGAGAAGATGTTGGTGTTCAGTTGACAGAATTTTTTGATGCTTCAGCTTCATTCCCCTGGTCCGATCCCAAATTGGATTCTCCTCTGTTATTCAGGAGCCGTCGCAGGAGGCCATCGCCAAGATTTCCCTGGGTGAAGAGAGGGTTACCTTGGATGTCGACGAGGAAGAGATCTATAACGACATTAAACAGAACAATAACGGAGTAATTCATTTCTTGGGTAAGGAAATGCCAAGGATTACAGTAGGCTCTTCCATAATGGGTGCGGGCAGGGCCAAAAAAAGCCAGGATGGCCTTCCTCAAAGAAGAGTGGCTGTCTTTAGATCACATTGTGGTGTCCCGCTCACTGACGCGCACATGTAGTTGTGAGTTTACCTTGTCTGGGAAACTTTCAAGTGCCTTTTGGACTCATTAGCCATTGTTCTGTGGATTAGCATTAGTCTGCTTTTCGCTGGGCTTCGTCTGGATAGTTCTAGGTTTTTGGTGAAGGGAATTGCTGGGGAATTAACCCACTAAACCAGCATTACATGTGCCTGTGAGTGAGACGGACAGAGTGCGCATGCACACACACAAACACACAAAAACACAAAAACATAAACACACAAACACACAACACTTCCAGTTTGTTCAGCTTTGGGTTAGCACAGTTTGTGAATCGTGTTGTAGGCAGTTTATAAATAAATATATTAAAAGGCTCAGGGTATTGTGCTAACGAGCCAATGTTGGATATAAAGTATAATTTTATGAGCTTTCACCTTAACTTTGGTTAAGAAGCCAAGGCTTAACACCATGTGAACCAAATAGTGGGAATGTGTCTGGATGTCTAGCTGGGGGAAAAATGAGTGTGTCCCTTGAGATTATTAAAGAGAGTTGGAAGTTTGAATGATTTTTTAAGTTGAAGAGAAGAGAAAAGAAGAGAGAATTAAAAGTGGAAAATAGACTAGAATAGAAAATAGACTAGACCAGAATAGAAAGGAGAATAGAATAGAAAATAAATAGACTAGGAAATAATAGACTAGGAAATAAAAAAGAGGACAGAAAGAGAATAGAGAATAGACTAGAAAAGAAAATAGACCAGAATAGAAAGGAGAATAGAATAGAAAATAGAATGGAAAATAAATAGAATAGGAAATAATAGACTAGAAAATAAAAAAGAAAACAGAAAGAGAATAGAGAATAGACCAGAAAAGAAAATAGACTAGACTAGAATAGGAAATAGAGTAGAACAGAATCAGAGAGTTGGAAGGGGCCTTGGAGGTCTTCTAGTCCAGCCCCCTGCTCAAGCAGGAAACCCATTTCAGACAAATGGTTGTCCAATCTCTTTTTCAAAACCTCCAGTGATGAAGCTCCCATGATTTCTGAAATTGTTCCACTAGTTAATTGTCCTCACTGTTAGGAAGTTTGGACAAGTTGGAAGATCCTTCCTGCAGATGAAAAGAAAAATGGAGAGAATTGAACAAAGGAATCCAAATTTGTTTCTGTTTTGCTGACTTGTAAACCTCTGGGATTTTTTTGATGTCAGGGAGCATCCAGCTTTTCCCCAATACAGGTAGTCCTTTGACTTACGACCGCAATTGAGCCCAAAACTTCTATTGCTAAGTGAAACATTTATTAAGTGAATTTTGCTCCATTTTATGACTTCCCTTGCCACAATCGCTAAGCAAATGGCCGTGGTTTTTCAGTGAGTAACACTCTTGTTCAGCGAATCTGGCTTCCCCTTTGACTTTGCTTGTCAGAAGGTCTCAAAAGGGGATCGTGCGACCCTGGGACACTGCAACCGTCATAAATATGAGTCAGTTGCCAAGCAACCATGAAAAAGGGGCTACAGTGCCATTGCAATTTCAAATAGTCACTAAACAGACTGTCGTAAGGTGAGGATACCTGGAATGCATTTTGTTTTATTTCTTTTGTTTTCTAAAAAAGGAAATATATATATATATATCTGTCTTTTAAAGGTAATGGAAGCAAAGACGGTGGTGATTCCAGCTCCTTGCTTCCTCCCGAGGGAGAGGAAATGGACCAGGCTTCTCCTAGTAAGGTATGGGAAACCTTCTGATAAACAAATGCAAAAGAAAGAGAGGTTAAAGGAAAGAGAACAGGAAAAAAAGAAAAGGGTCTTTTGGGAAGAATTGGGCTGAAGGATGGGGCTGCCTAAAGCAGCGCCCGACGGGCACAGGGCAAAGGGGTGTGGCTGAGGCTTTGGGCTGGTTGCGATGGGGGTGGTGGTGGCGGCATGAAGGGGTACTCAGAGGTGCAGACCAGCTGCCTGCAGGGAGTATCAATCCTTCCGTTCCTCCCCATCCAGTCAGAGCTGAAGAAGCTTCTTGGGTGAGAAGCGAAACGTCTTCAAGGAAAGCCCAGTTGCCTCCTGGGGAAAAAAAGGACCTTTGGGAGAACCCATGGAATCCTAGAGTTTATGCACTGACCTGGCTGCGGTGCACAACACCACAAGTGGGATAATCCTTTTAGTCTAGGACTTGGGAATAGCTATCTTCTATCTTGCTGGAAATATTTCCGGTTGTCAAGTTTGATTGGATCTGATGTGATCTTAAAAGAGTCCCCACCTTGTCCTGTGCTTTTAGTGCTGAGTACGTGTTTGTATGGGCAAAGTGAAAGGGCAAATGTGGCTCTATTCCTTCCTTCTTTCCTTCCTTCCTTTCCTCCTTCCCTCCCTTCATTCCTTCCTTTCTTGCCTCCTTCCCTCCTTCCTTCTTTTCTTCCTTCCTTCTCCCCTCCCTCACTTCCTTTCTTATCTCCTTCCCTCCCTCCATTCCTTCCTTCCTTCCTTGCCTCCTTCCCTCCTTCCTTCTTCCTTCCCCCCCTCCTTCCCTCTCTTCCTTTCTTTCCTCCTTCCTTCCCTCCCTCCATTCCTTCCTTCCTTCCTTGCCTCCTTCCCTCCTTCCTTCCTTTCTTCCTTTCCCCCCCTCCTTCCCTCTCTTCCTTTCTTTCCTCCTTCCCTCCCTCCACTCCTTCCTTCCTTCCTTCCCTCCTTCCCTCCTTCCTTCCTCCTTCCTTCCCCCCCTCCTTCCCTCTCTTCCTTTCTTTCCTCCTTCCTTCCCTCCCTCCATTCCTTCCTTCCTTCCTTTCCTCCTTCCCTCCTTCCTTCCTTTCTTCCTTTCCCCCCCTCCTTCCCTCTCTTCCTTTCTTTCCTCCTTCCCTCCCTCCACTCCTTCCTTCCTTCCTTGCCTCCTTCCCTCCTTCCTTCCTCCTTCCTTCCCCCCCTCCTTCCCTCTCTTCCTTTCTTTCCTCCTTCCTTCCCTCCCTCCATTCCTTCCTTCCTTCCTTGCCTCCTTCCCTCCTTCCTTCCTTTCTTCCTTTCCCCCCCTCCTTCCCTCTCTTCCTTTCTTTCCTCCTTCCCTCCCTCCATTCCTTCCTTCCTTGCTTGCCTCCTTCCCTCCTTCCTTCCTCCTTCCTTCCCCCCCTCCTTCCCTCTCTTCCTTTCTTTCCTCCTTCCTTCCCTCCCTCCATTCCTTCCTTCCTTCCTTGCCTCCTTCCCTCCTTTCTTCCTTTCCCCCCCTCCTTCCCTCTCTTCCTTTCTTTCCTCCTTCCCTCCCTCCATTCCTTCCTTCCTTGCTTGCCTCCTTCCTTCCTTTCTTCTTTCTTTCTCCCCTCCCTCCATTTCTTCCTTTCCCCCTTCCCTCCTTCCTTGGTTTCTTCTTTCCTTCTCCCCTCCCTCCCTTGCTTCCTTTCTTTCCTCCTTCCCTCCATACATTCCTTCCTTTCTTCCTTGCCTCCTTGCCTCCTTCCTTTTTTCCTTTCTTGTCCCCTCCCTCCCTCCCTCGCTTCCTTTCTTTCCTCTTTCCCTCCCTCCCTTCATTCCTTCCTTCCTTGCCTCCTTTCTTCTTTCCTTCTCCCCTCCCTCCCTTGCTTCCTTCCTTTCCTCCTTCCCTCCCTCCCTCCATTCCTTCCTTGCCTCCTTCCTTCCTTCCTTTCTTCCTTCCTTCTCCCCTCCCTCCTTCGCTTCCTTTCTTTCCTCTTTCCCTCCCTCCATTCCTTCCTTCCTTGCTTCCTTGCCTCCTTCCTTCCTTGCTTCCTTTTCCCCCCTCCTTCCCTCTATTCCTTTCTTTCCTCCTTCCCTCCCTCCATTCCTTCCTTCCTTGTCTCCTTCCTTCCTTCCTTCTCCCCTCCCTTGCTTCCTTTCTTTCCTCCTTCCCTCCCTCCCTCTATTCCTTCCTTTCTTCCTTGCCTCCTTCCTTCCTTGCCTCCTTCCTTCCTTCCTTCCCCCCTCCTTCCCTCGCTTCCTTCCTTTCCTCCCACCCACCCATCCATCCATCCGTCCATCCATCCATCTTCCCTTTCTGCATCCAAGACCCCGTGTTACACTTACCATTGTCGCGTGATATTCTGCAGAAATTATTAACCACGGAACGTCCTGCAGACTTTGGACCCTCTGCCAGTGACTTTTTCCCTTTTCTAGGATCTCATGAACTTGAAAGACGCTGGTGTTTCGTTAGATGTGGTTGAGCCAACCCCGACCCAGTCGGGCCAGCAGACCATGTTCTGGCAAGTCATGCAGGAGGAGGATGGGGATGCAGATTCTTTGGGTAAGGGTCCTGGAATTGGACTGGGGTGGGCTTGACGTCACTTGTGTTCGGGGCACCTATGGCCTGAGGGCTCTGCCAGCAAAATCGGGCTCCTGAGTGCTGTTTTTGGCTGCGATGGCCTCCTGCAAACCTCTGCCTGCAAAATCAAGAGTTCAGGAGGGCTGCCCTCCCCAGTTCTGTTTTTGCTGGCAGAGGCACCGCATGCCGGTCCTTCCGCTGTTTCCAGGGCGGCCCCATGGGCCAAATCTAAGCACCCCGTGGGCTGCCTCCAGCCCCTGGGCCTTGAGTTTGACACCTCTGTTCTACCTAATCAACTAGGAAAGATGTGTCTATTCCCGGGGTGTCATACTGGATCTCTTCGAGGGCGGGATCAGCATTGTAGTTCTCTGCGGGCCATTCCCCCCTTGCCCCGTTTTCAGCCCGGACGGCCTCCTGCAGCATTCCGCTGGCCAAAACAGGGCCCGCCTGCACCCTGTTTTGGCTGCCAGAGGCACCGCAGGCAGGCTATTTCCAGGCCAGTCAGATTTAAATCCGTAGGCGAGATCTAAGCCTTGATTTTGACACCCCTGATCTATTCAAACAGAAGTAATCTCGCTATTATGGTTGATTGCAAAGTCAGACAGGTGTTTAGACGGATTTGCCATTTTCGCCCATTTATCGAGTCCTTCCCATGAGGACTTCCTGTATTGGTGTGTGGAAGTTTAGAGGGCACGGCCAGCAATCAGGCAACAAGCAAGCATCCAAAGATTGAAAAGACTTACAAACGAGATACGGGTAGTCCTCAGCTTACACCCATCCACTTACTTCCCCCAAATGTTGCTTGCCACCTGGTTCCAATGGTTGCCTCTTCCTGCGATCACAGGATGCATTGTGGGCATTTGGTCACCAGCCCACGTTTGCGGCCATTTGAAACTGGTGTTTACTTCCCATTTCTGACAATAAATGGCCCCTAGAACAACAGATTCGCCCAATGATTGCAGCCTTCGCTTTACAACCGCTTTACTGTTCGCTTAATGACCCCTGCGACAAAAGGTCTAAAATTGATTCGTTTGCATGAGGACCAGCATTCCGATTGTTAGGACTGTAATTTGCCAGGTACATTTAATGGCATAAGTCAAGGACTATCTACAGCAGGGGTGTCAAGCTCAAGGCACGTGGGGCGGATTCAGCTTGCGTGGTGCTTAGATCTGGCACGCGGGGCTGCCCTGAAAACAGCAAAGGAACCCCCCCCCAATGGTGCTTCTGCCACGCGGCCCTCCCAAGCTCCATTTTCACTGGCACAGCGCTCGGGCCACTACAGGTGCTCCCAACATGATTGATGTCGAGCTGGCCACACACCCCGGCCGCCCCAAGGTCAAACACAACTCTGATGCAGCCCTCAATGAAATCGAGTTTGACACCCCTGATCTACAGTTACCAGCTAGTTTAGCTGTCCAGCCTGAAATTATTGGGGTGTAGCAGCTCTGGCCAGTCCGATTGCTGATAGTCGATGTAACACCTTATGTCAGTGATGGCGAACGTGTGGCACGCATTCCACAGGTGGCACGCGGAGCCATTTGTCAGGGCACGCGAGGGAAGCGCCTCCGGACGGTCCCTGAAACCTTCGGGGCGCTCAAAACGACCCTCCGAGGCACGGAGGGTCATTTTAAGCGTTCTGAAGGCTTCAGGGAAGCCTCCGGATGGTCCCTGAAGCCTCCGGAGGGCCTCCGGGGGGGGGCGGGGGGGGCTCTTTTTCCCTCCCCAGGCTCCTATAAAGCCTCTGGAGCCTGGGGAGGGTGAAAAAAGCATGTAAAAATTGGGGGGGGGGAGCGTCTTTTGTGCATGCATGCGCACTGGAGGGTCGCGCATTGCATTATGGGCGCGGCACGCCCGCACACGACCCCTCTGCGTTCCCCCCACTTGTGGCACGCGAGCCAAAAAAGGTTCGCCATCGCTGCCTTATGTCATGTTCCACCATGGCGTTGGCTCCCTCTGCGGTCCCGTTGGTGCTCGGATGAAATGCAGAACTAAACCCTTGCGAGGACCCCGTGGGCCCTCATAAATTCCTTCCGAAATGTAGCTGTAGATTGTCAGTTTGTAATGGGTGCCTTATTTGGAGCTGACCTTAGCTGCTCATTGAAGTGGTAGAGGCCTAACTGAAATGAAGGACGGGCCCGGGAAGCTAAGAATTCACCAGAATTTGTACCCCAAATAATTCTCTTCCTCCCTTTCTCTTGAATCCTAAGAGGGACTCTTGGTGCCCAAACCAGACCAGTCTTCCAATCCAGAAGAAGAAGAAGAAGAAGAGCAGGTTTTCATCCAGTTTCCTGTCGAAAGTGAGAGAATTACAGATCCCGAAACAGGTAAGAGAACGACTGTCTGTCACCCTTGCAAGAATAATTTCCGACTTCCCTTGAGCGAGGGGGATGAGTTTGGAGAGCTTCCTAATTCTCCTCAGCCAGCTTTATTTTTCTATAGGTTTATTTCAAGTCTTTTAAGGCATTGTTTAGCAAGAAAGGATCCCAGAGCAATGGACCTACAGTCAGTAAAACTCCACAGGTAGTCCTTGAGTTACGACCACAATTGAGTCCAAAATTCATGGACTCGCTAAGCGAGACATTTCTTAAGGGAGCCTTGCCCTGTTTTACAATGTTTCGTGCTGCAATTGTTAAGTTCATCACTGCAGTTGCTAACATGGTTGTGAAGCGAATCTGGCTTCCCCTATGACTTTGCTTGTCAAAGGGTCGCAAAAGGGGATCACATGACTCCGGGACACTGCAACCGTCATAAATATGAGCCATTTGCCAAGTGGCTGAATTTTGATCACGTGCCCACGGGGATGCAGCAAAGGTCATAAGTGTAAAAAAATGGTCAGAAGTCACACTTTTCAGTGCCATTTTCACTTCAAATGGTCACTCAATGAACTGTTTTCTACCAGTTTATTGAAAATATTTATATAAAGCATTGCACGGCCACTAAACAAACAGTTGTAAGTTGAGAACTACCTGTATTTTTTTCTTAAGGTTATGGTGCAAAAAGTTACATCTCGGGGGGAAAAAAACAGGAAGAAATTTGCGGCTAATTGTCTTTGAATTGCACACAGCTTTGGAAAGCTTTGTAGCATGTGTTGTTGAGGTGGCAGTGTTTGCAAACAAAAGCACGCACAACATCTAGTAAAACGAGGCTATAGATACGGATCTGTTTGGTGAAATTGTATACAGCATTAACTCTGCCTGTATGAGTTGAATCTCCATTTTGGCAAGATCTTGGGACGTTGGCTCTCGATAAGAGCAAATGTTAGGTGTTCTGAAACCAGGCTTCCTTAGAAAGCAAGAAGCAAAGTCTCGGTCCTTGCAAAGCCTCTTTTATTTACACCACTGTGAATTCCTTTCATTCACAAGTCAACAAGGCTTACCAAACAGTCTTTCAGAGGAATGTTTATCCCCACGCACCTTATCTGGAGCACTGCCAGATAACTAATTTCCAAACTCAGGGCAAGGCAAACTTGGCACAGAGTCTCTTATAGTCACAAACAGAACTTTCCACGCTTGGAACAACTGAATGAACCTATTGTTTCCTGCAAAAGCCCACTCCCCTTTTGCGCCTCTTTTATTTCCTATGGGAGGGGCCAATCACCTCCCAGGTGTGGCTTTACTCCTAAGTCAACCCTGCTTCCTCCCCAATCTCCTTACTGTCCAATTCCGCTGCCAGTTCTGCTGGCTGCCGGTGGGCCTCAACATTAGGCCCCCCCAAAATATCTTTAGATCTGTTGAGAGAGGGGGAGGGAGGGAGGGAGGGAGAGTGAGCGAGAGAACGCAAACACGAGATCCACAATGTAACAACCTAGCCTGTGCTTTACTGAGAAGACCCTATCCCCCATTATAATAAAAACAATACCTTAATGTGTCATTGCTGAATCCCATTTCTCAGTTCTGTGTTCTGGTTTAAGACACATTCCCCTTAACAGTTGTTGTTCTGAGCACCTGTTGCTTCATTAATCAAATGTATACGGCTGCCTGTCTAACCAAGGGAACCCCTGAGGGGCAAGCAAACGTAAGAACGAACGTCCCAAATTGGCGTTGAACCGATCGAAAAGAAAAATAAATACCAAACCCAAGTGGGCAACCTCTTGCTTGGTTGGTGTCCACTTTTCCGCACCTATCTCCTGTGATGATTTTGCCTTTCCATTTGCCCACCTGCCTTAGCTGTGCCATGTCCCTGCTGACTTTTCACCCCTTCTGTCCAGTGTTTAAAAATAACCCCCTCCCCCAAAGACTTCTATCTGCCACCCCAGAGTGAAACATGGCCTCGTTTTCTGTTCGTGTTCACCATTTTTCTCGACTTAGGACCCAAGGACTCTTCGCTTTCAGAGGCTGCGCCCAGCCCGTCGGGAGGCGCCCGGTTCTCCCGGAACATCTCTTTCCCTCTCCGGGATTTCGCGGGCTCTCACTGGAAGCATCCCCGCTGGACTGAAGACGAAATCCAGGCTTTTATTGAGATCTGGGGGGACACGTCCGTACAGCGAGCCCTCTTCTCAAACTACCGGACCGTCTCTCAGTTTGAGTGGATCTCGTGCCAGATGAAGGCCCGGGGTTACGACCGGAATTGGCTCCAGTGCCGGGAGAAAGCCAAACATCTCCGGAAAAGCTACAAGGATTGCCTCGGAGGGCACAGCCACTGGGGATCTGGGAGGAGAACGTGGCCTTTTTTCAACCAGCTGAATCAGTTCCTGCGCGTTGAGCAGGAGCTGGTGGTTCCGCGGGAGATCGGGCGTCAGGAGGTCCAGCATCATCTCGTCGACCGCCGGCGCAAAAGAGTGAAGAACTCGGCTCGTCCAGTGGCCAAAGCTGCCCAGGTTCAAGTGGAGGTAGAAGCCCATGAGCTACAGACAAAGAAGCAGGCAAAGCATCCCCCTCGCTTCCCGCCAAATGGGACGTCCCGCTCAGGTTTGTATCCCTTCAATGCTTCATCCGCCCTTTCCCGTTGTCTGTCCTGTGTATGCAAGGCGATCTTTCTATTTACCCAAAATCTATGCATTAGGAACAGTTAATACACACACACTATACATTCGCCCGTGCGTGCCTTTCACTTCCTTAGCGTACAGCTACTTCTGCCATTATAGGTACCGTACTTTTCAGAGTATAAGACGCACCTTTTTTCCCCCCCATGTGGAAATGTTGGTGCGTCTTATACACCGAATACAGCCATTTTTGGCTTCCCGAAGCCACGTACACGCATCCCATTTTTGCGAAAAACGGAGGCGTTTTTGCCTTCCCCCCAGCCCCCACCAACACTCTGCAAGCTCCAGCAGGGCTGGGGGAAGGCAAAAACGCCTCCATTTTTACAAAAAACGGCCCATTTTCTACCGGTTTTTGCAAAAACGGTGTTTTTGCCTTGCCCCAGCCCTGCTGAAGCCTGCAGAGGGCTCCTGGGGGCCAGGGAGGACAAAACCTTTTTTTCTAGACTTACCTCTTCGAAATCCTGGTGCGTCTTATACACCGGTGCGTCTTATAGTCCGAAAAATACAGTATTCTTTTTTTTAAATGCTGTTTCCCCGAAAATGAGACATATCCCAAAAATGAGCCCTAGCATGTTTTACGCATTACCTAATATAAACTCTAATACACCCCCCCTTCAGAATAAGCCCTACTTAAGAGCCTGCGCAGCTGGCCACCGACCCATTCTGTCTGGTTGCTCATGGTACTACGAGGAAGTAGAGCTGCCCCATGCATCCTGCACCGGCTTCCCTTAGGTCTCCCACAGCCAGGCCATCCACGCCCAAGACTTCACGGCGGCAGTAATAATACAATAATAATACAATAGTAGAGTTGGAAGGGACCTTGGAGGCCTTCTAGTCCAACCCCCTGCCTAGGCAGGAAACCCTATACCGTTTCAGACAAATGGCTATCCAACATCTTCTTAAAGACTTCCAGTGTTGGGGCATTCACAACTTCTGGAGGCAAGCTGTTCCACTGATTAATTGTTCTAACTGTCAGGAAGTTTCTCCTCAGTTCTAAGTTGTTTCTCTCCTTGATTAGTTTCCACCCATTGCTTCTTGTTCTGCCCTCAGGTGCCTTGGAGAATAGTTTGACTCCCTCTTCTTTGTGGCAACCCCTGAGATATTGGAACAATGCTATCATGTCTCCCCTAGTCCTTCTTTCTCTTAAGCTAAACATACCCAGTTCCTGCAACCGTTCTTCATGTGTTTTAGTCTCCAGTCCCCTAATCATCTTTGTTGCTCTTCTCTGCACTCTTTCTAGAGTCTCCACATCTTTTCTACATCGTGGTGACCAGAACTGAATGCAGTATTCCAAGTGTGGCCTTACCAAGGCCTTATAAAGTGGTATTAACACTTCACGTGATCTTGATTCTATCCCTCTGTTGATGCAGCCTAGAACTGTGTTGGCTTTTTTGGCAGCTGCTGCACACGGCTGGCTCATATTTAAATGGTTGTCCACTAGGACTCCAAGATCCCTTTCACAGTTACTACTACTGAGCAAAGTATCACCTATACTGTACCTGTGCATTCCGTTTTTGTTGCCTAAATGTAGAACCTTACTCTTTTCACCATTGAATTTCATTTTATTAGATAGTGCCCAATGTTCAAGTTTGTCAAGATCCTTCTGTATCTTAAGCCTATCTTCTGGAGCGTTGGCTATTCCTGCCAGCTTGGTGTCATCTGCAAATTTGATGAGTTCCCCATTTATTCCCTCATCCAAATCAT
Source organism: Natrix helvetica (assembly GCF_964273705.1). Taxonomy (NCBI): domain Eukaryota; kingdom Metazoa; phylum Chordata; class Lepidosauria; order Squamata; family Natricidae; genus Natrix; species Natrix helvetica. The sequence continues at coordinate 358,844,601 of NC_138548.1, read as the reverse complement.
TGATGAAGATGTTGAAGAGTACTGGGCCTAAAACAGAGCCTTGGGGTACTCCACTGCATGCTTCCCTCCATGTGGATGCAGTTCCATTGAGGACTACACATTGAGTGCGGTTGGTCAGCCAGTACCAGCAGCCATGTGTAGCAAGAGCCCACGGGGCCGACGGCCCACTTCTGCTTGCTTGTGGCTGCAATAGAACAGGAGGCCAAGCAGTGTGTTGATGCTGCGGCCGTGAGGCAAGGCAAGGCAAGTGTTGGGGTGTGGATGGCCTGAATGCGGGGGCCGCGAATAAGCCTGTGTGAGACATGTGGGACAGATCCACACACCCTGCCTTGCCTCGTGGCCACGGCGCCAGCACATCACTCGGCCTCCTGCTCCGTTGCGGCCGCGAGCAAGCAGAAAAAGTGGCCGGTGGCCATATGGGGTCCTGCTGGACGGAGCTGCTGGAGCTGCCGCCATGAGGCAAGAAAGGTGTTGAGTCTGCGGAGGCCCTGAGGTAAACTGGGGCGAGGCGCATAAGGCAGCTCTACCTAGTAGTGGGCCTCCCATTAGAGATAGTCAACCAGAGCTTTCCGTGACTGTTTCTATAACCTCAATATCATCAACTCTGCTATCTTGGGCTGATGGAAACCCAGGTCTGAAACATCTGAGGGACAACACTGCCCCTTTCCCCCATTTTGTTCCACACATTTTACTCATTTCAGTCCCATCCAAGTGACTAAACTCCACAGGTAGCTCTTGAGTTTTGGCTGTAACGGAGCCTCATCCATTATCATAATGCAGGGGTGTCTAAACTTGGGAACTTTAAGACTTGCGGACTTCAACTCCCAGAATTCCCCAGCCAGCAGAGCTGGCTAGGGAATTCTGGGAGTTGAAGTCCACAAGTCTTAAAGTTGCCAAGTTTGGACACCCCTGTCATAATGAGTCACGATGCTTGTGAGGCAGGTCATCACCTGACCCGACCTGTTGTTAAATGGTTTTTTTGTGGTTGTTGTTAAATGAACCCAATGATTATTAAGTAAATGCTATAGTCATTAAGTGAACCCCTTGTTGCTATTTTTTTTTTTGCCAAAAACCAGACGTAAACACCAGTTTCTGACCGAAAACATCATAAGCTGAGGTCACATGACCATGGGATGCTGCAAACAGACATAAATGCAAATTGACATCCAAAATGCAGTCATGTGACCATGGAGTAGACTGACTGTTGGAAATGCACAATTGGGTTATAATTATCTTTTGGGGGAGGGGGGGTGTCTGTCGTAACTTCACACAGTTGTTAAATGACTGATCATAAATTGAGGATAGAATCAAGATCATTTGAACTATTAATGCCACTTTATAAAGCCTTGACAACATCACACTTGGAATATTACATCCAGTTTTGGTCGCCACGATGTAGAAAAGACGTGGAGACTCTAGAAAGAGTGCAGAGAAGAGCAACAAAGATGATTAGGGGACTGGAGACTAAAACATACGAAGAACGGTTGCAGGAACTGGGTATGTTTAGCTTAAGAGAAAGAAGGACTAGGGGAGACATGATAGCAGTGTTCCAATATCTCAGGGGTTGCCACAAAGAAGAGGGAGTCAAACTATTCTCCAAGGCACCTGAGGGTAGAACAAGAAGCAATGGGTGGAAACTAATCAAGGAGAGAAGCAACTTAGAACTGAGGAGAAACTTCCTGACAGTTAGAACAATTAATCAGTGGAACAGAAGTTGCCTCCAGAAGTTGTGAATGCCCCAACACTGGAAGTCTTTAAGAAGATGTTGGATAGCCATTTGTTTGAAGTAGTGTAGGGTTTCCTGTCTGAGGAGGGAGTTGGTCTAGAAGACCTCCAAGTTCCCGTCCAACTCTTATTCTATAAGACTAGTGTATTTTTCGGACTATAAGATGCACCAGAATATAAGACGTACCAAGATAAAGCTTAAGAGCAATGGGTGGAAACTAATCAAGGAGAGAAGCAACTTAGAACTGAGGAGAAATTTCCTGACAGTGAGAACAATTAATCAGTGGAACAGAAGTTGCCTCCAGAAGTTGTGAATGCCCCAACACTGGAAGTCTTTAAGAAGATGTTGGATAGCCATCTGTCTGAAATGGTTTAGGGTTTCCTGCCTAGGCAGGGGGTTGGACTAGAAGACCTCCAAGGTCCCTTCCAACTCTACTATTGTATTATTGTATTATAAGATTTTGAAGAGGTTAATTTAAAAAAAAAGGTTTTTGCCCTCCATGGCCCCCAGGGGCACTCTGCAGGCCTCCCAAACCCTCTGCATGACCTGTTTTTTGGTGAGATGCATGGGGGGTTTGGGAGACAAAAAACTGGCCTGTTTTTTTGCAAAAAACAGGGCATGCAGAGAGTCTCCTGGAGGCTTGGGAGGGCAAAAACAGGCCCTTTTTTCCCTCCCCAGCCCCCAGGAGCACTCTGCATGTCCATTTTTGCAAAAAACAGGATGCATGGGGCGGGGTTTCAGAAGGCCAAAAATTCTGTATTCAGTGTCTAAGATGTACCCAGATTTTCACCCTCTTTTTGGGAGTAAAAAGGTCTGTTTTATACTCTGAAAAATACAGTACCTGTGTATGTTTATCAACCCATTCAGATTATGCCCTTTCTGTAAATGAAATATAGAAGTGACTATTTATAGCTCAGGGTTGAATTGTGGGGGCGCTCAGTGCTCTCCGAGCCTGGCGGTTTTCTTGTAAACGTTTCATACCAAACTAAATAACGTCATCAATGCGCAGCTAGCGTTGCCTTGTTTTGTAATAAAACGTCGAAAGAAAACCATCAAGCTCAGAAATTGTTTCCAGGCTGGTTATCCTAGGCCCGGGATGGCGAACCTATGGCACATAGGTGGCACGCGGAGCCATTTGTCAGGGCACGCGAGGTTTGAAGTGACTTCCGGTTTGCTCGTAGGGTCATTTTTCGTCCGCCGGAGCCTGCAGGGAAGCCTCCGGAGGGCTTAAACCGGCCCTACGAGCAAACCGGAAGTCCGTTCCTGAACTGGTTTGCTCGTAGGGCCAATTTTTTGCACTCCGGAGGCCTCAGGGAAGCTCCTGAAGTCTCCGGAGAGCCTCCGGGAGGACGGGGGAGGCTGTTTTCGCCCTCCCCAGGCTCCTAGAAAGCCTCTGGAGCCTGGGGAGGGAGAAAAAAGCATGCAAAAAACGGGTGGGTTGTACCTGGCATTCGTGCATGAGTGCATGCGCACTGGGGGTTGCGCATTGCCTTATGGGTGCAGTGCGCCCACGCATGACCCCCCCGCGCTCCCCCCACTTTTGGCACGCGGGCCAAAAAATGTTCGCCATCGCTGTCCTAGGCTCTTTCATCTCTTCCCACGATATTCTTGCCACACATTCCTTTTTAAAAACCCAGACAGAGGAAGCAACTACATTCGTGCCATCACACCTAGTTGTGTATTTTTTTCCTTGAAAGGCCAGGAAAGGGCTGATGCTTGCACACACACATACGAGTCTCTGCCCGAGCCAGGAGTCAGGAACTCGTGGCTCTAGAGCTGCATGTGGGTCTTTCATCCTTCTGCTGCGACTCCCTGTCGCTGGTCAGCTCCACAATTGATAGGATTTTCAGTTAGGACAGGTACAGGAAAAAGGATGCTGCACTAGGAAGAGACTCTATGGTGGGGGAACCGGACTTCCGGTCGGCTCCAGAATTAAATGGGGCTTCCGGTTAGGATCTTTGTGGCTCTTCGAGTGTTCAAGGTTGCCGACCCCTGGCCTGAGCTGTACACTCACACCTTTAAAACGCCGGTGTTTCTTCCTTCCTCCCTCACAGGAAACCAAAAGCCGCCACTGACCAGCACCGAACGTATAAGAAATATTCACAAGTCCCGGCAGGAAAGGAGAGCGGATGTCGGTCAAGCCCGAAGCGGAATTGGGGACTCTGCGGCAAGAAGCCCTCTCACAGACCCAGCCCTGCCGGGATCCCGCAAGGCCGACCCGGCACCCTCGAGTGAAATCGAGAAGGCGTGGGAAGAGTGCGAAAGGAAAGCGGTGGAGAAGCTGGAAGGCTACTTGCGCAACAAAGGCTGGAAACTCCAAACTGGGCACTCGAGCCGGACGGGAATTCTCCAGGATGTCTTGTCCATCGTTTGCAAGGGCCGTACGGCTCCGTCTCTGCCGGTTCTCACTTCTCCTGTCCAAGAGCCCTCCTTTTCTTCCCCGACACCCTGTTCTGAAACATCAACAGAATCCCAAGACTCAGTGGAGCGGTGCAAAAACTCAGAGGCCTCTTTGGCTTCTCCTCCTCCTCCTCCTCCTCCTCCTCCTCCTCTTTCTGCCTCTTCTCAGGGCGGCTTGTCGGACAGAAGCATCCGCCTGAAAAGGAAGCGTTCTCTGCCAGCACGGTTTCAGTGCTGACTTCGTTTTATTCCCTTTCGGGTGGTGCGTTAGTTGGATCACCCCCCTCCTCAAGGTTTGGGCTTCGGTGTTTTGCGCTTCCTTCCCTCTTTCTTTACAGTCGTAGAATCGAAGGAGGGGTGTTAGATGCTGGCTCCTCCAGGGGGAGATAAACCCGTGAGGAATATGACGTCATTGCCTGTTTGGTGAGCTGTAGTGGCGCAGTGGTTAGAATCAGTGGTGGGATTCAGCCGATTCACACCTATTCGGCAGAACCGGTTGTTAACTTTCTAAGCAGTTCGGAGAACCGGTTGTTTGAAGAAATCTCATTTTGGGTTTTTTTTCCACTTAACAAGGCTAATCCTGTAAGGAAGGCAGGAAGGAAACATTCTGGTGTTTCTACCCTTATCTTTTATTGCCCTGCTTAAAGAAACTGCCTCTCCGGTTCACCCTTATTACATTGTAACAGCTAAGGCGAAACGCCCATTGACGTCAGTGACATTGAGTTGGCCACACCCACCCAGACACATGACCACAGAGCCCCGCCTACCCAGCTGGTCATCAGGGCAGAGAACCGGTTGTTAAATTATTTGAATCCCACCACTGGTTACAACGCAGTAATGCAGGCTAACTCTGCCGACTGCCAGCAATTCAATTCTGACCGGCTCAAGGTTGACTCGGCCTTCCATCCTTCCGAGGTGGGTAAAACGAGGAGACTGTTGGGGGCAATAGGCTGACTCTGTAAACTGCTTAGAGGGGGCTGTAAAAGCACTGGGAAGCGGTGTATAAGTCTTAAGCGCTACTGCTCTTGCGGTGAAGCATTTGGGGTGTCAGTGAATTCCTGACAGGACATGGCAGCCTTCCTGGAATCCATGCAGGGTATCGGGATCAGCTCTGCCGTTCTGTTAATTTTTTCTTTTAAGATGACTGAATTTATACGCCATCAAACTCCAAGTGAGTCTGGGTGGTTTAACTCGGCTTTATTTTTTAAAGTAACTGTCAGCATGAAGAGCACAACTGGTTTAACTTGCCTGCTATAATTGCAGTTACAACAGACAAATCTACTTTCTTGATACGGGGTAAATCAGGGGAATATCTTGAAAACTGGCAGCTCCTTCAATTGAACAACTGTTCGTTTGCCAACTGTTTGCAGTGACAACGGCACGGAAATGGGGGACTTACAACGGCTCACCTCGATGACCTTTGCGGCATCTCCCCAGTCACGTCCTCAAACTTGGCCGCTGTCATGGAATCATGCTGCATGCTGGGATCACGGGATTGCCATGTATGACTTTTTCCAGCTGGCTTACAACAAGCCAAACCCGTGCGGGAAGGCAGATTTGTTTAACGACTGCACGGTTCACTTAACAACTGTAGCGATTCAATGAATAGCCGTGGCAAAAACCAGTAAAAAAGAATTGGGCACAACTTGCTTCAGTGCTGTGCTTAGCAGTGGAAATTCTGGCCCCAATTTGTGGACGTAAGTTGAGGACTATCTGGAGAAGGGGGTTCTCAGTTCTGCCTGTTTTTTCAAAATTTTCACAAAAATAAATAAATTGAAAGGGAATTGCTAGCTGAGCCGTGGCTCAGTGGCTAAGACACTGAGTTTGCCGATCAGAAAGGTCGGCAGTTTGGTGGTTTGAATCCCTAGGGCCGCATAACGGAGTGAGCTCCCAGTTACTTGTCCCAGCTTCTGCCAACCTAGCAGTGAGTTTGAAAGCACGTAAATAATGCAAGTGAAAAAATAGGACCCACCTTTGGTGGGAAGGTGAAAGCATTCCGTGTGCCTTTGGCGTTTAGTCATGCCGGCCACATGACTACGGAGATGTCTTCAGACAGCGCTGGCTCTTCGGCTTTGAAACGGAGATGAGCACCGCTCCCTAGAGTCGGGAACGACCTTTATATATGCCAGGAATCAGTCATTTCCCCCAGGCACATCTGACAGATCCACCCGCCAAGGGGCATAGCAGCTGTCGGATGGTGCCATCTCACCAGCAATGATAGGTGCCCCACCTGTCCCTTTTATAACCATTGTAGCATATCTGTGGTCACATGATTTATATTTGGATGCTTTGACAATTGACTCACATTTATGACGGTTGCAGTGTCACAGGATCATGCACTCCCCTTTTGTGACCGTCTGACCAACAAAGTCAACGGGGAAGCCATGTTCACTTAACAACCGCGTGACTAACCACTGCAGTGATCCACTTAGCAACTGCGGCAAGAGAAGTCGTCAAACGGAGCAAAGCTCACTTGATACATTTCTCACTTAGCAACATGAATTCTGGGCTCAATTGTGGTCGTACGTCGAGGGCTCCCTGCACTTAGGGCAGTTGTGGCATCCTGAGGTCCCACTTGTGACTTTCCCAGACAACCTCCCACGAGCCAAATCAATGGGGAAAGCAAAAAGGTTGTAAAATTGGTTACGTTACTCACTTAACGACTGTATCGCTTAGCAACAGACATTCTTATCCTGATTGTGGTCAGAAGTGGAGGACTTCCTGTGAAAAAGATCTTTTCCACAGGGATTGAGTTTGGCAGGTTGGCGACAACCTTTCTTTACATTTATCTACAATTTCCTTGGAGTTGCTTTCAATTACTGGTCATCCTCGACTTATAACAGTTTGATCAGTGACTGTCCAAAGTTACAATGGTGCTGAAGAATGTGACTTAGAACTGTTTTCCATACTTACGACCATTGCAGCTATCCCCATAGTCACGTGATCAAAATTCAGATGTTTGGCAACTGACTCATCTTTATGACGATCATAGTCTCCCGGGATCATGTGTACCCATTTTGCGAACTTCAGACAAGCAGAGTCCATGAGGAAATCAGATTCACTTAACAAGCATGTTACTAACTTAACAACTGCAGTGATTCACTGAACAATTGTGCCGCAAAAGGTCGTGAAACAGGGCATTTAACCCATGTCTGCCTTAACAACAGAAATTTGGGGCCAAAATTGTGGTCGTAAGCCAAGGATTACCTATATTTGATACTTTTTAAAAATGCAAGTGTTTTATTGCATACTAGCTGATGCCAGAGTATTTATTTATCCTAATCCTGTATTAGACGGGGGTGTTTTTTGTAAAAAACAATCCCCCTTAATCAGAGGGAGCCTCCTAGTGTACTGTGAAGCCGTTATCATGGCAACTCCACTGTGCTGTACAGTAGACGCCATTTTAAGGCACAACAGGCTGTATCTTAGCAGAACTTGAATCCATAATGCACACTATTACTGTCGAAAGTACTGTGATTTGACACTATAGATATAATTCATTCCTTTTCATTTCAGCGGCCCAGGCGTTCCAGAGTTATGCTGGAACACGCACACACATACACCGAGGGATGTTAGGGGTGTCTTCCTCCCCACAGTATTTGTTTCCAGAGAATAGGTTGTCTGTGTACCAAGTTTGGTTGAAATTGCTCCAGGCGTTCCAGAGTTACGCTGGAACACACGCACACGGACAAATAGATAGATTGGATAAAGTTTTACGCTCTTTTGATTGTTGTAACCAGCCTGTAGTTGTTCTGGATTTGGGGAAATATGAAAACCCGAGAAATACAAATATATCAACACCGCATTGCCTTGCCGTCACTTTGCGAATTTTTGAAACGTTTGTGCAGGAACAGCAGCAAGTTCTAGATGACGGTTGTCCCTTTTTGCTCCACCCCTTTTTGTGAAGGTGTCAGCGTGTCCCGTGTGTGTCCAACGTTGAGCTTGATCACACAGTCGTTCATTTAATTTATTAGATTGAGGCGTTCGCCTGTTTCCAGGCCGACTCTGGGCAGCTCACAACCTAGTAGCCAATGAAAGCACAAATAAAGAAATGAAACCATGTACAGCTAGTCCTCAACGTATGACCCCAATGGAACCTAAAACCTATGTTGCTAACGGAGACAGCTGTTAAGGGCACTCTGCCCTATTTTACGACCTTTCTTCCTCCAGTTGTTAAGTGAATCACGGCAATTCGTCACACGGTTGTTAAGTGAATCTGGTTTCCCCACGGACTTTGCTTGTCAGAAGGTTGCAGAAGAGGATCACGTGACCCCAGGACACTGCAACCGTCATAAGTATGAGTCAGTTGCCAAGCAGTCAGATTTTGATCACATGACCATGGGGGGGGGGCGTTGCAACACTTGCAAGTGTAAAAAAACGTTCTGAGGCCACTTTTCTCAGTGATGTTGTAACTTCGATCCGTCACTAAACGAACTGTTGTAAGTCAAGGGCTACCTGTACAACAGAACCGTGTAACCATAATTATATTATAAGGACATCCTAACGAGGCCTGGAAGAACCATAATCAGAGGTGGGTTCCTACCGATTTGGACCGGTTCGGCCGAATGGATAGTAATTCGGCCGGACATGTGACCGTACCGGTTCTATCCCGGGCGCCGCCATCTTTATTTTCTGTTCTCCACATGCGCAGAACAATTTTCATTGAAAAAGTGTAATTCCCCCCCCCTTTTTTTTTTAAATGGTGTGTGTATGCCAATCCCAGAGAGGTCCCAGAGATGGGCCGTTTTTCGCAAAAACGGAGGTGTTTTTGCCTTCCCCCAGTCCCCAGAAGCACCCTGCAGGCTTCAGCAGGGCTGGGAGAAGGAAAAAAATACCTCAGGTTTTGCAAAAAGCAACTGTTTTCTGCCCATTTTTTGCAAAAATGAGGGCGTTTTTGCCTTCCCTCAGTCCTGCTAAAACCTGCAGAGTGTGAAGTGTTAATACCACTTTATAATGCCTTGGGAAGGCCACACTTGGAATACTGCATTCAGTTCTGGTCGCCACGATGTAGAAAAGATGTGGAGACTCTAGAAAGAGTGCAGAGAAGAGCAACAAAGATGATTAGGAGACTGGAGGCTAAAACATATGAAGAACGGTTGCAGGAACTGGGTATGTCTAGTTTAATGAAAAGAAGGACTAGGGGAGACATGATAGCAGTGTTTCAATATCTCAGTGGTTGCCACAAAGAAGAGGGAGTCAAGCTATTCTCCAAGGCACCTGAGGGTAGAACAAGAAGCAATGGGTGGAAACTAATCAAGGAGGGAAGCAACTTAGAACTGAGGGGAAATTTCCTGACAGTTAGAACAATTAATCAGTGGAACAGCTTGCCTCCAGAAGTTATGAATGCCCCAACACTGGAAGTCTTTAAGAAGATGTTGGATAGCCATCTGTCTGAAACAGTATAGGGTTTCCTGCCTAGGCAGGGGGTTGGACTAGAAGATCTCCAAGGTCCCTTCCAACTCTGCTATTGTATTGTGAGTGACATCAAGTTGGCCATGCCCACTCAGTCTCATGCCCTCCCCCCGTCTAGCCACGCCCACTGAACCGGCAGTAAAAAAAATTGAAACACACACCTGACCATAGTTATGGTTGGGTTGACCGCAATCTTGTGTTTTGGGATCTTCACCCCACTGTTTGACAAGACTTGCTTACAGAGAAGGCTAGAACAGTACGGCTAGTCCTTGACTTACATTAGTTCATTTAGTGACCGTTCGAAGTCTCAACAGCACTGGAAAAAATGATTTATGACCGTTCTTCACAGTTACGAGCTTTGCAGCATCCCCGTGTCCGTGCGATCAAAATTTAGACGGTTGGCAACTGACTCATATTTATGACGGTCGTGGTGTCCCGGGAATATGCGATCCCCTTTTGCGACCTTTTGAGGAGCAAACTCAATGGGGAAGCCAGATTCACTTAACAACCGTGTTACTAACTTGTGAACTGCGGTGATTCACTTAATAACTGTGGCAAGAAAGGTCGCAAAACGGGGCAAATTTAACCAATGTCTCACTTAGTAACAGAAATTGGGCACTCGATTGTGGTCGTAAGTCGAGGACTGCCTGTGTCTTGAACGCTTGGCAACTTGAAGATGTGTGGACTTCAACCCCCATAATTCCCGTCAGCATAAATACATCGTGTAGGGATACGTCTGCTACCATGTTAGTTAATACATGTAAAACGGTTGTTGATGTGAATCTGGCTTCCCCATTGATTTTGTTCATCAAAAGGTCGCAAAAGGGGATCACACGACCTTGGGACACAAGCATGATTAGTGTGAACCAGTTGCCAAGTTGGGTCATAAGTGTCAATCAGTTGCCAAGCGCCTGAATTTTGATCCCATGATAGTGAGGGTGCTTCAAAGGCGGTAACGGAAAAATGGTCATCGGTCACTTTTTTCAGCGTTGTAACTTTAACCAGTCCCTAAGCGAACACTTGTAAGCCGAGGACCGCCTGTGTCTTCTAGCAGTGCCTTTCGTCGTCAGGCCTTCAGTCGTGTCCGACCCCCGGCCAGTCTTTGCTGAACCGTTGAGTGGCTGAGGGTCGGAGATGACTGAATGGCTGACTTCGACGAAAGACATTGTTAGACGATATTAACGAACATGGTGTTGGAAGTATCCAGGGGTGGGCTGCTACGGTTTCGGCCAGGTTTCGGGAGAACCCGTAGCTAACATTATGGCCGGTTTGGAAAACCTCCAAATCCCACCCTTGGCTGGCACCGCCCACCACGCCATGCCCACCGCACCTCTCACACCCCGCCACGCCCCTCCCAGGAGTCGCCACATGGCTCGTTTTGGATGTGAGGTAAATGCAGGGCCCACGCGGAGGCACGGGGAGGGGGGGAAACGGACCTCCTGGAAGGCCTTCAGAGCCCGGAGGAGTCTGTTGTCGTCTTCCCAGAGGCTCAAGGAAAGCATCCGGAGCCTGGGGAAGGCTGACTAGGCCACGCCCACCCAGCAGAGAACCCGTTGCTGTAATGTTTGAAGCCCACCCCTGGAAGTATCCCCACACGTTCTAGGCCAGTGGTTCTCAACCTTCCCAATGCCGCGACCCTTTAATACAGTTCCTCTTGTTGTGGTGACCCCCCCCCCCAACCATAAAATTGGTGTCTCGGTTCCTAAGACCATCGAAAATATGTGTTTTCCGATGGTCTTAGGCGACCCCTGTGAAAGGGGTCCCGACCCACAGGTTGAGAACCACTGGTCTAGACCAGGGTGAGAGACCAGCAACACAGCCCATGTGGCCAGTAATCGGGGGGGGGGGGGAGTGTTTCGAATCACTTGATAAAACGTCACTTGAACAAACTAGCCAAAAATACAGTCCTAGGTTTCATCAACCAAGGGACGGAATCAAGACCGCGTGAAGGACTAGTACTGCTTGTCTGTGGAAAATTCTCAGTCATCCCAAAAGTCCGAAAGGTGCTTTTTTGTCAAGAGGCAACTGGGCCTTCTGGTGGTTTGTTTTCTTTCTTTCTTTCTTTGAAGACGTTTCGCTTCTCCTTCAGTCAGAGCTGAAGAAGCTTCTTGGATGAGAAGCGAAACGTCTTGCAAGAAAAAGCAGAAAGTCCAGCTGCCTCTTGGAAAAAAAGCACCCTTGGGACTACAGTAACACTTTATAAAGCCTTAGTAAGGCCACACCTAGAGTCACCATATTATAAAAAAAGACGTTGAGGCTCTGGAAAGAGTGAAGAAAGGGGCACCAGGGATGATTAGGGGGCTGGAGGCTAAACTATATAAAGAAGGGTTGCTGGAATTGGGTATGTCCAGTGAAAGGAAGGACGGGGGATAGCCACGTTCCAATATTTGAAGGGCTCCTACAAAGGCGACGGGGTGAATCTCTTTTCCAAAGCACCCAAAGGCAGGACAAGAAACAATGGATGGAAACTAATCGAGGAGAGAAGCAATCTGGAGTTAAGGAGAAACTTCCTAACAGAGAACAATTAACCAGTGGAACAGCTTGCCTCCCAAACTGGTGAATGCGCCATCACTGGAGGTTTTGAAGAAGAGATTGGCCAGCCGCTTGCCTGGAATGGCATAGGGTCTCCTGCTTGATCAGGGGTTGGACTAGAAGACCTCCATGGTCCCTTCCAACTCTTGTTATTCTGTTATTTTCGAATGTTCTGTATTGACTCTGAGATGAACATTAAAGGGATTGTGTTGGAATCTGTGTATGCCTTCCTTTCTTGATCTTGGCTCAACCGGGCTGAATTTTCCATTAAAAAAAAAAAAAAGACAATTATAACTAACCGCCTGTTTGCGCTTATATATCATCCTTGGTCTTAAGTTATGCCCTGAACTTTAATTTTGAACTTGTCCTGGTCTTTTTGCGAAGTGTCTTCAGTGTCTTCAACCTTAAGAGCACGGGGGGCCGCCTGCCCCCAATGAGAAAGAGCGAAGTAGACAAAACAAGGAAGCATCCAGATAAAGTGCATTGCAAAATTTTTCTTGTTGCAAAGTTGTACACATTAGTTACAGGTGAGTTGCGGTTGTTTGTTCTTCTCCTGAGATCCACCTGTAAGTTTTGCCAAAAGACATAAATTGGCACTGTATTGAAAGTAGAGGCAGTCCTCGACTTACAAGAGTTCATTTAGTGACCATTCAAAGTTACAACAGTTCTGAAAAAAAGTAGCTTACCCCCATTTTTCACACATAATGACCGTTGCAGCACTTCATTCAGACACGGCAATCGACTGACTGATGGCTGCAGGGTCCCCTTCTGCGACCTTCTGACAAGCAAAGTCAATGGGGAAGCCGGGATTCACTTAACAACCATTTTATTAATTTAACACCTGCAGAGATTCACTGAACAACTGGCGAGAAAGGTGGTAAAATGGGGCAAAATGTCTCCCTTACCAACAGAAATGTTGAACTCCATTGTGGTCATAAATCGAAACGTTATGTTCAAAGGGAGACCATGACTTGTTTATACAGGTAGTCCTCGACTTAAGAAAATTTCTCATTTAGCAATGGAAATGTTGGGTTCAATTGTGGTGGTAGGTGGGGGACTACCTGCATTTAAGTTTTGTGCCAAGGACTACGGCAAGGTGCCCTACCTAGGGCTGCTCTTGAAGAGTCTATGGAAACTTCAACTGGTGCAAAACACAGCAGCGCAGGCAGTTACATGTGTCTCTGGAAGGGCACACTTTGCATCGTGGTGGCGCAGTGGTTAGAATGCAGTATTGCAGGCTAGTTCTGCCAACTGCCAGAGTTTCGATTCTGACCAGCTCAAGGTTGACTCAGCTTTCCATCTTTCCGAGGTCAGTAAAATGAGGACCCAGATTGTTGGACAGGGATATGCTGACTGTCAGGCCTACAGTTATATTCCTTTTTAGGATCTTTGGCCTGCCACACTCTCTATTATTTCATTATGCTGTTTCATTAGTGTAGTAATTGGGAGGGGGAATAGAAAGGAGTAGAATTGTGGAATGTGTTGTTGTCATTCCTTCCTAGAAGCTCAAGGTCATCTTTTGTCTCCGCACCTCTGCACCTGACCGGAACCAGCTGGGTGGAGATGCCAGCGTGGGCGAAGAAGATTGGACCATGTGATGGATTTGTGGGTGTGGGGATAAGATCATGAACTTTCAACTGGGTGGAATCCCAGGAAGCTTTAGATTTGGGATTCCACAGTTTATGCCAACATGTCTGTCTTATTAAATTGGAACTTTAAGGATAGTTTTGCCTTGGACTCTGATTTAATTCTGCATATTTTGGAACGCTGACACTGACTCTGTAAACCGCTTAGAGAGGGCTGTGAAGCACCGTGAAGCGGTATATAAGTCGAAGGGCTATTGCTAGTGGGGGCAGTGAAGAATTTAGGGTGTTGGTAAATTCCCGACAAGAAATGGCAGCCTTCTTGGAATTCATGCAGGGTATTGGGATCAGCTCTGCAGTTCTGGGCAATATGCTGACTCTGGAAACCACTCAGAGAGGCATGATTGAGCGATATACAAGTCCAAAGTCAGGGGTGTCAAATTCAATTTCATTGAGGGCCGCATCAGGGTTATGTTTGACCTCTGGGGGGGGGGGGAGGTGGGTGCGGCCAGCTTGATGTCACACGTGTCAGGGGCACCTGTGGTGGCCAAAGCGCTCCGCCAGCGAAATTGGAGTTTGGGAGGGCTGCCAAGGCGTCCCCGCGAGCCAGATCCAAGCATCCCACAGGCTGAATCCAGCCCTCGGGCCTTGAGTTTGACACCCTTGGTCTAAGTGCTATTGCTAGAATGCTGCAACCAGCCATAAAACTGAGCCAGTTGCCAAGCACCTGAAATGCCGTTGTGATTGCGGGGATATGTGCAGCTGTCAGAAGGAAACCAGGTCTTAAGTAGCTTGGGTGTGGGGGAGAGGGATCCTTCATAACTTTCAACAATTAGCAATAGTAATACAGGTAGTCCTCGACGTACAACTACAATTGAGCCCAGAATTCATGTTGCTAAGTGAGAAATGTATTAAGTTAAGCTTTGCCCCATTTTTCCTGCCGCAGTTGCTAAGTGAATCACTGCATTTGTTAAATCAGTCGCACAGTTGTTAAGTCAACATGGCTTCCCCAGTGACTGCTTGTCAAAAAAATCGCAAAGGGGGATCCCATAACCCTCGGGTCAGTGCAACCGTCATAAATACGAGTTAGTTGCCAAGCCTTGAATGTAAACCATGTGACCATGGAGTGCTGCAAACAGTTGTAAGTGTGAAAAATGGACATTAGTCAATATTTTCAGTGCTGTTGTAACTTTGGTCACTAAACAAACTGTTGTAAGTCGAGGACTACCTGTACTACTTAGATTTATATACCACTCCCCAGTGCTTTACAGCACTCTGAGTAGTTTACAATGTCAGCATATTGCTCCCTACAATCTGGGCCTTCATTTTACAGACCTCAGAAAGACCGAAGGCTGAGTCAACCTTCAGCCCGTCAGGATCGAACTCCTGGCGGTGAGCTGAATTAGCCTGCAATGCTGCATTCCAACCACTGCGTCACCAGGGCTCCTTAACGACGGTTGCTAAGCAGCTGATCGTAAGCGAGGATTATCTGTACTCGGTATATTTCCACACAATGTGAGATGTAACCAAATTGTTTTCTTCCCTCACAATCCTATGTACATCCGGCACTCCTGAGGGAAAAATATGGCCATTCCCTCGTTATAAATTAAATTGCCACATTCTGAATCCCTGAACATAAATGCGTATCGCGTAACCAGATGGCGGGGCAGGAAGATGGATGTTAAGTAACCACATTCTAACTCAGTTGGAGGAAAAAAAGCGGGAAGTTAGAACAACCGGGTTTTTTGAAAACAAAATTGTAGGAAAGAGATGAGCAGATTCAGTTCCTCTGTTTCTCCTCAGGTAACGAAAAGAGGCCTTGGATGCAACTGAAAAGCTCCCAGATGGAAGGAGAGACGGAGACACTGAACGAATTCTCGCCATGGAACATTCCAGCAACAAGGACCCTTCATGAACAAAGTTGCGAGGCCAGCGTGGAACAGGGGAAAGTGCCGCTCGAGGCAGAGCCCAGAGAGGCTTTGGAAAACTTTGCACTCTATAGTGAAACCTCTGAACTGCAGTCTCTGGCAGACGAACCTTTGGCTTCAGATTATTGTCGGAAATACTACCACAAACCAGGATTCGTGATGACCTATCCTGGTGAGGAGGGCCCCACTGAATGTCCAACGTGGGTGGAAAACTGCCAACAAAAACCGTTCCCGAGAATTCAACCCGGGGAAAAGCCTTTCGGATGTCCCGAATGTGGGAAATGCTTCCGGCAGAAAGAACATTTAATGCACCATCAGCAACTGCACGGGGTTGAGATCCCTCACGGGTATCCCGATATTGGCAAAATATTCCAAGAAAGAGAACATTTGTTGAGAGGTCTCCGGGCGGGGAAGAGACTTTATGAATGTCCCGAGTGCGGGAAAAACTTTCCTACCCGGGAAACTTTGATAAGACACGTGAGAATCCACACGGGGGAGAGGCCCTTCGAATGCCCTCAGTGCGGCCAGTTCTTCAGACAGCGGGCTCACTTGATACGCCACCAGCGGATCCACACGGGAGAAAGGCCCTACGCGTGTCCCGAGTGCGGGAGAAGCTTCTCTCGGCGCGACAGCTTGATCGACCATCAAAGGAAGCACGTCCACGAGAAGCCTTATCAGTGTCCAGAGTGCGGGAAAAGCTTTTGCCACAAGGGGGCTCTGCTGAAGCACCAGCGCATCCACGTGACGACAATCGTCGTCTGAAAACCGCCGCAGCCGGTACACAAAAACTCAAATTGCAACGGTTCTGTGTTTGTTCTTTGTTCTGATTAAACGTTACCCAGAGAACGCATTGTCTGAAGAAAATGGAAGTACTTTTTTTTTTTTAGCATTGTAATTCAGTTTTGATTGCTTAGGGAAGTTGGGCATCGCGTAACTAAAGCAGGCTAGAAGATTTTAACTTTGAATTTGAAGGTGATCCTGCAAGGGTGATCCCAAAGGTGCATTTTTTTCTAAGAGGCAAACTTTTTCCCAAGAGGCAGCCTCCTGGACAAAAAAGCACCTTTGGGACAACCATGACCTGGATGACGGAGAATCTCCGTAGACCAGGGGTGTCAAACTCAAGGCCCGTGGGATACTTAAGATCAGGCCCATGGGGCTGCCCTGGAAGCAGCAAAGGACTGGTTTCGTGGTCGTCTCCCAGCAGAAATGCAGCTGGGGAGGGCACACACAGCCCTCCTGAGCTCCGTTTTTGCTGGCAGAGGGTTGCAGGAGTCCGTCACAGCTGAAAACAGGTTCGGGAACCTGTTTTCTCTGGCAGAGCGCTCAGGCTGCCACAGGCACCCCTGACACGAGTGATGTTGAGCTGGCCACGCCCACCCCAGCCCCTCAAGGTGAAACACGACCCTGATGCAGCCCTCAATGAAGTCTGACACCCCTGCCGTAGACCATTCGGCAAGGCTGATCATCTCTCAATGGACTTAACTAGAAGCTAAGCAGCCATCTGCTGTGGAGGCTTTAATCCGATTCTTACTCTGGATAGCAGGTTGGACTCTTGGCCTAAAATGATCCTTTTCAATCCTCGGAATCTAAAATCTTCACAATCCCTGGGTGTGCCACAAGATTTACTTCCTAGGAAGGGATCCAACAGGACTCGGTCAGATGATCCTGAACATTTGGAGGTAGTCAATTCCTCCATTTACACAGAGTTCGGACTGAAGTCTGAATCCCCCACTGTAAAAACTGCCCAGGGTGGAGATGGGGCAAACTACCGAGTCCTTGCTTCTGAGAAAAAGAAAGTTTAGTGACATCTTAAAATGAAGTCACTTAGGGGTCAATGACTTACATGAATCAGGACACCACCACCACCACAAGGCTAGGAAATTACTATTTTATTATTTACTAGCTGTTACTGTTAACCTGGTGTTACCCGAGTATTTGTTCATCCCAATCCTGTATTAGACATTCACAAATGTCTGGACCAAATGTAATTTCTAATGTTGAATTTTCCCTCTTACCAGAGGGAGCCCCCTTGTGGAGTACTGTGAAGCCGTTACCGTGGCAACTTCATTGTGCTGTACAGAAGCCGCCATTTTAAGGCAGTACAGTAGAAGCCATTTTAAGGCACAACAGGCTGTATCTTAACAGAACACACATCCTGAGGGGTGCTAGGGGTGTCTTACCCCCCACAGTATTTGTTTCCAGAGTGTAAGTCACCTGTGTACCAAGCTTAGTTGAAATTGCTCGAGGCATTCCACCCATTTGAGCTGACTCAAATAAAGGTTTAAAACGTTTGCAACCCATTTGGAGTATGGAACTTTTTCTAAACCAGCCTAGTGCGTTCTTCACAAAGGAAAGCCAGCTTCTTGAGGTTTCAAAGTTGTAAAAAAAGTGTTTTATTATTGAGTGCACCAACGAACTTTCCCAAATCTGTCACAATTTATACAAGCAAACAGGATTGTGACACCTACTACATAGCAATTTTTTCGTTTTCGTTCAAATCTAATACCTTTCCAACCGTTTTTTAAAGGAATGCATAAGCTAGTAATCTCACCCAGGAATAGCTCCCATAAACCAGGGTCTTCCAACCTTGGCAACGTTTTAAGATGGGAGAACTTCAACTCCCAGAATTCCATAGAATGTGGGATTCTGGGAGCTGGAAGTCCACAGCTTTTAAAAGTTGTCAAAGGTTGGGAGACTGCATTAAAGCGATTTGAGGATTTCCCAGATTAGGAAGGGTATGACCAACTTCCAAGGATCACAAAAAACAAACTTTATTCAAACTATTCAGTCACGTATCTTCCTGCTGTCCCTGAATATGGAAAGTTCGGCCATCAGGCAAAAAGTAGAACCTCCATGTAAAGAGGCAGGATACCCATGCACATCAGCAGCTTCAGGGATCAGGAATAGTAGAAACCAACTTATAGACATCATGGCTTTGTTGAATGGGTTTCCTGGAATCAGTCAGTTGTGAGAAATAGACTGCTGAACTATGCATATTCCCCCAGATTTTTATTCCCCTTAAATCTTCCTTTATTAACAGACTTTTTCATCCTTTTCCCAACCTAAATTACAACCCTGAGATTTCCTGACAGACTCTCTTCCGTGTACTAACCAGATCCAACTCGGCTTAGTGTTTCACAATCTGCTTGTTACATTAAACCCATTTAAAACCAAACAAAGTTTTTTAAAAATGAGGAAGGCTCTTGATTCTTGTATTACGGTGAGGATAGTTTTAAAAAAATTGGAGGGGGAGAAAAAAAAGACATTGGGGAGACCTAAGAGAGGAAAATGTGTGTGGAGTTGGAAAACTTTGAGTTCAGGATGAGCAGTCGGGACTTTTAGTGGCCGTCCTTCTAAATCCCTATCTTACTCTATCTTGTGCCTTTTCACTGCTCCAAGATGGTTGCCGGATGGATCGCAGCCGAAGCCTTCCCAGCAAGAAGCTGCACTTTTTAAGAAAGTCTATTTCACTGCCCCAAAGTACTTTTTTAAAAAGCTGTTTTCCCTAATATTTTGCCCCAAACTGGTTGTCTGCCATTCCTCCTCTCGATTCCTTCACCCTTTTCCGTTGTCAACTCAAACCCACTCAGCTCTTTGGACTGTTTCTTGTAGGCTTGGTGACTATGTCCAGGCCGTGAGCTGAGCCAGCAGGCACCAACCTGGCTAGTTTGCTTGCTCTTCAGGTTTTTAGTTACTTGGGAAAAGTCACAAAGCTTTCTGCATTTGTGAAGAGCGTTTTGCACCTGCTGAAAATGGATGCCGTCCTTGGCAGAAACAAATTTCTGTTCGGTTGCAGATTAAAATAAAGCTGAAGGAAGAAGTTGGAAGTCCTCTTTCTCCTCAGGCGAGGCTGTTGTACATAGAGAAAGGGCCGAAGGCCTTCGCCGAAGCTGCAGTAGACCTGACAATAGTCCCACATCCATAATCCTCCGATGTCCCACTCGACTCCACGCTAGGTAAAGCCTGTGGAAAGATTTTATTTGGAGTATATTTACCAAGAGGTGTTTTTTTAAAAAGAGTGAGGCATGCCCACTTGGTAACACACCTCAGGACCAGCCCAACGTCGTGTTAACTAGGCTTCAAGTGATCTAAAAATGTCAGGACAGAGAAAACCAATCTGAAAGCTGAGTTTTGGATCAATAGTTAAGGTACAGTATATCCCTTTCGCCATTCTTTTTGGACAACAATAATAATACAACTCCTTCACTTCCAGTTTCTTACTTTTTTGGACTCCACTCTTTTACTTAATTTTGATTAAAATTGGGGGGGGGGAGGGAGGGACAAAGCTAAAATATTTAACGATGCATATTTTAAATAGCTTTCCCAGCCATACTTAACATGGAACCGTGTGGCATCACTTTTAACAGGGAACCTAAGATACAAAACATGAAACGTCTATTGAGACGCAAATTGAATTCTTTAAAAGAAACGCCTATTTTGCCTTTTTTTAAAAAAAATACTAAACGATTACTGTAATTCACTGCTCGTCGGATAAGTCTTTGCCTCTGCCCAAACCCTTGAAAACGACCCTCCTGCTAAGCCTTTCCTTGAAGCAACTGTTGGAAGTCAGAGCAAGTTTTGAATTCGGTTGCGAGGCTCAGAAAATCAGACTTCTTGTGGGACTGTATGAACTCCCTTCCCACGAAGGAGTACAGAATGAGAGGGTTATGCAACACAGAAGGGGATGAAAACATGGGGGGGGGGGGGGAAATGGATGTAGTATCTCAAATACTGTTATGCTATTATGCTATTATTGGCTGATAGCTGAGAACGGACTTCCCACCCTACAATGTCTCCAGAGAACATTTCTGAATTTTCCAAATGCTCAAAAGGACGTCAACACCCAAGACTGGTTTGGGGGGGGGGGGGGGGGAGGAAGAGGATTTGTAAGAAGACAGTAGAGTCATCAGCTGCCCCCCCCAAACAGGTTATTGTTGCTGGGCGCTTGATCTGCAGAAATCAAGCAGCGGCATCTACTTGTTCGAAGGTTGCTCCTCTCTGCGGATCAAACCGTGCTCGCAGGAAGATGGACAAGTCGGCCTTCTCGGTTGCCCGAAGGGAGGGGGTCCGTCGGGAGAGAGGTCCCATGTAGTTGTGAAGTGCTGTCTGTCTTCTTTCACAAGCGATGTTCACTGTGCAAGCACGTGCGTTAAATCAAACTGGGGAGAGAGAAATGTAGAGAGAAACAGAGAAACAAATTGAGAGAAAAAGAGAGGAGAAAGAAGAGAGAGAAAGAAAGAGAGGGGGGAGAGAGAAATAGAAAAATAGAGGAGAAAGAGAGGGAAGAGAAATAGAGGAAAAGAGAGATAGAGAGAAAGAGAAGAGAGAGAGAAGAGAGAAAAATAGAGGGGGGGGAGAGAAATATAAAAATACAGAGAGAAAGAAATAGGGAGGAGAGAGAGAGAAATAGAGGGGGGAGAGAAATAGAGAAAGAGGCGAAAGAAATAGAGAGGAGAGAGAGATATATAGAAATAGAGAAAGAGAAATAGAGAGGAGAGAGAGAAATAGAGGGGGGAGAGAAATAGAGAGAAAGAGGAGAAAGAAATAGAGAGGAGAGAGAAATAGAGAGAGACGAGAAAGAGAAATAGAGGGGGGAGAGAGAGAGAAATAGAGCGGGGAGAGAGAAATATAGAAATAGAGAAAGAGAAGAGAAAGAGAAAGGGAGAAGAGAGAGAGAAATAGGGGGGGAAGAGAAATATAGAAATATAGTGAGAAAGAGAAATAGAGCGGGGAGAGAGAAATAGAGAAAGAGGAGAAAGAGAAATAGAGGAGAGAGAGAAATAGAGAGAAATAAAGGAAAGGGAAAGAGAGAGAGAGAATAAAGCAGCAAAATCAGATTCAGGTAGTCCTCGATTTACAACAGTTCATTTAGTGACTGTTCAAAGTTACAATGACACTGAAAAAAGGGACTTAGGACCATTTTTCACACCTACAACTTTTGCAGGATCCCCGCAATCACGTGATTTACCATGCTTGACAACAGGTTCATATTTAAGGACGGCTGCAGTGTCCCGGGGTCATGTGATCACCTTTTGCGATCTGACAAAGCCAAGTCAACGGGGGAAGCCAGAGTCCCATTATAGCCGTGTTACTAATCTAACAACTGCAATGATTCACTTTTTTTTTAAAAAAAAAAAGGCGTGAAGAAAAATCGTAAAATAGGGCAAAACTCACAACTTCTCCTTAGCAACATAAATTCTGGGCTCAGTTATGGTTGTCAGTCGAAGACTTCCTATACACCTTTGAGTGCCCAGATGAGGTGTTTTCCTACGTAGGTGTGCCGATGTCCTAGGCAAGGGGTCAGCAACCTGCAGCTCTGGGGCTGCATGTGGCTCCTTTATCCTTCTGCTGCGGCTCCCTGACGCCGGTCAGCACCACAACAGATAGGGCTTTTGCTTAAGACAGGCAGAGGAAGAAGGATGATCCGCTAGGAGACTCCATGGTGGACTTCCGGTTGCCTCCAGGATTGAAGAGGGGGCTTCTGGCTAGGACCTTTGTGGCTCTTTTGAGTGTTTTTTAAGGTTGCCAATCCCCTTGAACTCCCCAACTTAGCTTACTTCCGAGAGCATTGCCCTACGTGAAATATTAGGGCCACATTTTTTGCCTTCATTCGAAAGACTCTTCAAGCAAACATAAAACTGAAGCCAGGAAGTTTTTATTAGATTAAAAAAAAAAAAAAGGGCGGGGGGGAAGAATTGAAACTATCGTATAGGTCAGTGATGGCGAACCCACGGCACGCGTGCCACAGGTGGCCAGCTGAGATCCCCCTTTTTTAAAGCCATTTTTCACCCTCCCCAGGCTCCAGAGGCTTTATAGGAGCCTGGGAAGGGCGAAAAGAGCCCCTGCCCCCACCCCACCCCCGGAGGCTTCATGAAGACTCTCAAGCGCAAAACACCGCCCCTACGGGCAAACCAGAAGTTCAAGAACGGACTTCCAGTTTGCTCGGAGGTTCATTTTGACTGCTCCGGAGGCTTCAGGGAAGCCTCCTGAAGGTCCCTAAAGCCTCCAGGGGGCTTCCGGGGGGTCGGAGAGGCTGTTTTCGCCCTCCCCAGGCTCCTATAAAGCCTCTGAAGCCTGGGAGGGGCGAACAAAGCATGCAAAAATGGGGGGGGGGCTTTCGCGCCTGTAGTGCGCGCATGCACATGGGGGGGTCATGCATTACGACCCCCTTACGCTCCCCCCACTTATGTCACGCGAGCCAAAAAAGGTTCACCATCGCTGGTATAGGTTGACTGTAGCAAGAACCCCGTATGAGTAAAAATGGAAGGACAATTTGGAAAGACTGACAGCCATAGAACCTTAGCCTTATACAGGTGGTCCTCGTCCCTCGACCACAACTGAGCCCAACATTTCTGTTGTTAAGTGAGACATTTGTTAAGTGAGTTTGGCCCCGTTTTACCACCTTTCTTGCCACAGTTGTTAAGTGAATCACTGCAGTTGACACGCTAGTAAGCGAATGTGCCTCTTTCCCGTTGACTTTGCTTGCGAGGTCAGGTCGCATGACCTTGGAACAGCAAAGGGTCAGAAATAGGAACCAGCTGCCAAGCGTTTGAATTTTGATCCCATGATTATGGGGATGCTGCAGAGGTTGTGACTGGAAAATCACATTTTTTCAGTGCCGTTTTAACTTAGAACGGTCACTAAATGAACTCCTGTAAGTCGAAGACAGAGTCTGTGTCACAATTAGCAAGTCACATTAGCAATACAATACAATACAATAGTAGAGTTGGAAGGAGGGACCTTGGAGGTCTTCTAGTCCAACCCCCTGCCTAGGCAGGAAACCCTATACCGTTCCAGACAAATGGCTATCCAACATCTTCTTAAAGACTTCCAGTGTTGGGGCATTCACAACTTCTGGAGGCAACTTCTGTTCCACTGATTAATTGTTCTCACTGTCAGGAAGTTTCTCCTCAGTTCTAAGTTGCTTCTCTCCTTGATGAGTTTCCACCCATTGCTTCTTGTTCTACCCTCAGGTGCCTTGGAGAATAGTTTGACTCCCTCTTCTTTGTGGCCAACCCCTAGCACTTAGACTTATATACCGCTTCATTGTGCTTTACAGCCCTCTCTAAGCGGTTTACAGAGTCGGCCTCTTGCCCCCGTCAATCTGTGTCCTCATTTTACCGACCTTGGAAGGATGGGAGGCTGAGCCAAACTTGAGCTGGTGAGAATCGAACTGCTGGCAGTTGGCAGAATTAGCCTGCTAGTACTGTACTTTCACCGCTGCGCTACCACGGCTCAGGGAGAAGGCAGAGATAAAGGAGGCAGAGAAAATAATGTTTCCAGTTACTTACTAAACGTGTAAACCAAAAGTTGAGGGCGAAGTTGTATTTAGTGTTTTACTGCACCCAAAAAAATTGGAAGCCATTGTTTTTTCCCTTCCTCTTAGCTTGTCCCCTTCTCCCTTTCTTTACCTTCTCCTATTCCCTCATTACTGGTATTCCTCGACTTACAACAGTTCATTTAGTTCAACAGTTCATTTAGTTAGTACAACATTTAGTTAGTACAGCAGTTCATTTAGTTCAACAGTTCGAAGTTACAATGGCACTGGGGGAAAAAAGTGTCTTTATGATTGTTTTTTTCACACTTTGGATCGTCGCAGCATCCTCACAAGCACATGATCAAAATTCAAACAGCGGGAAAGTGACTCATATTTAGGACGGTTGCCGTGTCTCGGGATCACATGATCCCCTTTTTTGCGACCTTCCAACCAGCAACGCCAACGGGGAAAGGCCAGATCCGCCTTCACCACCGTGCTACTAACTTAACAACCGCAGCGATTCGCTTAACAACCGGGGTGAGAAAAATCGTAAAAATGGGGCAAGCTCACTTAACCAACTACCTTTGCTTAGCAGTAGGAATGTTGTGGTCAATTGTGGCCGTTAAGTCAAGGACTACCTGCGTTATTGCTTTCTATTTGTATTTTATAATGATGTTCAATTAAACACTTTTGGAAAGAGCACTGACTTCTCCACTCGCAAAGTCACCTTTTTATCACACACAGTATTTGCAAACACAGGCTGGAAGCCTTGCATTTTCTAATGCCCCCTCAGGATCCTCGTTTTGAAAGAAATCGTTTCCGCCCTCAGCATAACGGATTTACTGCTGTGGAATGGGACAAGCCACCACAGCCAACTCACCACAGCCAACGCACCACAGCCAACTCACTGCGGGAAAATGTAACAATCCTATGTAATTATTTAAAATAAATAGTTTTGCCGTTCACATTTGATTTTGTCCCTCTCCTTTGGCATCCCTTCTGGGTTTTTTTTAACCATTTTTATTGAGCTATATATAAAGTCACATAAAATACAAAATGCAGGGCAAATAGGAAAGCAATTGGGGGGGAGGGGAAGGAGAAGTGAGGAAAGATTTTTTTTAAAAATTGTGGAGCGTGATTCATATTTTAATACAAACTTTTTTTTGAAAATGGAGATAAAAAAAGGAAACTAGAACTTTTCCCTTTGGGTTTAATGGAAAAAGAAGTAGGGGAAAAATTCGGGGCCTTGTTATTGACAGCCGCAAGACTTACTGTATGCGCAACAATGGAAGGACCCTTCGATTCCTACCAGTTGATGGAGAAGTTGATGGGAGTTGGCTGAAATGGCAAAACTGACCGCTTGGATGAAAGAAAAGAACAGAGGTACTTTTCTTTCCACATGGAAACCGCTTCTGAACTTTGTGCTTGAAGTGGAAAAGAATGAAACTCTGACTTTGGGTTTTACCAATTAGACCAGGGGTGTCCAAACTTGGGAACTTTAAGACTTGTGGACTTCAATTCCCAGAATTCCCCAGCCAGCCATGGCTGGCTGGGGAATTCTGGAAGTTGAAGTCCACAAGTCTTAAAGTTCCCAAGTTTGGACACCCCTGGATTAGACTGATAGATCTTCATAGAAATGTTCATATTATTATGAAAAAGCAAAAATTGTTGACGTTAAAGCCTTATTTTACTGTAACAGGGAGTGTCAGAAGTCAATGCTCTCCCCCCCCCCATAATGTTTCCTCATTTCTCCTTCCCCCTTTCCCTCCCCACTGCGTTCCTATTTACTTCGTATTTTGCATTTTACATGACTTTATAACTTTTGCATCCTTTCTTTGATTCTTTTCAGAGGTGAGATGCAGCCGGTTCTCTCCTGAACCAGAGCGGCGGCTGCGGGGAGGCTCCGCCCAACTGCCCCGACATAACGCGCCAGCGCTGTGCAGGCACAGACGGCCCTGCGCATGTACAGACGAGGTGTGTGTGAGCGAAGCAAACGCATGCGTGCTCACATTTGCGAATCGGCAGGGAAGGGAAGCGAATCCCACCACTGATTCTATCCTACTATTTATTTAACGTTAGGGTAAGTCCTGTCCCGCACTGGGTTGTCCTGTGGTGAGATGGCCGTGGTGAGTTGACTGTAGCAAGTTGGCCATGGCAGGTTGTCATAGACCATCCCCCACCCCCACCCGGTGGGAGTTATCTGGAGCCCCCCCGTGAGAGGGATCTGGAGTGATCTGGCCCAAACTCACTCTTCAGAAATCATTTCCGACATTCGTTGCATCTGTGAGGTTTCGCTTCGGTGTGCAGGTTGTGGTGATCGGTAAGCTGACCATCGTAGGTGAAGTTCTTCCCACACACAGTACATTCCTGATGTAGCTCCTCTGCTGAGACTTTTGGATCCGGTGCCCGTACTTCCTGTCTGTCCTCTTTGCCTCTATTTTTGGAATAGGCAAATTTTTCCAGCCGGGCCCGGAGTGATAATTCTGGAGTACGTTTCTCCTCTGTTTCCTTCTTCGTTTCTTTCTTCGTTTCCTCCTTTGTCTCCTCCTTGGTCTCCTCTTTTGTTTCCTCCTTCGTTTCCTCCTTCACCCTGATGTTCTCCTTCGCGCTCTCTTCCGTTTTCAGTGCCTCTTCCGCCTTCCGTTTCTTGGCTGCCTTTTCCCGCTGCTGGCGCTTGTAATTGCGCCAATGTTTACGCAGCGCTGCAATGTTCGATGTGGTTGAGGCTGCCGATGGACCTCCTGTTTTCTTTAGAGGGACTTGAGTGGTTTTCTTTGGTGCCTCATAGCCTGTTGAGACAAAGGAAGAGCCGAAAAGTGAGACTGCCAGGGGAAAAAAGGGGTGTCTCTGCAGCTTTAAGAGGTAGGAACCGTCAACTCCCAGAATTCCCCAGTCGGCATGTCAGAGAAACACTGGCTCAATGGCACTTTTTATGAATAGCAATAGCACTTAAGACTTAGATACTCCTTCCCAGTGCTTTACAGCCCTGCTGGTGTCGCCCCCTTGAGGCAGGTGTTGGGGGCGTGGATGGCCTGGCTGCGGGAGCCCTGAGGTAAACCGCTGTGTGGCGCGTGTGGTAGCTCTACCACCCCTGGTCTCACAGCTTATATTATATTAGGGCTTAATTGCACACATTAATTGCACACATAAAAAACATGCTAGGGCCGGGATGGCGAACCTATGGCACGCATGCCACAGGTGACACACAGAATCATTGGCATCCCCAGAGGCCCTCCGGAGGCTTCAGCACCTTCCCTGAAGCCTCCGGAGGACCAAAAGCGACCCTACGAGCAAACCGGAAGTGACTTCCGGTAGAAGGCTCCGGAGGACCAAAAGCGACCCTAAGAGCAAACCGGAAGTGACTTCCGGTAGAAGGCTCCGGAGGACCAAAAGCGACCCTAAGAGCAAACCGGAAGTGACTTCCGGTAGAAGGCTCCGGAGGACCAAAAGCGACCCTACGAGCAAACAGGAAGTGACTTCCAGTAGAAAGCTCCGGAGGACCAAAAGCGACCCTAAGAGCAAACCGGAAGTGATTTCCAGTAGAAAGCTCCGGAGGACCAAAAGCGACCCTACGAGCAAACAGGAAGTGATTTCCGGTAGAAGGCTCCGGAGGACCAAAAGCGACCCTAAGAGCAAACAGGAAGTGACTTCCGGTAGAAAGCTCCGGAGGACCAAAAGCGACCCTAAGAGCAAACCGGAAGTGACTTCCGGTAGAAGGCTCCGGAGGACCAAAAGCGACCCTAAGAGCAAACCGGAAGTGACTTCCGGTAGAAGGCTCCGGAGGACCAAAAGCGACCCTAAGAGCAAACAGGAAGTGACTTCCGGTAGAAGGCTCCGGAGGACCAAAAGCGACCCTAAGAGCAAACCGGAAGTGACTTCCGGTAGAAGGCTCCGGAGGACCAAAAGCGACCCTAAGAGCAAACCGGAAGTGACTTCCGGTAGAAGGCTCCGGAGGACCAAAAGCGACCCTAAGAGCAAACCGGAAGTGACTTCCGGTAGAAGGCTCCGGAGGACCAAAAGCGACCCTAAGAGCAAACCGGAAGTGACTTCCGGTAGAAGGCTCCGGAGGACCAAAAGCGACCCTAAGAGCAAACAGGAAGTGACTTCCGGTAGAAAGCTCCGGAGGACCAAAAGCGACCCTAAGAGCAAACAGGAAATGATTTCCGGTAGAAGGCTCCGGAGGACCAAAAGCGACCCTAAGAGCAAACAGGAAGTGACTTCCAGTAGAAAGCTCCGGAGGACCAAAAGCGACCCTAAGAGCAAACCGGAAGTGACTTCCGGTAGAAGGCTCCAGAGGACCAAAAGCGACCCTAAGAGCAAACCGGAAGTGACTTCCGGTAGAAGGCTCCGGAGGACCAAAAGCGACCCTAAGAGCAAACCGGAAGTGACTTCCGGTAGAAGGCTCCGGAGGACCAAAAGCGACCCTACGAGCAAACAGGAAGTGACTTCCGGTAGAAGGCTCCGGAGGACCAAAAGCGACCCTACGAGCAAATCGGAAGTGACTTCCGGTTTGCTCGTAGGGTCGTTTTTAGTCCTCCGGAGCCTTCAGGAAGCCTCCTGAATGTCCCTGAAGCCTCCAGAGGGCCTCCGGGGGGGAGGGGGGAGGCTTTTTTCACCCTCCCCAGGCTCCTATAAAGCCTCTGGAGCCTGGGGAGGGCGAAAAAAAGCATGCAAAAATGGGGGAGAGTGCATATCATGCACACAGGGGAGGGTGTGTGTCGCACATTGTATTATGGGTGCGGTACGCCCGCGCATGACCCCCTGCGCTCCCCGCACTTATGGCACGCGAGCCAAAAAAGGTTCGCCATCGCTGTGCTAGGGCTTATTTTCAGGATAGGTCTTATTTTTTGGGAAACAGGGTACATTTTACGCTTAAATCAACAAAGGGTTCAAAATCAGGCGCTAACCTCTGTTTATCTCTTTATCCATGGTGAAGGAGGGCCTTCTGATCTTAATGCCTTCGTTGGTCTCAATGCCTTTGTTGAACAAGTGGATTCGCTTGTGCCTGGAAAGGTTCGAGCTCCTCTTGAAACATTTCCCACACTCATCACATAAGTAAGACTTCTCGCTTTCTCCCACGTGGGCTCTCACATGCAAGAGGTGAGTGGATAATTTATAGGTTTTGTGTCCGCATTTGGAGCAGGTATATTTCCTCTCTCGTTGGGGAGCTTTTAGCCTTTTCATGGGTTTCCCTCCCGTCTTGTGCGTTTTCAGGTGTACTTTGAGGAAGGAAGGCTGGGCGAAGATTTTCTCGCAATCCGGGCACTTGTAAGGCTTCCCTTTGGGGTGAACCCTTTTGTGCCGCACGAGATCGGACAGGTAATAGGTTCGATGCCCGCAATCCAGACACTCGTGTTTCTTCTCCATACCGTCATACCGGTTTTTTTTCACCTCGTTAACATGACTGGTAGGTTTGCCTTTTCCGTTCCATTCCTTGGAACGTAATGGGAGCGAGGCCTTCAACCTGGAAGCCGCAGAACTCGGAGGAGCGCCAGCTGGGGAGCGTTTGGATGACCTCTTTGGACCGTTCTGCGAGCCCGCTTCTTGCCGCGGAGGTTTCTTCCCTAAGAAGTTAATCAACTCCTCATCATCTGTGGGAGAAAAGGAAAAGATTCAAATCGTGGGAAATAGTTGGGAAAAAAGGAAAAACGGAGCCCTGTTCCTAATTCAGATTTGATCATTCGTTAAGCAGCAGCCAGGGATTTTCAAGTTCACCACTGCAGCCAAAATAATCTTAACAAGTAAAGAAATGTATTTTCTTACTCTGCGGTCAGATGCAGAGTGTCAACTCCCAACGTTGTCATAGTGGGTGGGGGGGGGAGTGCATTCCACGAATACTGTCGGCTGAAGTTGGACCTCAGATTACCGCAGCAGGCTTGGGAGGGGTGCATCTCATTGGGGAATGTGATTTATGACACAGACTGAGGGGAGGGAAGGAACAGGGTTAAAGTTCAGCTATAACTCCAACAAAGCTTAGACCTGACCGCGGAAAGATCTTGCCTATGATGCTCCAAATAAATGACTAGTTTTGTATTGAAACTTGTCTCCATACTCATGAATCAATTGGGGCATTTTTAGGAAACCTTACACAGAGTTTGTATTTTACTCCGCTGCCCTCAAACTCAAAACCCTTCCCCCTGACTTCACTGTGCAGGCTGGGTTCTAAACTAAAGTTCCTGCGTTTTCTTCTGAACTTTCTAAGAACGGAGTGAGGTTTTGCTGGACTGCATTAAATGGCTCCGAGACTGATACTAATGTTGAATTTCCATTGCACACCGCATCTTTATGTGGATGGACAGTTCCCAGCAATCGCACAGGTCACAACCGCACCAAGATATGGAACTCGGCCTAGCCACACCCAAAGCAAGGGGAGGATGGACGAACAAAACCCTATGGCAATTACAGCACCTTTACGAGCTGTGGACTTCAACGCCTAGAATTCCTGAGCCAGTCGTAAAAGGGCTACTAGTTGCCCACCTTTTCCCTATGGCTTCCCTTTAACGCACCTGGACAAAGGTGTTCTGACCCAGCTTCCCAAACACAACAAACCCTCTGAGGTGAAAGGATTCCTTTATTAGGAGTGCCAGCAGCCCTGGAAAAAGTTTCTCTCGCAGGCTAACAAGTTCATCTGATTGGAAGATGAATAGTTGTCTGCCCACTATTCATCTCCGCCCCCTGCCTTTTATCCTCAGAGCTAGGGTGGGGTCTCACTAGCAGCGGTGGCTCTTCCTTCCCCAGGATTGGCCCACGTCTTTCCACTGCTCTCCTCTCCTCTGCCTTCTGAGCAGCCGCGCGTCACACACTGGAGCCAGCTGTCCCCCTTCTTCATCAACCACCTCCAGACCTGAGGGCTGTTGACTCTCCATCTGAGGGCTGATGGACGGCCATAGCTCCGCCTCTGTCTCTCTGCCAGCTCCATTCCCTCTTCCCCCTTGGAGCTCTCAGGTGGCTCTGATGCTGACCCTGACTCCCACGCCTCCTCCTCCTCCTCCTCCTGATTCGGCTGCTGGAAGGGCCGGCAGCCGATAGGCCACAACAAAAGGACCCTTTAACTGATAATTGTTGGGAGCAAGATGCTGACTCTCTAAACCGCTTAGAGGGGGTTGTCAAAGCACTGTGAAACGGTATAGAAATCTAAATGGGGTATTGCTATTTATATTATATATATATATGTTGTATTTGTACTGATAAATAAATAAAGGGAGACTAGTATAGATCTATTTCGAGCTAATTAGCTCTCATCAGCTAGCCATACCCTTACTGGAATTTGAACCTGGGCTGTATTATATCTTAGGCAGGAGTCTTAGCCACTAAGCCACAGGCTCGCCTCCTTATCAGTTGAGCCAGGGAAATAGGTATGTATTTGTATTACAACCCCTGATATGCCCAAATATGGGAGGGAGCTCACTACTCCCTCTTTCTGTCCTTCGGCTCATCACAGAAGACCATGCTAATTAGAGCTAAATAGCTCGAAATAGATCTATACTAGTCTCTCTTTATTTATTTATCAGTACAAATACAACACAAATATAAAAAGGCAACATTAAAAATAAAAATATGGTTTTCTGCCTGCATGGTCTTCTGTGATGAGCCGAAGGACGGAAAGAGGCAGTAGTGACCTTCCTCCCATATTTAGGCATACCAGGGGTTGTAACACAAATACATACCTATTTCTCTGGCTCAAATGATAAGGAGGCGAGCGTGTGGCTTAGTGGCTAAGACTCCTGCCTAAGATATAATACAGCCCAGGTTCAAATCCCAGTAAGGGTATGGCTAGCTGATGAGAGCTAATTAGCTCGAAATAGATCTATACTAGTCTCCCTTTATTTATTTATCAGTACAAATACAACACAAATATAAAAAGGCAACATTAAAAATAAAAATATGGTTTTCTGCCATCATGGTCTTCTGTAATGAGTCGAAGGACAGAAAGAGGGAGTAGTGACCTTCCTCCCATATTTGGGCATACCAGGGGTTGTAACACAAATACATACCTATTTCCCTGGCCTAGCTAATAAGGAAGAGAGCCTGTGGCTTAGTGGCAATTACATCGGCCTGGTATGCAATACAGCCCTGGTTCGATTCCCAGTAAGGGTATGGCTAGCTGATGAGACCTAAATAGGTTGAAATAGATCTATACTAGTCTCCCTTTATTTATTTATCAGCACAAATACAACACAAATATATATAATATTATATTTAATTAATAAGGACCGCCAATTTCTACCTACCACTAAGCGTCACGTCGCATTCGGCAACAACAAGGTTGGGTACCGGCGTTTGCTGACTGGCTACATGGGTCTGCTGCTGTTTCGTGAGGGTTGAGGACCATCCAAAGGAGTTGCCGCAGTCCAAGTATCTGTAAGGTTTTTCCTTGTTATGGACCCTGAAATGCTTCAGAATGTCTGATAATTTTTCCGCTTGGTAGCCGCATTTTGTGCAGGCGTGCATTTTCATGTTCCGGTGTTCGGAGGCCTCGTTCGCAGTTTGTCCTTCCTCCGGAGAGGCTGCCGGAGAAAGCTGATCATCGCTAGGTGGATATGCTCCAGCGTCCTCTTCCAATTTGATGTCTCGCTGCAGAGGACATGTACTTCTCGACTCTTCCTCCCCTAA
Organism: Natrix helvetica; assembly: GCF_964273705.1. Taxonomy (NCBI): domain Eukaryota; kingdom Metazoa; phylum Chordata; class Lepidosauria; order Squamata; family Natricidae; genus Natrix; species Natrix helvetica. The sequence goes on along the minus strand of NC_138548.1, from coordinate 358,812,150 downwards.
TAAGGACAACCAACAATTTAAGACACGCAACGCTGTGAATCTTATCAAGCCTGGTTAGTAACGGCTGATCGGCTCTCTGGTTCAAATCACAGTGAATGTTAGCGCAACGAATGGAATGCCATAACAAACCTGGGAATGAATCAACCTGAAAGCAACTGTTTTTACCAATGGTCTCCTAAGGCAATACAATAGTAGAGTTGGAAGGGACCTTGGAGGTCTTCTAGTCCAACCCCCTGCCTAGGCAGGAAACCCTATACCGTTTCAGACAGATGGCTATCCAACATCTTCTTAAAGATTTCCAGTGTTGGGGCATTCACAACTTCTGGAGGCAAGCTGTTCCACTGATTAATTGTTCTCACTGTCAGGAAATTTCTCCTCAGTTCTAAGTTGCTTCTCTCCTTGATTAGTTTCCACCCATTGTTCTACCCTCAGGTGCCTTGGAGAATAGTTTGACTCCCTCTTCTTTGTGGCAACCCCTGAGATATTGGAACACTGCAATCATGTCTCCCCTAGTCCTTCTTTCTCTTAAGCTAGACATACCCAGTTCCTGCAACCGTTCTTCACATGTTTTAGTCTCCAGTCCCCTAATCATCTTTGTTGCTCTTCTCTGCACTCTTTCTAGAGTCTCTACATCTTTTCTACATCGTGGTGACCAAAACTGAATGCAGTATTCCAAGTGTGGCTTTACCAAGGCATTATAAAGTGGTATGAACTAATTATTAACTAATTAATTTCTTGCCATAAGGTGGCAAGAAAGAGCGAAAAATTCTTCAATCGGAATTGTAACTTGGGAACTGTTCTAATTTGTTAACAACACACACACGCATGCATGCATTTCAGAGTAAGGTCCATCCAGCCATTAGAAAGCCAGGGAAGATAAAAATGACCTTTTGATCAAAAGAAGGAAAAAGGACTCAGTCTTTCTTCACCTGCTTTTCGGGAAGAAAAGATTTTAAAAAACCGATTCTGTAGGACACTATCCATCAAACATAAAAGGCATTTTATACATTTCTCTACCTGCCAATATTTACTGTTAAAAGTGTTAGTTTCATGTCAAAGTTCTAGCCCAGGGGTCTGCAACCTTAAAAACTCAAAAGAGCCATTTGGACCAGTTTCCCACAGATAAGAAAACACCGGGAGCCAATCATTTAACAACCGGTGTGACTTGGGCGTGCGTGGCCAACTCGACATCACTCACTCCCACCCAGTCACATGACACACACAGCCATGCCTCCCCAGCCGGTCATTAGGGCAGAGAACATGTTGTTAAGTTATTTGCCACGTCTCTCTCTCTCTCTCTCTCTCACTGCCGGAGAGGCTGCAGCAGGAAAGGGCAAGCGGCTTCCAGCCTTTGTTGGTGCCGGATGCGCAACCTGCTCTCTGCCCTGAGATACTTGCCCGCCTTGCAGTCAACGTTGCTGCTGTTGCCAGAGGCGAGTGGGGAAGGGTCGCATTGCAGCTCCATGTTGTAATGGGCTCCGGGAGAAGGAGGGGACCCTGTCTCCCCCCATTGAGAAGCGTGCTAAATTTGACCTGTGCTGCGCAAGGCGCTGCAAGAGGGATGAAAGGAGGGAGGCGCAGGTTGCAGACCCCTGGTCCAGATCATAGTCGCTAAACCCTGAAACTCAACACTGTCATTTATAATTTATTGCTGAGAGGAAGAAAGTACAAGAGGAACAACGCTGCTGTATAAAGACCAATGGGTTGTCTCACCACATAATCAACATTTTACTGGTAAGCGTTGAATGATAAAGAGGAAAAGACAAGGAATGTTAGCCAAAGATCCTGAAGGACTCTCTCAAAATACTGATGCTCAGGGTAGAAAATGTCAGATTAAGTATAATAAAAGAGAGAGGGGGGGGGGGGACAAAAAAAAGAGAATGATTCATTATTAGCCAGGTCATCACACCTACCTCGACGGGTCATCTCCTCCTCTGCAAAAATGGAATCGGGAATGGGCCTCTTTTTACGACACGGAGTGCCATTCTCATGCGGATAGAGATGAGATGGCCTGCCGGAGGCTGTCCCGTAATCAGAGCAACCGTAGGACCTCTCCCCTGTACTGGGTCTAAAGGTTTTGGAAAGCTCGGTAGCTCTACGATCGCAATCATCGGGGCCCTTGTGTTTCCCTTTCTGAGGGCTCGGAAGTTTCTTCAGCGTCACCTTTATGGTTTTCAGCCCATACATTTGAGAGAGCTCCACTTCTCGGGACTTCCTCGGGCGCGGCTTGGAAACGGGCTTAGCATCGCTGACAGCAATCAGCGACACCGTGGAAAGCTCTCCCAGCAATTCCAGCGGGGGGTTTTGCTCCTGCGTAGAATTGCTTTGGCCCTGATTAGATTCATTGGCACCTATGGGAACAAATAGATTGGTGTACAACCACCTGCGTTAGCAATTGGAGATGGGAGGGGGGAAGGAGGGAGAGGTGGAGGAGGAAGAGAAACGACCTCCGGGGAAGAGATGGAGAGCAGAGAGGAGAACGGGGGCAGAATAAAGAACCAGGGAGTAGGAACAGCTACTTGTAATTCCTCTCCAGACAAGAAGAGAGCTTGAGATCGCCCACAAGTCCTCCGGACAGCTGTACTGCATGAGGTAAGACCAGAGGTCACCAGTGGGATTAAAGCAGTGGGAGATGAGAGGTTCCCATCTTTGTCCAAACTGCGGTTGGTGCCTTTAAGAGGGTTTAAATGCGTCCTCTTCTAATCATTTTCAGAAATTCCTTGTTCGCTGCTTTTCGGATAGTAAAGGTAAAGGCTCCCCTCGCACATACGTGCCAGTCGTTCCCAACTCTAGGGGGCGGTGCTCATCTCTGTTTCAAAGCAAGAGAGCCAGCGCTGTCCAAAGACGTCTCCGTGGTCATGTGGCCGGCATGACTAAACCCCGAAGGAGCACGGAACGCTGTTACCTTCCCACCAAAGGGGGTCCCTATTTTTCTACTTGCATTTTTTACATGCTTTCGAACTACTACCATGTTTTCACAAAAATAAGCACTTGGCCTTATTTTCGGGGAGTCTTATTATTGTTAAGGTGCAGGAGGTGGCAAGCGTGGTCACCTCATGGCTGCTGTTGTGTTGCAATATTTTCAGAGAAGGGCTTGTTTTAGTGCATGCTCTCAAAAGCCCGATTGAGCTTATTATCCGGGGAAGTCTTATTTTCAGGGAAACAGGGTAGGTTGGCAGAAGCTGGGACAAGTAATGGGAGCTCACTCCGTTACAATGCTAGGGATTCGAACCGCCGACCTTCTGATCGACAAGCTCAGCATCTTAGCCACTGAACCACCACGTCCCTTTTGGATAGTAGGGACCTTCAAAATGGCAAGATTTACTATACTGGATGAGATTCCTTCAATCCTTAGCGAAAGAAGTTTTAAATACAAATATAAGGACTTAATACTTTGGGGGGTGGGGGAATAAATAGCCCTAGGGTGATTAGAACTTTGGTTTCGGAAAAGTTACAAATTGACTAAGGATCCACATGGATTTGAAAGAAGATTCTGAAACCAATTAAATATGAATCCTTCCTATGGGAAATGGCTGTTGTTTTGAATACTTTAAAATCCTCCCAAAAAATAATCAAACAACATAAAAGCAAAGTTTCCCAACCTTGGTAACTTTAAGACATGTGGACCAGTGGTGGGATTCAATTTTTTTTACTAATGGTTCTGTGGGTGTGGCTTGGTGGGTGTGGCAGCGGAAGGATACTGTAAAATCTCCGTTCCCTCCCCACCCCATTAGCCTGCTTTCCAGCTCCGTTCTCCTGTGCAGGGCAACAGAAGAAGACCTAGCCAATCAGCTGGGACTCGGGAGGCAGGGAATAGATGGGGGCGGAGCCAGCCAGAGGCGGTATTTGCCGATTCTCCAAACTACTCAAAATCTCCGCTACCGGTTCTCCAGAACCAGTCATAATTGGCTAAATACCATCTCTCATATGGACCTCAAATCCCAGAATTCCCCAGCACGTCACAAGGGAACCCACTGCTGGAGAAAACCATCTCTTGTGAATTTGGGGAGTTAAAAGGTGCCGAGGTTGGGAAATTTATGCCGGTTTCCCCAGCATAAAGGAACTAAGCAGTGGTCTGAAGAATGCTTTTTTTTTTTTTAGTTCGTTTCATTCGTTAGCTCTATTAGAAAGAAAAGGTTATGTTTTCTGCCAGTTTGACATTAATTGCTCAGTTCTAATATTCTATCGACTTTTGCTTTACGCTCCGCGTATTTCCATATCTCCGAGGGCATGTCTTTCATAAGAACATTTAAATAAAGGTAGTCCTTGACTTGACTTCATTTAGTGACCGTTCAAAAGTTACAACGGCACTGAAAAAAGTGACTTATGACCGTTTTTCACAGTCACGGCCTTTGTAGCATCCCCACGATTGTGTGTTCAACATTCAGATGCTTGGCCACTGCTTCATACATATGACGGTTGCTGTGTGATCAACATTTGCAAAGCCAAGGGGGAAGCCAGATCCATTTAACCACCGTGTGACTTAACTTATCCAACTACAGTGAGTCATTTAACCACTGTGGCAAGAAAGGCTGCAAAAGGGAGCAAAACTTGCTTTTTAAAAAAAGCAACGGCACTTAAGACTTATATACCGCTTCACAGGGCTTTACTGTGAAGTAAAGTGGTTTACAGAGTTAGCATGTTGCTCCCCACAACAATAGGGGTCATGTTACCAACCTCGGAAGGACAGAAGGCTGAGTCAACCCTGAACCAGTCATGATCGAACTGCCAAATTGCTGGCAGCCGGCAGTCAGCAGAAGTAGCCTGCAGTACTGCACTCTAACCACTACGCCCCCCCCCCCCCCCCATGGCTCTTAGGTGTCAGGCCTGCAGCCATCTTTTCTTGTGGATCTCAGGCCTGCCACCCTTTCTATTATTCTACTATGCATTTTCTATTGCGGGGAAATGGGACAGGGGATTGTACAGAGTTAGAAGATATGTAGCCATAACAAAATTCCTTTCTAGAAAGCCAATGTCATCCTTTCTCTTTGCACCTCTGCAATTGGATGGGTGGACCTGCCAGCATGGCAGTGGAAAATTGGACCGTGTGATGGACTTGAGGGTGTGTGGGAAAGATTTTGAACTTTCAACTGGGTGGGGGAAAACCAGGAAGCTTTCAGATTCGGGTTTTCCCAGATGTGCCATCATGTCTCTCTTAATAAGTTGGAACTTTGAGGAATGCTATTTGGAACCCTGACATTATGTTTCACTTAACAAGACATTTCGGGCTCAATCGTGGTCGTAAGTTGAGGACCGCCTGCAAAATGCACCGGTTGAATCGTCACAGACTCACCTCTGCGCATTAACTGTCGCGAGGAAAACCTCTTGTTGGTGTGGAGTCTCCGGTGCCGAGACAAGTTGGATTGCCACTTGAACAACTTGCCACACTCGAGACATTGGTAAGCTCTCTCATCGCTGTGGACTTTCATGTGTTCCGTGAGTCCTGACGGGCTACTTTTAACGACGCCGCATTTAAAGCAGGTGTATTCCCCTGTCATTTGGCAACCAGATTTTCTCGTCCCGGCTCTTCTCCCGCGTCTGTTGGTATCATCCAGTGGAAGGTGAATCTTCTGGTGATTCTCAAAATACGACCTGCCTCGGTATGTTTTCCCACATTCAAGACACCTGAACAGCTCTTTTGCTTCGTGGCGTTTCATGTGTCTTACTAGATCGGAGTAATAGTAACTTTTGTGTCCGCATTCAGGACAGGTGTGCTTCTTCTCCGGTGGGTAATATTTGTTTTTTTTCTTAACCGTTCTTCTCCGACGCCGGATGCATTTCTTCTTCTGCCCCTCTTCCTGCTGCTTTGCGCCCAGCCGTTTCTCGGGATCAAGCGGGGAAGACTCCAGATTCAAGGAAGTGGTGCCCCAGGATTCCTCTTCTTGCAGGGCCTCAAAGTCATCTTCTGCCTCTGAAATGGCCTGCTGGAAAGTCTCTATTTTGATCTCCCCTATGATTCTTCCACCTGGTGCCGAAGGGCAGGAGAAAACGCGAGAAGTCACTTTCCAGGGACTGTACAATGCGAGTTTGTTTCAGCCGAACAGCGAGGTGAAATGATGTCAGGCAAACTTTGGCAATGAATTCATTCGCACGTGTGGGACAGGCAGGGAAGGAAGCGAAGCGTACAAGAGCACAAGCGAGCGGTCAGGTGAGGAGATCCGAACTCATTCAGTGGTGGGATTCAAATAATTTAACAACCGGTTCTCTGCCCTAATGACCAGCTGGGTAGGCGGTGCTGGGGGTGGGCATGTGACTGGATGGGCATGGCCAACTCAGTGTCGAGGGGCACCTGGCCTCACCTGGCCTTTCGTGACCACGGGGAATGCTGCAACGGTCGGAAGTGTGAAAATAGGTCATATGTCACTTTTTTCAATGCCATGGTAACTTTGAATGGTCACTAAATGAACTGTTGCAAGTCAAGGATTACTGTACAAAAATGCAAAAAGCTTCTTTGCTTGCAAAAAGTGCCCTAAATTCCAATCATCAGATTAGAAATCATTAGATTAGGATACACACTGACGATCAATGATAGTTGACAGCCACCATGGAAACCCAAACCATTCTGTCTGAATACCTTCCTTTTGATCAGCAATACCTGCAGCTACAAATCAAGCAGGGTGCCAGGGCACCTTGAGGAATTAAAATAATTAAAATGCAACGATAACTATCAGCAGCCAACTCTTGCTCATCAAGTGAAGTCCTTTAGCAGAGAGGTCATTTAAGCTCTCCAGAAAGTGGGTGGGCTACAAAATGCCAAATTTGGTCTATCTGCGCAGTATATAGGAGACCCAGGTTCAAGTCTCTCTGCCCTCCCAGGATTGTCAGGATCACAATAAAATTAGTACATGCCAGAGATATCTAAATAAACTTCAAGCCTGGTTCCATGTTACTAAGCCTTATTCTCATGAGAGAAAACTAAAGTGAATTGAAGGATCCACATCAGTGGTAGGATTCAATTTTTTTTTTACTACCGGTTCTGTGGGCCTGGCAGGGGAAGGGTAAAATCTGCATTCCCACCCAACTCCAGGGGAAGGTTACTGCAAAATCTCCATTTCTTCCCGATCAGCTGGGACTCGGGAGGCAGAGAATAGATGGGGGTGGGGCCAATCAGAGGTGGTATTTACTGATTCTCCGAACTACTCAAAATTTCCGTTACTGGTTCTCCAGAATGGGTCAGAACCTGCTGAATACCACCTCTGATCCACACCCCTACCTCCTATTTTTAAAAATCTTACTATCAGTGAGCAATCCAGTACCCTTGGCCACTCCGAAGCAATGAGACTCCTGTCCCAAAGGTGGACAGGAAAGTCCAGTTGCCTCTTGAAAAAAAGCCCCTTTGGGACAACCCAAAGGTTGACTGAAGAATCCCCCATAGACAAGAGACCCCTGTGCTCAGGGAACTGACAAAAAGCACCCTTTCCCACCCAGGAGAAGCAATCCTTAGATCCATTTGCACCACTTAAAGGTACCATCTCGTCTCACTCACCTCACAAGATATCCTAAGGAAATCATCCAGATTTAAGGAAAGATCACATGCCCCCGGAAGGGCAGTAAAAAAACCAGCCAGCGTGCCAAGCTTGCACCCTGCCCTTTGGAAGCACATCCCAAAAGGACGGTGCCAGGAACCACTAAAGCAGTGTAAAAAGCTTTAAAAACAGTAAAGCTCCGAATAAAAGTATCAGACAAGGGGGAAAAAAACTCCAGAGAAGCGGCTCTGGCTAGTGGGGGGTGTACTGCCAAGAACTATTAACTGCTGTTACAATGTAACAAGGCTTAACCCAGAGGCAGTTTTGGAAAACACTTAAAAGATTAAACAGGATTAGACTAGGAACAACACAGAAAGGCACAACGGTCTCCTTCCTGGCTTCCTGACAGGATTAACCCTGTAAAGTGGGAAAAACAAAAGGCTGTTGGAAGGAGAATTCTTCCAGCAGCCGGTTCACCGAACTGCTCAGAGAGTTAACAAAACGGTTCTCTTGAACCGATGCGAACCGGCTGAATCCTACCACTGAAGTCATTGGTAGCCTCACATGGCATCATGAACAAGGACACACACCCCATTTTGCAGCTACTAAGAGTGTTGGACGAGCAGGCACAAAAACAGCCATGGAATTTGATTGGTGCCTGGGAAATGGGGCCCCTTGTCGGTCAATTGAGTGCTGATTTACCATACGTTTATCGGGTACTTAGGAGGCATCCGCTTGGCAGCAAAAGGAAACAACAGCCAATGATTCAACAGCTGGCCATCAGCACACCAATCAACAACTAAAAAGCCCCACACAACCAGGCACCATATAAATACCATACAGAGAAGAGCCCCACTAGAGAGAAGTTCCCTGGTGGATAGGCTCAGGAAGCTTGGAAGACTAAGCCTCTGGTCCCGGTAACCAATCCAGATTGGATCCTGCCATTCATTCACAGCCGTAATATTCCCAGGGATGTATCTTGAATTTATACATTGTTTTCCTTTTTTAACTTGCATGGCTGTGGAAAACCCCTTAGGACGAGGGTGCTTAGATCTGGCCCGGGTGGCTGGCCTGGCCCACGGTGCCTCTGCTAGCAAAAACAGGGGGGCTGCTCATCCACATGTGGACTGAAGATGGCTGCAGCACCTACAGATGTTGGCTTGACCTCATAAAACAAGACCTTGAGTGATAAGATGTTTCTTCCCCCTCTCCATCAGGGTAGTGGTTAGGCAGGAATGCACACACCTATACACTTACCAAACAGGGCATCGGGAATTTGGTCCCCTTGTTCAGGCCTTCCCTGGAAGGTGGCTTGTGGTTGATCAGTCTGGGAGTTGAGTTCGGGTGTAGGAACCAGGAGTCCTTCTTTGGGTGGAGATATATGAAACACAGACAAAGAGAACAAACAGATGGGGAGTCAGGATAAGTGAGAATAATTCTCCTCCCGCCTGAAAAGGTTTTAAGACTCCTGGCCTAAAAGACTCCCGTACGTGGGGAAGTCCAAGGTAGATGGGGCTCGTCTAAGTCCCTGGAATACTAGACAACCGATTCTGGAATTAACGACGCACCAATCGTGGTTAAAAACGATACAGGTGGTCCTTGACTTACAACGGTTTGTTTTGTGACTTTTCAAAGTTACAACGGCACTGACCAAAAGTGGCATGAGCATTTTTTCACAGTTACGACCTTTACGGCACCCGCCTGACCGTATGATCGAAATTCAGGTGCTTGGCAATCGGTTCGTACTGAGGACTTGCTGTGTCCTGAGGTTATGCGATCCCCTTTTGCGACCTCCTGACGAGCAAAGTCAATGGGGAAGCCAGATTCATTTAACAAAACGAGTTACTAACTTATCAACGGCATTGATTCACTTAACAATGCGGCTAGCAGGGTCATAAAACGGGGCAAAACTCACTTCACAAATGTCTCCCTTAACAACGGAAGTTTTGGGCTCCATTGTGGTCGTACGTCAAGGAGACTCCCTGTACTGTCAAGATGCTTTGAAACTGGAACGCCCCAAATTCCAAATTCCCCCAAATTTCAGGCTGACACTAGTTTATCAGAGCCCTTCAATATACAGAAACGGCATATGGGTAGTCCTTGTCTTATGACCATAATAGAGCCGGCCTATCAACCATGGCCAGAACGGAATGGGACAACTTGCCATGGCCAATTCAGCAATTCAATTGTAAGGATTAAAAATAATTTTAAAAATAATTTTTAATTTCTGTCATTCATGTTTCATTTTGTCCCTCCTCTGGCACCCTTTCTTTAATGATTCCACCTCAACATTTCTTCAATATTAGTGCAACTCTTGTCCCGCGTCAAGTTGGCTGCGGCTAATATGGTTTAATACGGTTTCTCAGCCGCAGCGACTTTTAAGAGGGGTGGACCTCAATCGTGCTGGCTGGGGAATTCTGGGATTTGAAGTCGCCACTTCTTAAAAATGACTTGAGGTTGGTAAACACTGGCTTAAGTTCACCCTGGCACACTTCTCAATGCATCCAGCCACTTTAAAATATTTGCCTGCTGTCAGTCGTGTGAACTCTTGGAAAGCAAACATGGGCCTGAGTATAAAACGGTGAAAGATACTCACCCACAGGAACGGTGCTGCTGCCACTCCCGCGCATGACTTCCCAGTGTATGGGCTTCTGATCAAGATCTAACTCCTCCTTCACACGTGCAGTTTCCTGAAAGAGGGAGGAAAGCCAGGTTCACTTCTCTCCAGCATTTCTTAAAAGACACACTTGGCCCAGGATTTGGTCTTCTGACCAACGTGGGACTGAGAATTAAGAGAGCAATTTCAATTTCACCCAGAAGCAGAGTCAGTATGTAACATTAATAACAGAATTGGAAAGGGATCTTGGAGATCTGCTAGTCCAACTCTCTGCTCAGGCAGGAAACTCTATAGACCAGTGAGGGCGTGCCAACAGGCGTGCCGGAAATGGGGCCCAAAACCAGCCCACCTGGACCGTGTGGCCTTGCCAGCCTTCGCGCACGCAGGAGCGTCAAAACCCAGAAGAGCATTGTTCCGGCGCACATGTGCGTGCCGGTGCCCAAAATTCGGGTTTCCAGCGCGTGCCTGACGAACAGCGGGCCATCATGCATGTGCTTGACGGAAACCCGGAAGTTCAGATGTCAGCACGCACATGTGCACCAGAATGATGCTCTTCTAGGTTTTGGCGCTCCTGCGTGCGCGAAGGCCAACAAGGCCACACAGTCTAGGTGGGCTGCTTTTGCGTGTGTGAAGGCCGCATGGGATGGCTGTGTGTGTTGCTTCTGGCACCACGGCCCCTATATCATTTCACACAAATGGTTGTCTAGTCTCTTCTTAAAAACTTCCAGTGTTGGAGCATTCACAACTTCTGGAGTCAAGTCATTCCGCAGATTAATTGTTCTTTCAGGAAAGTTCTAGGTTGCTTCCCTCCTTGATTAGTTGCTTCTTGTTCTGCCCTCAGGTGCCTTGGAGAATCTTCTTTGTGGCAGCCCCTGAGATATTGGAACACTGCTATCATGTCTCCCCTAGTCCTTCTTTCTCTTAAGCTAAACATACCCAGTTCCTGCAACCGTTCTTCATATGTTTTAGTCTCCAGTCCCCTAATCATCTTTGAATACACACTGAATGCAGTATTCCAAGTGTGGCCTTACCAAGGCATTATAAAGTGGTATTAACACTTCACGTGATCTTGATTCTATCCCTCTGTTGATGCAGCCTAGAACTGTGTTGGCTTTTTGGGCAGCTGCTGCACACGGCTGGCTCCTATTTAAATGGTTGTCCACTAGGACTCCAAGATCCCTTTCAGTTAATGCTACTGAGCAAGGTACCACCTATACTGTACCTGTGCATTTTGTTTTTCTTGCCCAAGTGTAGAACCTTACTTTTTTTCACCACTGAATTTCATTTTGTTAGAACTTTTTAGAACAGCATGACGTATCGGGACTTTCCTTTGCTAAACAGGGCATGGGCGTGGCCGGCGTGTGACACATCCAGCCTGCGAGTTTGACAGCCCTGTTCTAGCATCAGTTTAACCTAGCTTTTATTTTTTTAGAGATCACCTTGGCTGCCAGATTGTTTACGAAATGGAGATTTATGCTCTAGTGAGCTTTAGCAGAGCGTGCCGAATGATTTAAAGACCATTTTCTTCCAGGAAAAGACACAGCTGTCATATCGACCAAAATGGACAAATGATGATTTTGGTCGTTTCAGTCTGGGAGACAAAAGAATTCTGACTTAAGAAGCTTCTTCAAACTTGGTACCCCCACTTCATTTGGAAAGGGATGACCAAGTTCAGAATACCTAACTCCTTTCTGCAATGGTGAGTCATCATCGCGAGAGTCTCCATTTTGTCTGACTTTGTTTTAAGGCAGAGGTGGAGAACGATGGCTCCTTTATGACGTGAGGACTTCAACTCCCAGAATTCCTCAGCCAGCCACTGGGAATTAAAGTCCACAAGTCATGAAAAGGCCCTTGTTCTCCACCTCCGTTTTAAGACGAGTCTCGGTTCCCTTCTTGTCATTATCAACATTATTAATAATTCTCATTAATTAGCAAATCCATAATAAATCACCCCTTCATTTCCCCCCCCCCCATTTTCAGCCAAAATTCCATCTCCCTCCCCCCCAGGCAGTTGGTAAAATCCATTCTGAGAGTCTACACACCTCAGTGGTTCCAGTCACAGCCATTTCCAGTCCAGCTGATGATGGGGGGGCTAAAGCCGAGTTCCTTGTGGGTGTCACTTCACTGGCTGTGAAGCATAAAAAGAGAAGTTGAGAAAGGAATCCAGGATTTAGTTTTCGCTGCCCTCTTAGTACAGCAGTACATATTAAACTCTCTCGCTCAGGGGTGTCAAACTGGATTTCTTTGAGGGCCAGATCAGCCTGTGGCTCGGGGAGCGGGGGGGGGGGAGAGAGACAGGACAAACGTTTTTGGCCAACTGCAGGAGGCCATCGAGGTTGAAAACGGGCCACACGGGGGCCTCGCAGTGCCTCTGCGCAGCCCAGATTTGGGCAGCGGAGTGCTGCTGGAGGCTGAAAACAGGCTGCCCAATTTTGGTCGACAGAGGCACTGCAGGCCGGTCCTTTGATATTCCCAGGCCAGATTCAGGCACCCTGTGGGACAGGGCCAGCCTGTGGGCCTTGCTCTAGCTCAGGGATGGCGAACCTTTTCAGCATTGAGTGCCCAAACCGGAACGCAGGTGCATGCGCCAAAGAGCCAGAAACCAGAAGGCCAGCTGGCTGGCACGCACATGCCTGTTTTTTGGCCGCTTTAGGGCTGTTTTTCAGCCATTTTGGGGCCGTTTGTGGGCCAAAATTGAAAGGCCTGAAAACAGCTCCAAAAATAGCTTGAAAACGGCCCTCCAAAAAAGCCAAAGATGCCCCAAAACCGGGGTGTTTTGGGGGCTGTTTTCCAACGCTCCTGCAAAGCGCACGGGCCTACAGAAAGGGCTCTGCATGCCACCTCTGGCACACGTGCTATGGGTTTGCCATCACGGCTGTAGCTCATCAGTGCCATCTTCATTGGCATGTAATTTTTATTAGAAATTCTAAATTGTAGGCGAAAGATAAACATCATAACCTACGTGGAAAAACTTAAGTAGAAAAAAAAAGACGGGACAAAGTGCAAAGAACAGTAAGCAGAAAAAGATAACACAGGTAGTCCTCGGCTTACAACGCTTCATTTTGTGACCGTTCCAAGTTACAACGGTGCTGAAAAAAAAAGTGAACTAGAACCACTTTCCCCACCGATGACTGTTGCAGCATCCCCATGGTCTGGCGATCAAAATTCAGACGCTTGGCAGCTGGTTCATATTTATGACGGTTGCAGTGTCCCAGGATCACGTGATCCCCTTTTACGACCTTCCAACAAGCAAAGCCAATGGGGAAGCCAGATTCACTTAACCCAGGGGTGTCCAAACTTGGGAACTTTAAGACTTGTGGATTTCAACTCCCAGAATTCCCCAGCCAGCCCCTGACTTAACCATTCAGGTTGCTAACTTAACAACTGCCGTGATTCACTCAACAACTGTGGCCAGAAAAGTTTGTACAATGGGGCAAAACTCACTTAACCAAGGTTCCCCTTAGCAGCATAAATTGTGTGGTCATAACTCGAGGACTACCTGCAGAGACTTCCAATCTTTTTTTATTTATAGCAGTTACAAACTTAGTAGCCCACCTCCCTCATTAAGCTTACATTTTATTTTATTCGTTAATTTATTCACCCCTTATTTCGCCATGGGACGGCTCTAGGTTCCTTTCTTCTACTATCAATTCTTTTTAGAATAGAATAGAATAACAGAAGGGACCTTGGAGGTCTTGTAGTCCAACCCCCTGCTTAGGCAGGAAACCCTACACCACTTCAGACAAATGGTTGTCCCAACATCTTAAAAACTTCCAGTAATGGAGCATTCACAACTTCTGGAGGAAAGTTGTTAATTGTTCTAAGTTCTTCTTCATTCTAGGTTGCTTCTCTCCTTGATTAGTTTCCACCCATTGCTTCTTGTTCTACCCTCAGGTGCCTTGGAGAATAGTTTGACTCCCTCTTCTTTGTGGCAACCCCTGAGATATTGGAACACTGCAATCATGTCTCCCCTAGTCCTTCTTTCTCTTAAGCTAAACATACCCAGTTCCTGCAACCGTTCTTCATATGTTTTAGTCTCCAGTCCCCTAATCATCTTTGTTGCTCTTCTCTGCACTCTTTCTAGAGTCTCCACATCTTTTCTACATCATGGCAAATTAATTAATTAGCAAATCCATAAATTGGCAATCCCCCCCTCCCATTTTCGGCAAAAAGACCACAATGGATTTGCTCATCAGGTGTTTTTTTTTTCCAGTCAATTGGTGTAGACATATTTTGTGCACAACCGGTTTGTGATCTGGGCATAAATCCACCAACAGGCAGACCCGCTAGGAAAACAAACGACCCAAGTTGAAAAACAAAGCTCCTGAGTTTTATGTACAGGTAGCCCTCGACTTACAACAGTTTGTTTAGCGACCGTTCAAAGTTACAATGGCGCTGAAAAAAAGGGACTTAGGAGCATTTTTCAGAGTTACGACATTTACAGTATCCCCACGATCGCGTGATCGAAATTCAGGCACTTGCCAACTGGTTCATACTTATGACCGTTGCAGTGTCCCGGGGGTCATGCGATCCCCTCTTGCGACCTTCTGACAAGCGAAGTCAATGGGGAAGCCAGGCTCACTTAACGACGGTGTTAAGTGAGCCACGGGGATGCACTTAACCAATAATCTGGCGGAAAAGGTTGTAAAAATGGGGGGGCAAAATGCATTTAACAAACCTCTCGCTTAGCGACAGGAATTTTGGGGGCCAGTTGGGATCGTAAGTTGAGGACTGCCTGCAATTCCTTCCCTGACCAACCAATTCCCCACCCCACTTCCAACTGACCTCCAGGGGGGTAGTGCAGCCTCTGCCTCCCCTCGGGCTCCAGGGAACTAACTGAGGACTCTGGCAAAGGAACCTAAAAGGGACAAAGAATGAGCTGTAAATAACGGCCCCCGGCGGCATTTTCCCATTTTCTGCTTTTTCAGCAACGAAAACGTTACATCAGGATTGGATAGTAAGGACTGGCTGCATTAAAAGCTTACTTGGTTACCGAATTCATCTTTTCCCCCAGGTTCACCCAACGTTACAGATGCTAATAAGCAAATTTAAAGCTAACCGCACTGTGAAAAACACAGCCAACCAAGTCTTCTTAACTCATGAACCTGGATGAGGGTGGAGGTTGGTTCTCCAAGCTTATGGGTTGGTTCCCTTTACCAGGTAACATCTTCAGCAGAATTTAGGAGATGTCAGTGTTGGTCGTCTTTTGCTTATCTGGGCTTCGTGTAGTCAGCAGGTCTCGCGGTGGGAGGGATCATGTCAGGTGAAGGGGTCTTATGGGTCCAGTGTGGGTCAGGTATGGGTCACGCGAGGGGTCAGCACAGGTGAGGGTCTCTGTCAGAGTTTTGGCAGCGTGACTAGTATCATGTCATAAACCCAGGAGTATAAACACAGCACACAGAGACTCTTTATGCAATTAACAGTGGTTTATCTACAAATATATACAGGGCCTGGGACGTGCAGTGAGGTTTATGGCTGGTGAGGCTGGTGACGTCATCGGGAAGGCGGGGAATTCTTAACAAGGCGCCGGCCACGACTCGGTTTCCAGGGTCCTTTCGCGAGCGAGCTGGCAGGGAAGCGGTAGCCGACGGTTGGAAAAGCCCGTCACGCTTTCTGCTTTCCCGAGCAACTTCCCGTAAACCTGCCGTTGCTCAGTGCGAGGAAGGGAGCCGCTCGCGCATGCGCATTCGCCCGGGAACCATGAGCTCCGGCGTCAGAACCAGACAGAAGGCGGGGAATGGGACCACGTGTGCAGGAGGGAGGCTGAGGCTAGAGGAGCTTCCTGCACCTCCCTCTGTCCTGCACACGGGGTCCCATTCCCCGCCTTCCTGAGTCAACATGAAGGGGACCGCGGCTCGCGCAGTCCCATTCCCCGAGGCTCCTCAGCGCCTTTTCCCTTTTTCTTTTTTCATCATGAGAGCGGTGAGGCTCTGCCTCCCCTGACCGCACATCCCTGATACAGGCAAACACACGCAGGAGATAAAATCCCTTACCATTCACTCCAGACACAAGGAGAGAACTGACTACACTCTGTGAGAGGGAAACTCCTCTCTAATGACCACCTATATATAGACGCCTCTTAAAACAGTAAATGACTTGTGTGGCGTCTTAAAGAGGCGATAACCATAGCTGCAATGAATCAGCCTCATTGCATCAGCCATTGCTGAGGACAGCTTACCACCTTTCATCAGCTGGCAACAAATTAAATCCTCTGTACCTTGACAATCTTGTGAGGAGTCAGGTGGGGGTCGGGTTAGCAAACTGCGGCTCTGGAGCCGCATGTGACTCTTTCCTCCCTCTTCTGCGGCTCCGTCACCGGTCGGCGCAACAATTTTGAGAGGACCTTCCGGTGGGGGGGGGGGGGAGGAGCAGAGTGCACCAGTAGAAGACTCTATGGCAAGGGGAGGGTTTTCCACTCGTCACCACAATTGATAGGGCTTTCGGTTAGGACAGGTAGAGGAAAAAGTATGTCGCGCTAGGAGGAGACTCTATGGTGCGGGGGAAGTGAACTTCCGGTCAGCTCCAGAATTGAACAGGGGGCTTCCGGTTCAAAGCACCGGGCTTTGTGCCTCCCGGTGTTTTCTTTTCTGTGGGAAACGGGTCCAAATGGCTCTTTTGAGTGTTTACGTTTGGTGATGGGTTAGGTGATGGTCTTGTGAGGGGTGAGGTATGGGTCACAACAGATGAGGGTCTTGTCAGGAGTCAGGTGTGGGTCACGTCAGGTGAGGTTTACCTCAAGTGTGGGTCGGGTCAGATGTGGGTCGGGTCAGAAGTCTTGTGAGGGCTCAGATGTGGGTTGAGTCAGGTGTGGTTCTTGTGAGGGCTCAGGTGTGGGTCACGTCAGGTCTTGGGATGAAGCCTTTTATAAGCAGAAGAACACCAACACTGACATCCTTGGAGAAAGAACCCTCCACCACTCATCCTACACCTTAGCTACAGATATTCCCCGCTACTGCATAATCACCCCCGTTCCAGCATATCATCCTGGGGACCAGCTGCCTCGTAAATTTGGCTATCTAGAATTCAATCAGCAGAAGAGCCTTCTCCAACTTGGGAGAGCCTTCTAGATGTGTCCCCCTCCCACCTTCTGTACAGGTTGGATGGGAAACGGAAGCAACTACTAGAAGGGGGTCTCCAACCATGACAGCTTTACGACTGGTGGGCTTCGATTGCCAGAATCCCTCAGCCAGTTGTGCTACGCTGAGGAATTCTGGGAGTTGAAGTCCACCGGCTGTAACGTTGCCACGGGTGGGAGCCCCTGATCTACCGTGACTCTTCCTTCTCCCTGCAAAGGGCAACAGAGGGCACTCAGGTCCCTAATGTCCATTCCTCACCTGCCAGTCGCAGGTCCTGGGTGTGGGACGATGACTCATCAGGAATTCCTCTGCCAACGCCACCATCTCAACACAGTCCTTCGGTCCGCATTCCCGCACCCAGTTCTGGGCTTCGGCGGGCAGCATCCCCAGAAGCTGTTCCTGGATGATCATCTCTAGGATCTGCTCCTTGGTGTGGCTCTCAGGTTTCAACCACTGGCGGCAAAGATCCTGGAGTTGGCCGTACACCCTGCGGGGTCCTTCCAGCTCCTGGTAGCAGCACTGCCGGAAGTGCTGGCGCTTCATTTCCATGCGGAGAGCATCCGCTCGCAGGATGGCGGCCTTCACCTTCACGTAGTCGGTCCTGTCCCGGGCATCCAGTCTGCAGAAGGATTGCTCCATACCTCCCCGCAAGGCTGGCAGCAGCTGGCGCACCCATTCTTCACGGGGCCACTGGCAAGCTTCGGCCACTTGTTCGAAGGCCGTCAGAAACGCCTGCGCGTCATCCCAGGGCGCCATATCAGTTAACGGGAGGTTTCCCCAGCCCGCGTGGGCGGGTTGCAGTGTGTTCAGAAATTGCTGCCACTGGGCTTCCCACTGCTGCTGGGGTAAGCCCACTTCTGGCTGTTGGTTCGGCTGCCTTGTCAACCCTTTAAAATACATCACCTGGACAATGCGCGGGACTCTTCCAGAACTTTCCAAACCCCTTTCCATGGCTTTGTGCCTTGCCCTGAAAGGGAGAGGCGGGCCTGGAAGTTCCTGTGCTGGTTTTGGTGTCTTTCGATGTTTTCAGTTTTTCTTTTCTTCCAAAGAACCCATAAAGGGGACAGGAGATGTGGAGGAGTTTCTGGAAGACAAATAAGAAAGATAACCTGTCAGGATGAGAGAGAGGGAGGGAGGGAAGGAAAGAAAGCAAGAAAACAAGAGAGGGAGAGGGGGAAAGAGAGGGAGAGAGCAAGAGATAGAGAGGGAGGGAGAGAAGGGGAAAGGGAGAGAGGGAGGGAGGGAAAAGAGAGGGAGGAAGGGGAGAGGGAGGGAAAGAGGGGGAAGGAAAGGAGGGAAAGAGAGGGAGGGGGAGAGAGAGGAGGGGAGGGAAAGAGAGATAAAAAAGATTTGTAAAAATATTTTTTTTAAGCTTGAGAAAAACAAAAAACTTTTCTACCACACCTGTCTAACTTGACTCCTGTTTTCTCAAATCAGTTGAACAAATAACAATTTTAACGTTTTTGGTTGTGTGGCAATCGAGATAACCACAGGGGGAAATGGTTAGGGGTGCCTAAAATTCAGAAGACTTTTAAAATTCCCCTGGTGGGGGGGGATACCTCAGTCATTCCAAGTCACGGTTATCCCAAAAGTGTTTTTTTTTTCCCAAGAGGCAACTGGCCTTCCTTGCTTTTTCTTTGAAGATGTTTTGCTTCTCATCCAAGAAGCTTTTTCAGCTCTGACTTCTATTCCCCACCATCCAGCCAGAGCTGAAGACTCTTCTTGGATGAGAAGTGAAACATCTTCAAAGAAAAAACAAGGAAGTCCAGTTGCCTATTGGAAAAAAAATAGCACCTTTGGGACTTTTTTTAGGGAGGGGGGGATGTTTCCCAGCAGATACATCTTTGAAACTGGGTCTGTCATTGGAATAAATGTTATGAATGGATAGAGACAAGAGGTAAAAAATGAGAGGGAAGTTGACAAATGTCAATAACTGTTAGTATGGAAAATAAAGATGCTATAGAATTATGGATATAATATGGGAACATTGTAAATGGGCTAATGTAAGTAGAAATTTAGTTAAAGCTCATTTTCTTTTCTCTCTTTTTTCCTTTGGTTGTATTATTATAATTACTGTAAATGTATTACTGTTATAGTTATTAGCTTGTTAAGTATTGTATGTTAAGATTTGCTATTGATTTTTCTTTGCTTTTACTTTATTTGTAATTGTTACTTAATTGAGTGCATTTATTCTGCTATTAGTTTGTCCAATGTATGTGGCTGGGCAGATTTATTGGTATTTTGTAGACTGCTTGGTTTTCTAGCTGGATTTTGTCTTTGGGGTTTCTTAAGATGTTGGCTATTTTTCGGTCAGTGCCGAAGGCTGTCTTGATATTGTGCTTGTGGAGAATGTTGCTGATTTTATCTGTGGTGCCTTTGATGTAAGGGAGGAGGGCGATGCCGTTGTCCTGTTCTGTGTCTCGGTTCTTGGGGAGAGTCTCCCTTTGGATTAGGTTGGCAATTGTGTTTCTTTGGAATCCGAATACGTTTGTGAGGGTGTGTAATTCAGTTTTCAGGTGGTCTTTGTCAGCTAGGCATTTGGTTCTGGAGATGAGGGTCTTGGCTACGGAATTGATCTGTGCAGGGTGGTGATGGGATTGGGCGTTTAAGTAGTGTGTGTTTTTTTCTGGTAGATGGTGTGTCCTAGGGAGCACGCATCGCAGAATACAAGAATGCAGTCAGAAAAGAAGAAAAACTTCCTCCCTTTTCCAGCAGAAGATGGCGAGTGAGACCTCGCTGAAACATTGCCAAGACAATCTCAATCTTAACACGGGAAAAGACCCGAATACCTACACCCATGAAAATCTACGAAAACACACACACACACACACACAAAATAAGAAAAAAAAAACTGGGTCTGCTGTCTGGCACCCTTTCCAACAAGTTCACTTTTTTTGAAAGAAGCGACAAATGAAATGAATTAAAGGGCTGGATCCAACCAGGGCTATACTCTCCCAACCGCCGTTCCTCTCTTCTTCCTCCTTCTTCCCTCCAGAGTTTTCAGTAACCCCCAGCAACCTTCCCTTAATAGCATTTGTTTTACACTGTGTGTGTGTAACACACACATCTAACGCCTGAGAATGTTGTCCTGTTCATCAAGTGTGCAAACATTTGGATTTCTGTAGCTCAGAACTGCCTGCTTCTCATGCTTCCTTCAGACAATCTCGGTGCCAGAAACACATGTACGTTTCCAGCTTTTTTTTCCATAGGAATGGCGGAGGGAATGCAGCGGTCATTAAACCAGCGGTTGTTAAGGAAACCCATTAATCGGAGAGAGCGTCTTTTTGCCAGATTTTAAGATTTTAACTGTAGGATTTATACTCTGTAAAAAATGTGCACGACAGCTTATAAGGTTTTCTATTTTTAAGAAAACTCTCTTGGAAGGCAAAATTTCTAAGCTACAAAATTTCTCCCTTTCTTTTCTCCTTGGGCCAGACCGCAAGTGCCAGTAGCCCTCAATTTACAACAGTTTGTTTAGTGACCGTTCAAACTTACATAGGAATTCAAACTTACAACGGCACTGAAAAAAAGGGACTTGGGACCTTTTTCCGCACTTATGACCATGGCAGCGTCCCCGTGGCCATGCGATTTACAGTCACATGCTTGACGACTGACTCACGTGTGTGACAGTGGCAGTGTCCCAAGGTCACGCGATCCCCCTTTGCGACCTCCGGACAAGCAAAGTCAACAGGGAAGCCAGATTCACTTAACAACCGGGTTACTGACTTAAAAAGGGTGTTGGTACTTACCTGATACGCCTCTTCTCATAGTGAGGGGAGGAGTATCCAGGATGGGTTGACCTTGTCCTCTCTTGATTGGCCTGAGTCAGATAAGCTCTTTTAGCCACGCCTTGGTCACCAGGCGCCACCTAGTTACCGGCGAAGAACTCTATCCGACTCGCTGTGTCATCCACTCTAGACTTTATTTTAGTTTCAAACCTTTGTTTATTACTTCAACAGAACAGTTCAACAAACAACATAACAATTTCGCAACATACCCATATCAGGGAGGGGCTGGATACTCCTCCCCCACTATGAGAAAAGGCGTAACAGGTAAGTACCAACGCCCTTTCTCCATAGTGAGGGGAAGAGTATCCAGGATGGGACGTACCAAAGCCTACACATCCTTAGGGAGGGTTACACATTTGAGTATATGCCTGGTAAGACCTCTCCCCCGCCTTGGGAACAGCCTGCAACACCCTACGTCCAAATGAGGCTTCCGCAGAAGCAAAGGAGTCCAACTTGTAATTCCTCACGAATGGTGAGGGGGGAGACCCCGTGGCTGCCCTACAGATCTCAGATAGTGAGGCCTGCATGGCCCAGGCCGCCGAAGTGGCCGCGCTTCGTGTAGAATGCGGTATGATAGAGCTCAGTGTCTGCAGACCCCGTACCTGATAGGCAGAAGCAATACAGGTTCTTAACCACCTGCCTATCGTGGTGGAAGTCACCTTGTTCCCCAGGGACCCCAGCTGCAAAGGAACAGATAGGGCTTCTGACTTCCTGTTCGGCCTGGTTCTTCTGAGGTAAATCTTCAGAGCCCTCCTCGCGTCCAAGTGTGCCACTTCCTCTCTAATGGGTGAGAAGGGTCCAGGCAGAAATTGGGCAATGTCAGCTCCTGCGAGCGATGGAAGCAAGAACACACCTTGGCTATGAAGGAGAAGTCCAACCTTAGCACTACCGTCCTGGTGGAACACACAGAGATCTTCCCTGGTAGACAGAGCCTGCAGTTCGGATATCCTCCTGGCGGAGGTGATGGACACCAAAAAGGCCACCTTAAGTGTTAGGAACTTCAGAGAGACAGTACGTAATGGTTCGAACGGAGGGCCTGTCAGAGCGTCCAACACCTTGTGTAAGTCCCAGGAAGGGTACCTGTGCACCGTGGGCGGTTTAAGATTGGAGGAATCTTGAGGAACCGCCTGACCATCGGATGGTGAGTCAAGTGTCTGGGGATACTGATGAAATGGCCGAGACCTGTCTCCTAATCGTGTTGGGAGCCAACCCTCTGTCCAGCCCCGCCTGAAAGATGTCCAGAACTTGTGCAACAGTAGCCCGGACCAGATCGTGGCCCCTAGAGATGCACCATGTTGAAAAAGCCCACCCGTAGCACTGCAAATGCGTTCCGTGGAGGGTCGGTGAGCTGCGTCGATAATCTGTATAACCCTAGGAGAGACATGATCTTCCCTCAGGATGCTCCGCTCAAGCGCCAAGCGGGCAACTGGAGCCACTGAGGCTCCGGGTGTTCCAGCGACCCCTGACTGAGGGGGATCGTCTCCTGGGGGATCCTCCAGGGCTTGTCCACCGAGAGGGATTGGAGATTGGCAAACCAAGGCCTTCAGGGCCAGTGTGGTGCAATCAAGTACCACCTCCGCCCCCTCCCACAAGATTTTTTTGTATGACCCTGGGGATCCGGGTAAGGGTGGATAGGCATAGAGGAGCCTCCGGGGTCAAGGGCCGCAGAGAGTGTCTACCCCCTCCGCCCCTCATGTCCGGTACCTGAAGTAAAACTTCGGGAGCTGGGCGTTGAGAGGGGTGGCGAATAGGTCAACCTCTGGGCGTCCGAAACACACTGCCAGCTCCTCGAAGATTGTTGGCTGCAGTTTCTACTACGAATTGTCCACCTCGGTCCGGCTGAGCCAGTCGGCTCTGATGTTGTCCACCCCTGCTATATGTTCTGCCCTCAGCGAATGCTGTCTAAGGTCATAGGCTATCTGAGGTGCTTCTGCGTTTTCTCATAGTTGGACATCCAATTCTGAGTTTCTGGTGGGTTCAGGCATGGGGACCAGCCTGTCTGACCCTTTTGCCATGGCTAGAAGGGTGCTATGATTCTATGACTAGGATTAGCTCAGAAAATTTTTTATGAATACTTTGAGTTCAATTCACTTGTCGGCCACTAGGGTGCGTTGCAAGACTTTGTAGATGCAGACGCAGTTCACCTGTCAGCCACTAGAGTGCAGTGCATGGCTTTGGAGATGCAGGCACTTCACTGGTCAGCCACTAGAGTGCATTGCAAAACTCAGTAGACCCGGACGCAGTTCACTGGTCAGCCACTAGAGCGCGTTGCAGGGCTTTGGTGATGCACGCACAGTTCACGAGTTGGCCACTAGGGTACGATGCAATGCTTTGGAGATGCAGACGCACATCACTTGTCGGCCACTAGGCGTTGCAAGTGTTGGCCTGAAATACTGGATTGCAGTTTGTAGAGGAGCCACTAGAGGGCGCTGCTTGTGCCTACTGTTTGGAGTGATTGGTAATAGCGCCTTCCTTGCTGTTAAAGGACGGAAGGCTGAGTCAATCTTGAGCCAGTGAGATTTGAACTGCCAAACTGCAGCTAGCAGTTAACTGAAGTAGCCTGCAGTACTGCACTCTAACCACTGTGCCACCTCGGCTCTAGTTGCCAAGGCTATTCTGCTGGTTAAATTTGTCAAGCTGACTCTCCAATTTTGGAATTCCTAAGGGTCTTTACCCAAACTCAGAACCATTCTTGGACCTGGCTAGTTTGGTACCTTCTATAGGGGTTGAGCCCTTTCCAAATAATTCATAAAGAATAGTAATCAATCCACAAGAGCATAACAATCTCTTCAGCCGAACTACGTCTGCCTTTTGGCCCTTTGGCTGCCCGAAGGCTTTGCACACACAAGGTAAGCTGATGTTGGGATGGTTGGGGCATCTTTATTGCCCCTCGTTGTCAGGACAACTTATCATTAAAGTTCAAAGGATTTGGGAGGTCGGGTCTGGGCTAGCTGACCTTTTTCTCATTCAAGTTTCGTTTCCATGGAGATCGTTCCACGAAGCTTTTACAACCACTTAAGGAGTAAGGCTTGGAATCTGCATCAGGTATCTCTTTGTTAGGCCACAGGTGTTTGGCCTTAACAACAGATCAGATTACATAGGTTGGGGTGAGGTTGCTTTATCATGCAATTCCTGGATCCCTTCCCCTGGAGCTCAATTAGATGGAAACAAGGTCAATCTTGCTTTCAAACAAGGAGAGAGAGGAAACATGCTTTTCTAACTTTGCAGGATCTGCTTTCTCAGTGTATCAGAGAAGACCAAAAACAGGCTTTTCAGAGCAGATTGAATCAGCTAGGTCAGTGATGGCGAACCTATGGCACGCGTGCCACAAGTGGCACGGGGAGCCATTTGTCAGGGTACGTGAGGCGCTGCCCTGTCAGCTGGCCAATGCGCATGCGCACGCTGGCCAGCTGAGTTCACCTTTTTAAAAGCCATTTTTCGCCCTCCCCAGGCTCCAGAGGCTTTATAGGAACCTGGGGAGGGCGACAAGAACCTTCCGGGTTGCTCGGAGAGTCGTTTTAAACGTTCCGAAGGCTTCAGGGACCATCCGGAGGCTTCCCTGACGCCTTTGGAGCGCTTAAAACCACCCTCCGAGCAAACCGGAAGTGACTTTTGAGTCACCTTTTGAGCGCTCCAAAGGCTTCAGGGACCGTCCGGACGGTCCCTGAAGTCTTCGGAACGCTTAAAACGACTCTCAGAGCAACACGGAAGTCACTTCCGGTTTGCTCGGTTGGTGGTTTTAAGCGTTCCAAAGGCTTCAGGGAAGCCTCTGGACGGTCCCTGAAGCCTCCGGAGGGCCTCCGGGGGGGGGCGGGGGAGGCTCTTTTTGCCCTCCCCAGGCTCCTATAAAGCCTCTGGAGCCTGGGGAGGGCGAAAAAAGCATGTAAAAATGTGGGGGGGGGGGTCACGCATTGCATTATGGGTGCGGTATGCCCGCACAAGACCCCGCTGCGCTCCCCACACTTGTGGCACGCAAGCCAAAAAAGGTTCGCCATCGCTGAGCTAGGTGGTAGATGCTGCATTTCTCATACAACTCTTGGCCCCTTTTTAACATATTTTCTTAATCACAACAGTCCTTCATCTCAGGAGAGATAATCAGCCTTTCTCACTGAAACGGGATGTTCCTCTTTGCTCCAAGAGGGGGTGCGGGAAATCCCAGCAGCTGATTTCAGTTAGACTGCAAACAGAGTCTGAAATTCAACTTCAATGTCCCTTTTACTGGAGGGGAGCTCAAAATAACCTCATGTTTACACTGTTCTGCCTTGGGTGGTTGCCCCACCCCCATGCCTGCAAAGGTAGAAGGGAGGCTTAAGAATGCCCCGTAGTGAGGGTGACTGCCATCCCTGGATAGAGGCCCAGATGCCTGAGGTATCAATGGGAATCCTCACTTGCTGGGAGGGATCCTCCTCTGTGATCGCATCACATGCTGCATCGCCCTTGCTGCAGACTCCTCACTTAGTGTCCTGGATCTTGCTCTGTGACCTGGGCTGCACGCCACCTTAGCGGTGGCTGTGCAGGCTTTCTACCCCCGCTGGGGGTTTCCTCAGCCTCTAGTGATTGATCAGGCAGCATGGAGGCAATTTTGATCGCTTTTGCAGCAATTTAAAATTTTTCCTTTAAGTTTCTTCAGGATCTCAGGATGAACACAACCGTCCGTTGATGGACTGAGTCGATAACTGGGTGGAGCCTGGTGACCAAGGCGTGGCTAAAAGAGCTTATCTGACTCAGTCCAATCAAGAGAGGACAAGGTCAACCCATCCTGGATATTCCTCCCCTCACTACAGAGAACAACCGCAGCGATTCACTTAACAACCGTGACAAGAAATGGTCTTAGAATGGGGCAAAACCCACCTAACAAACATCTCAATTAGCAACAGAAATATTGGGGTCAAATGTGGTCGTAATCCGAGGACCACCTGTTATTTTCAGTTTTTCAGCAGTGAGACTCATTAAACACAGGCCTATCGTTTTGTTACATGAATATTTTAATACCGAAAAAGGACAGAGAGATACAGAGGGCATCCCTGGGGTCTGTCAAAATGACGAGCAACCACTATGTTGGGCAAACAAGTAGATTTGCAATGACAACCATTGTATGAAGAGGCAACCAACCATACACAACCGCCATTTTTGAGTGCTCACAATGGCCTCTGCAGACACTAACAGCCAACAGGCCAAAAAATGCTTTCAACCCTCGTAAGAGATGCATTAGAAATAAACTGACTCAATAGGGCTTCTCTTAAGCCATTACAAAAGATGAGATGCCATCGAGTTATTTTTTTAAAAAAAATATGCTTAAGGAAAGAATTTGACTAATCCCTAAAAATATCCAGGCACCGCTGAATATTTGTGGATAGAAGGTTTACGCCTGTCGCCCATGGCAGATACTGAGTTTTCTTACCGCAAACAATGCTGGTGGTGTGATTCTCAAGTGTAAAAGAAACACAACATCTTATATAGTGGCATTTATAATTTAACGCTAATTAGAACTCTGAAAAAACAACTACGAGTAGTCCTTGACTTCTGCACAGAATTGTAACAGATTAACAGAGTTGGAAGGGACGTTGTAGGTCAGGGGTGTCAAACTCAAGCCCGGGGCCTTATCCAGCCTGCAGGGGGCTTAAATCTGCCCTCCTGGGACCGGCCTGGAAATAGCAAAGTTAGCCGTTTTGGCCGGCAGGGTGTTACAGGAGGCGTCCGTTCCTTCTCCCCAACCCCCTGGCCGGCCCGTAGAAGAGAACTACAGTGCTGATCCCTTGAAGAAATCCAGTTTGACACCCCTGTTGGAGTTCATCTAGTCCAACCAAAGTTCTGATAGCCATCACAGCCTGGTCACATGACCAGAGCAGAATAATAAGAGTTGGAAGGGACCTGGTAGGTCATTTAGTCCAACCCACCCACCCCTTGCCCAAGCAGGAGACAGACCCTACACCACTTCTGACAGGTGGCAGTCCAGTCTCTTTTTGAAAAGCCTCCAGTGATGAAGCACCCAAAGTTTTGAAGGCAAGCTGGTTAACTGTTCCCACTGTCAGAAAATTTCTCCTTCTTTCTCGCTTGAATCTCTCCTTGATCAGTTTCCACTCATTATTCCTTCTCTGGCCTTCGGGTGCTTTTGAAAATAGGTTGACCCCTTCCTCTCTGTGGCAGTCCCTCAAATATTGGGCTAAGCGGGACATTTCTCAGGTGAGTTCTGCCCCATTTTATGACCTTTCTTTCCACAGCTGTTAACTGAATCTGGCTTCCCCATTGAATTTGCTTGTCAGGTGGTCGCAAAAGGGGATCACGTGACACAAGCCAGGTTCACTTAACAACCGTGTGACTAATTTAACAACTTGCCACATTTGTTAGCAACCCTTAACAAACATGGCAAGGAAAGTCGTAACAGTTCTGCAGTTGGTAAGTTGGTAACCCGGTTGTGAATTGACTCTGGCTTCCCCATTGACTTTGCTTGTCAGAAGGTTGCAAAAAAGTGATCACATGATCTTGGCACACAGCACCAGTCATCAATGCGAATCAGTTGCCAAGCATCTGAATTTTGATCACATGACCACGGGGATGCCGTTGTGAAAAACAGACATTATGTCACTTTTTTCAGTGCCGTAACTTTGAACTGTCACTAAATGAATGGTTTTAAGTCGAGGACTACCTGTAGAAGAACATTTGAGACAAGAAGGCAAAAATAGTACCTGTAGTAGTAGGCAATGCCAGGTGTTTTGGGTCCACTCCCAAAACACCTTGGATTGATCTTGATGTGAGGTTCAACAACTTCACCATCATCAGCATTGACAAAATCCAGACCAGTCAATTGCAGAAGGCAGCTTTATTTGGAACGGCTGACATCTTGTGAAGGTAGACCCAAAGGTGCTCTTTCAAGAGGCAACTGGACTGTCTGGTTTTCCTTTGAAGCCGTTTCGCTTCTCATCCAAGAAGCTTCTTCAACTCTCACTGGATGGTGGGGATGAACACCCTCCAGTGTTGAGGGAGTATGAATGGATTTCCAGGAAAACGGTAGATTGCAGAACCCTTTCAGAAGTTCCAAAAAGGCTCACGCCCATTTGCAGCACTCGGGTGACTCTGAGGATACAGACAAACCTCCAAGTGGCTTCAAGGACCTTCTAAAAGGGGGCAAATGACCAGCTGTCTGCAACGAGTATAATTCCTTCCATTCCCTGCCAACAAGTCAGAGCAGAAGAAGGTTTTTGGATGAGAAGCGAAACGTCTTCAAAAAAGACCCACACAAAGTCCAGTTTTGCCTCCTGAAAAAGAACCTTTGGGACAAACGTGACCTGGGTGACTGAGAATCTTCATAGACTTTTAGCTATATATTTTGGGATGAGCACCCTTCAAATGGCGATGAAGTATGAACGGATTTCCAGAAAAAAAAATTCAGACTAATGGAACCATTTGCACTAGGTCCCAGATAAACCTCCAGCTGCCTCAACTCAATGACCTTCTAAAGCAGTGGTTCTCAACCTTCCTAATGCCGCGACCCTTTAATACAGTTCCTCATGTTGTGGTGACCCCCAACCATAAAATTATTTTCGTTGCTACTCTATAGCTGTAATTTTGCTACTGTTAGGAATCGTAATGTAAATACCTGATACGCAAAATGTATTTTTATTGTTATACATTGAACATAAAGCATAGTGATTAATCACAAAAACCATATGTTATTATATATTGTGAAATATTTATTTCTAATTACAAATAAATGAAATTTTGTTTTGAAGCATGGTGTAGCTTTGGTTTTTCTTGCCTAAGTATTAAGAGTTTACTTTGCTTCTACTCCCCTCTTCTTTGGGGCAGCTCCTCAGATATTGGAAGACTGCTGTCATATCACCCTTAGGTCCTTCTTTTCATTCAACCAGACATACCCAGTTCCTGCAACTGTTCTTCATATGTTTTAGTCCCCTAATCCTCTTGGTTGCTCTTCTTTGCACTTTTTCTAGGCTAGAGTCTCCGCATCTTTTTTACAGAGGCAGCCAACATCTTGTCTGCTCCTAAATTTTGGGTCTGAAAAGAATCACATCCTGGAGGCTGGACAACCTCGGCTGCTATACAATCATACACACACATACACAGAGACACACAGTGGTTTTATTCCCACAGCCTCTTTAACTAAGTTGCCTGCAGCTGCATTCACAAACTTGCTTCCCCTGCCTGGATGGATCTTCAACCTGGTTTGGGGTTGTTTGCAGGAGTGCTCTTAAACTTGGTGGTGGTTGTAAGCTTAACCTTAATTTATTGGGCAAACGTCGAGCATTGTTTATTTTTAATTTTAATTTAAAAAAAACGTTTTTTATTTTCTCTTTCAAGTTCATTCACAAATATACGCTTATAATTATCATTAATTATATCATTATCATTAATCATTGATCGTTATTTTCTTACAAATATAAAGAATACAGTTTGGGTCACTTTCTTGCCATCCCATTTTATTTTGCAACAACCTTGCTCCTTCTACCTTCTCTACCTCCCTTCTCTGCCTTCTTTCCTCCTTTCTCCTCCCCACCTCCTCTCTTCTCCTCCCTCTTACTCTCTCTCCTACTCTTAATTCCCCTCCCTTACTTCCTCTGCTTTTACCCTTTCTTCCTTTCCCTCATCTTTCCTCCTTTCTATTGTTGCCCTTGCTTATTTACTTTCTGATGGGTTTTCAGGGTGGCATTTCAGGAAACCCAACTTTATATTTTCATACATATCATCTTCTCTGTTACATTTTATTTCTAATAATAATTCCACTTTTATCATTTTTTAAATTGTTTACTTGCATTGCATTTTTTTTGCTCTTTTCCTTTGTGCATGGTTTATGGTACTTTTAGCAAGCAGGTTTTCATTGTGTGAATGGGGCCAATTTGGGCTCCTGAGCTTGGCTCTTGATGACAGGTCTGGTTGTGGATTTAGATATAGTTAAAATTACTTGGCAGCAGCATGGAAAACATAGCTGCATGCATGCCCCGCACAATTACAGGACCTAAGCCCCTTCCTCCCTCGCAGGAACACTTTCCCGCCATTACAAATTCTCCGAGGCTAATTGTATGGGGTGCGCGCGCACACCTATGTTTTTTACGGCGTGGAGCCACAACGACGCACTGCGCGGCCGGCAATGACTCCGGAGCCCATCCACGGGGGATTTCAAGGAACGCGAGGTGGAGTCTAAAGTGTAGAGTTGCACTGGTCTCAGCGACCCCTGTGAAACGGTCATTCGACCCCAAAAGGGGTCACGACCCACAGGTTGAGAACCGCTGTTCTAAAAGGACGCAAATGACCAGCTATCTGCAAGGAGTATAAATCCTTCCATTCCCCATCATCCGGTCAGAGCTGAAAAAGCTTTTTGGATAAGAAGCAAAACGCCTTGAAAGAAAAACCAGAAAGTCCAGTGGCCTCTTGAAAAAACACCTTTGGGACAACCGTGACCTGGATGAGTGAGAATCTCCATAGACTCTTGGGAAGGTACTTTTAATACCATCAAACAATAACTATCTGCGGACCTTGGGAAGAACTCAATAGCGAGATGCAAACTCCAGATTAAACATCTGGCTGACCGCGCAATGAACAATACGCTGCTTTGTTTAAATCCACGCCTATTTCATTCACAGGCAGTTCGACGGGGTGAAAACAACTCTGACCCTGGCTTTACAGTTCAGTTTAGACACAAAAGTTTGAAACTCTCTCCCTATGTATGTATAAATCAAAACTCAGCCCTAACCTTCTCCATCATCGCAAAACATCCTCAAGGGAAAAAAATAAAAGTCCAGTTGCCTTTGGAAAGAGGCATTTTGGGGGATAAATTGGATACATGAAATACAACTATCAAAAGCATTCACTGGTCCAACCGGTTGCTCAATGGGAGCTCTTAAAAGATTTTGAAGAATTCAATTTTAAACGTTTGGCAGTTCAACTTCTTTGCTCTTTCCTGCTTTTAAAAACCATCAAGGACCCCAACGGCTTTGGTTGGTATGGGTTATTCGATATTTACCATATGAAAAAATTAAAATGGATGCATTCACCGTCACTACGCTTTGTTAGAAGGGATTTTAATACTATAACATTTTTCAACAAACTGATTTTAATGGACCCAAAGAGGCTCTTGGGGACTTCCAGGAATCTTAAGTGCACACTTTGAGAAATACAGCTAGTCCTCGACTAACGACCACAATTGAATCCAAAATTTCTGTTGCTAAGTGTAACACTAAGTGAGTTTTGCCCCATTTTACGACTTTTCTTGCCACCATTGTTAACGTGAATCACTGCAGTTGTTATATTAGTAGCACCCCGGTTAAATGAATCTGGCTTCGACGTTGACTTTGCTTGTGAGGAGGTCGCAAAAGGGGATCACACAACACACACCCCCGAGATACTGTCACCATCGTAAATGTGAATCAGTTGGCAAGGATTTGAATTTGGATCACATGACCATGGGGATGCTGCAAGGGTCTTCGGTGTGAAAACCGGTCATAAGTCCCTATTTTTCAGTGCCGTTATAACCTGGAACCGTCACAAAATGAATTGTAAATTGAATTTACCACATGAATTTAGTACAGGACCACTTGCACTAAATCGAGGACTACCTATATACACAGGACAGAAGTCCCCATTTTCTACAGGCAGTCCTCGACTTACAACGCTTTGCTTAGTGATTGTTCCAAGTGACAGCGGCCCTGAAAAATGCGAGTTACGGCCGTTTTTCGCGCTTAACAACACTTTTGGTGTCTCCCCTCCCCCTCAGGCGATTTCCATTGGGATGCTTGGCAACTGACTCTCACTTGCGACCGTTAGCAGCCTCTCGTGGTCACGTGATCCCCTTTGGGGACCAAAATCCGCGGGGTGGGGGGCGAAAACCCGTTTCACTGAACGACCGGGGTTTCCAATTTACAAAAACGCAGTGCTTCGCTTAACAACCTCAGCGAGATAAAGAAAATCGTCCAACGGGGCAAAATTTCCCCGAACCGACGCCTCACTTAGCCAACGGAACGGCTGGGCTCGCCGTTGGTCGCAAGTCGAGGACCGCCCTGGTGTGGAAAGAAACGGCACCTTCGGCCACACCAAAGGCTCCTCCCAGGGCTTAAAAATCATCTGGCCCAAGGCAGGAACCAGCAAGAAAACCAAGCCAGGCGGGCGGGGGGGGGGGAAATGAATCCCCTTCCGAAAGGGAAAGATGGAAGCACGTTTTGGCGCCCCGCTTCAAAATGGCTGGAAAGACGCCTTTTTCTCGGCTGAGGGAAAAGGATGTCCGGGCGTTGGGAGGAAAACGGCGGCGGCGACAGAAACCAAAGTAATAATAACAACAACAATAGGGTTTTTTTTTAAAAAAAGCGACAGGCGCGACTGTTCCAAGGGCGGGAAAGACCCCGGCGGGGAGGGGGAGGAGGCGCGGGGGGGGGGGAAGATGGATATCTTCCCGGCCTCGCCGCCCCCGCAAGGACCGGAGGTGGCGGTGGTAAAAAGCCCGCTCTCACCTTTGCTTTCCCTCAAGGTTGCACCCGGCGGCGTCGGCGGCGAAGAGAAAAGAGCTCCCGGGCTGGTCGCCCCAACGGAGCCGCGGAGCCCAGGCGCCTCCAATTCAGCAGGCGACGTCCATAGGGCGCGCGCACCGGCCTTTCTCTCTCTCTCTCTCTCTCTCTCTCTCTCCCTCCCCCCGTGTGACACGTCACTTCCTTCGCCCCCGAGCATGCCGGGAACTATAGTTTCGTCAAGCGCTCGGCTACGGGATGGCGGAAGGGACGAAAAAGAGAGGGAAAGCGGCGAGTGGCTGAACTGGCTCTTTCGCCGGCAAGGAACGACGTGGGACCGCTGAAATGACAGCGGCAAATCATTATATTCCTCATAATAGGGATTTTATGGACTTCGAAGTTCAAACGAGAGGTCTTTGGTGTTCTCCGAGCTTGGTTGTGTTCTAACTACTAGCCCTGATGATGTTACCTAGTTTGGCTAATGAAACGTCTGCAAGAAAACAATCAAGCTCCGAGAGCCACAAAGACTCCCTTTTTTCATTTATTTAAGGAATAAATCATTTTTGAAGGAGTGGAGAAACCACACAGGTTCCCTGAGGATATGGGCTCCAACATGAGTCTGAAGACTGAACCTTAGGTCCCATTCACCGACCCAGATTGGATCCGCCAACATTATCCTGGGACACATATATTCGCCTTCATTCATAATGCAGAAATCAGTTGGATTTGATTAATGGCATCTCTAAAACTCAAGAGAGCATCTGTAACTGAAGCCTGTATGCACAAAAATAAAAATAAAAAGATGGCAGAGCTTTGACTGGACAAAAGACTACCATCTTAATCTTTTTGACTCTGGTCAAATTTGGAGAATCCAGCCTATAAACATAGCACAGGTAGTCCTCGACTTACAACCTGTTGCTTAGAGACCCTTTTGAAGTTAGGGTGGACCTACCTTGAGCACGCTCCATTAAGGTGGTAAGTTGAGAACTACTAACTTTAGTAGTTCCACTTGAGGCATAGATAATACAATACAATACAGTAGCACTGTACTGTACTACACCACTTCAGACAAATGGTTCTCCAACATCTTCTTAAAAACTTCCAGTGTTGGAGCATTCACAACTTCTGGAGGCAAGTCTTTCCACTGGAATCAGCTGCCCCCGGAGCTTCGCATAATCCCTGACCTCCGGTCCTTCCGACACGCCCTAAAAAGTTGGCTTTTCCAGCAAGCCGGCCTGGCCTGTTAATTTTAACTTATTTTAAATGTATTGTCTTTTAATTCGGTTTGTTTTTGGATATGGATTTAATTTTTTTTAAACTTTTGGGATATATGTTTTTTAATGTTGTAAGCCGCCCTGAGTCCTTTTGGAGAAGGGCGGCATATAAATACAAACAAACAAACAAACAAACAAACACTGATTATTCCACTGGCTGGGGAATTCTGGGAGTTGAAGTCCACAAATCTTAAAGTTCCCAAGTTTGGACACCCCTGATTTAATGGAAGACATGCCCCGCAGCAGTGAGAATCAATATGGCAGGGGGATTCTGGGAGTTGAAATCCTCTTATCTGAAAGTCTCCAATTGCTAAAAAAACTCACTCCATGAGTCGTCCAGGCCTTAAGGCCATCCATCATGTCCTTCTAGGTGGATTTTTAAAAAGTCGATAGAGGCTGTTTCTTGGGCTGAAGGACTCTCAAAGCTTTCTAATGGCCGTTCGTGAAGCTTCAGGTGTTTTCTCATGCCATTTCTCCAGTGGAAATTCTTCCCACAAACAGGACATTGGTAGAGTTCCTTCCCGCAGTGAATCTTCTGAAGCTCCTTCAGCCTGGCAGCCAAAGCAAAGCTCTTCCCGCATTGGGAGCACTCATTCAATCTTGTCTCGCTGTTGAAGATATTTCAACAAGGAGTTTCCCATGAAAAAGCTTTGGCCGCATAGAGAGCAGGCAAAGGCTTTCGTCCGACTGTGAAGACCTTCGTGTTCAAGAAACTTATCTTTCTGACTGAAGGCCTTTCCGCACTGAAGGCAATTGTACGGCTTCTCCCCAATGTGGACTTTCTGGTTTCTCAAGAACTAGAGTTTATCCTGGAAGATTTTCCCGCATTTCTGACGTTTGTTCGATAACTTGGAACACATCACAAGGAGCTCAAACAGAGGGTCCCCTTATTTTATCTCAATCTACTCTAACCCTAATCAGAACCGCCCAACTGGCTCTCTTAATCCAATTTAAAATACAGGGAAAAAATGCAAAGTAATAGCTACACAATATACAGGTGTTGGAAGAAATGTCCATCTGGGTTCAGTTCCAAGTGGGGAATGTTAGATCGGGTAATGGAAAGGCACACTCAGGCTAAAGGCAACAACAGCTCTTTATTGTAACAGGACAAGTATGTACAATCCAGCAAAGGTTCAGTCTGACAGCAGCCCTTTTATAGGGAGCTGTCAGACCCTTCGACCAATGAGATTAAACCTCTGTTCCCGCCAGGAACAGCCAGAGGTAACTCCTGCACGAGTTAGCCAAAGCCCTACCCAAAAGGAGCACAAAGTCACTCCTTCCACAGCCAACCCAAACCCAAAGACACTGGGATACTTAGCTACTTGTGTTGCAGGCCCGCAGCGAGCTCCAAGTGAACAGGAGCTTCCACCAAGCGAAGCTGCGGAGCAAACAGGTCCGTCTGACCTGTCCGAAGAACATCCTCCGACTGAACTGCGCAGGTCTGGCAGAGCTGCCAAAAAGCCCGCCTACCTGCGTGACTACGTAACCAGTAGGATGATTCCATCTAAGAGGGGAGATAGATATAGCTACAATTATAATCGTTTCCACCAAGGTCCTCTCTTCGGGTGGGAACAGAGGTTTAATCCTATTGGTCGAAGGGTCTGACAGCTCCCTATAAAAGGGCTGCTGTGAGACTCAACCTTCGCTGGATTGTTCTCACTTGTTGTACTTAATAAAGAGCTGTTGTTACCGTTAAGCCTGTGTGTGCCTATCCATTACCCAATCTAACAATATGGATTTTGCCGGCAGTTCTCACAGACTGGCGGGTATCCAAAGATGGTGGCCTCCCCTTGGCTTTGAATCGAGGTTAGGCAGCTGCCTATCAAGAATGCTTAAATCCTGAATTGAGCTTGGTGGCTACCATACTCCTTTCTAAATCTGGGATTCTAATTTAGAAAATTACCCCTACTGGTCAGCTGGTTTCTTTCTCCCCCTCCCCTCCCCCAAATCTCCAAAAGTAGGCATCCCACTAAGGTTGAAACTCATCTGATCCTCTGCTGCAGCCTCTTGGTAGCTTCTCAGGAACTCCTCGGTCAAGGCCACTGTTTGAATGCCCTGCAGGAGGTCCCTAGCTGCCATCCAGGTTTTGACTTCTGCTGGAAAGATGACCAGGAACTGCTCCAGGACTAGCAACTCCAGGATTTGCTCCTTGGTGTGTCTCTCTGGTTTCAGATAATGATGGCAAAGCTCCCGGAGATGACTGTAAACCCTCCGAGGGTCTTCAGTCCCCTGGTTGTGAAAATGACGGAACTGCGGGCACTGAGCTTCTACTCATCGAGCTTCTTCTTGTAGGACGGCGGTGGCCTTGATCTTTCCATAATCCTCCAGGTCTCCAGCTTCCAGGCCAGCCAGAATAATCTGGGCTTCTCCACAAAGAGCTGGCAGGAGCCAGGCTGCCCACTCTCCCTCAGGCCACTGGAAGGCTTTGGAACTTTGCTCAAAGGAGGCCAGGAAGGCCTTGGGGTTCTTCCTGAGCTCTGCATGGGTTGGTTCCTCTCCATCTGAGAAAATGGAGTTTACCTCCTTTAGCAAGTCCTGCCACTGGGTAATCCAACCTTGGATGGGTCCTTCTTGTGGGCCCAAGTCCTTCTAGGCCAGGGGTGGGTTCCTGCCAGTTCTAACCTCTTCTATAGAAGAGGTTCCACAAATCTACAGTGCCGTTTAGAACCGGTTCCAGCTCCCTCCCCCCGCCCATCTGCACATCATCAAGATGAAGAGCGAGAGGAGGAATTCTGGGAGTTGAAGTCCACAAGTCTTAAAGCTGTCAAGTTTGAACACCCCTGGGTTTTTTTTTCCTAAAGGGTTAGGGGTGCAAGGGCCTTGTAACTTGACAGCTTTAAGACTTGCACACTTCAATGCCAGAGTTCCTGAGCCAACATGACTGGAGGAGGAATTCTGGGAGTTGAAGTCCACAAGTCTTAAAGCTGTCAAGTTTGAACACCCCTGGGTTTTTTTTTCTAAAGGGTTAGGGGTGTGAGGGTCTTGTAACTTGACAGTTTTAAGACTTGCACACTTCAATGCCAGAGTTCCTGAGCCAACATTTTGGTTGCTAAGCAAGAGTGTTGTTAAGTGAGTTTCACCACATTTTACAAGTTGGCCATGCCCATCCAGTCATATGGTTGGCAAGCCACTCCCACAAAGCAGGCCACACCTACAGAAGAGGTTCTAAAAAAATTTGAAACCCACCGCTGTTCTAGGCTCAAGATGACCTCCAAAAGCCATATTTCCTGCCCTCTGTCTTGATGATGATGATGATGATGATGAAGCAGCAGCTAGGGTCTCCATTTCAACACCTGGTTGTAAACTGCAGTCTGGCAACAAAAGATCAAGGCCCACAGATCAAAGGAAGGGTTTCTTGTTATCTCCTGGAAATCAGCTGAGGATCATTAGAGAGAGGTATTGGTGAGCCTCCATGTGCCTGGGTGTGTTTGTATACTCCTGGGTATTTTGAATTTGCAAAAGGGGAAGAGGTGGGCTGGGCCGAGAAGAAGGGAATCCCTGAAAGGGCTTGCAGGCTGCCCGCCCTCCCTTGGCATAATTAGGGAACTCCCTCTGCCTGTTTTATCTAGCAAAGGCAATAGGATTACAGCAAGCACAAATCCTCCCCTTTTAAATACCCTTTTTTTTTCATGTATCTCTCAACAACCTGGAAAAGACAGTTTTGCCTTTGACAGGTTTTTTTTGGGGGGGGGGGTTGTCAACTTATTTTCCAAAGCACAAGACAAGAAGCAATGAGTGGAAACTAATCAAGGAGAGAAGCAACCTGGAATTATGGAGAAACTTCCTAACAGTGAGCGCAATTAACCAGTGGGACATCTTTGCCTTCAGAAGTTGTAGGTGCTTCATCACCGGAGGCTTTTAAGAAGAGACTGTGCCGCCATTGTCTCAAATGGTATAGGGTCTCCTGCTGGACTAGAAGACCTCCAAGCTCTATTCTGATTGATTGATTGATTCCTCTCAGGATCTCCCAGAATTGTAGCTCTGCCTTTAACACCATTCTACCCAACAGATTGTTTCTTTAAAATGTCCAATTTGGGTATAAATCAGAGGATTTGTTTGTGGATAAAGGATTTTCTGACAGACAGGCCACAGTCTGTAAGGATTCTTCTACTCTGATAGTAAGCACAGGAGCCCCCCAGGGTTGTGTGCTAAGCCCCTTCCTATATTCTTTGTACACACAACTGCACCCCATTGTATATATATCCCCCTACACACACACACACACACCCCTTATTTCCCTGGAGATCTCTCTCTCTCTCTCTCTCTCTCTCTCTCTCTCTGTCTGAGCTGAGAGTGGCTATATATATATGTTGTATTTGTGCTGATAAATAAAGGGAGACTAGTATAGATCTATTTCAAGCTATTTAGCTCTCATCAGCTAGCCATACCCTTACTGGGATTTGAACCTGGGCTGTATTACATATTAGGCAGGAGTCTTAGCCAGTAAGCCACAGGCTCTCCTCCTTATCAGCTGAGCCAGGGAAATAGGTATGTATTTGTGTATTTGGGCATACCAGGGGTTGTAACACAAATGTATGTATGTATGTATGTATGTATGTATGTATGTATGTGTATGTGTATGTATATGTATATGTATATGTATATGTATATGTATATGTATAATCTCTCTCTCTCTCTCTCTCTCTCTCTCTCTCTCTCTCTCTCTCTCTATCTATCCAGGGTGATTTTTTTATACACACTCGCGCATGACTTATTTCCCAGGAATATATATTCTACTTTATTTATTCTTTATTCTATTTTATTGTGTAGACACATATACACGCACTTTCGCACACTTTCTTCCCCCGGAGCTCCATCGCTCCATCCATATATATTACATTGCATATATAATCACACTTAAGGGTTAAACTCACCGAGCGTCGCTTCCTAGAGAGCCACCGGTATTTCAGCGGAACCGGCGGAACAGAAAGAAGAAGGTGGCGGCTTCTGCCTCTTCCGGCTTTCCCCAGGGGGCGTGTCCAAGCTGCCTGGCAGGGAGGAAGGTGAGCCGAGCCTCCTTCGCCTTTGCACAAAGGGAAACATGGAGCCCGCGGGAGGGAAAGAGAGAGAAGCCCGAGGGGAGAAACGGCTGGTAGGCGTCGTGAGTCAGAGAGAGTGAGAGAGAGAGAGCCTAAGATCGACACCCATTGGGCATGGGGGTGATGGGAGTTGTAGTCCCCCTAGGTTTGGCGGCTCCCAGATCGTTTAGCGGCTCAGCCACTTTGCTGAACGAATTGCAGCTGGGAAGCGCAGAGGTGCGCAGGACGCTCTGCGGAACAGGGATGCTCAAACACCTTTGCTGAAGGTGACCCGGGCAAAGAGGGTCGTGGGAACGGTTCGTCTGGTTCGGAAGCATCCTTGAGATGTTGATTTGAACCCGCGATCTTCACCCTTCAAACTATGAAAATAGTTTTTTTTCCCCCAAAAGGGTAAGGAACTTGGGACAGCTGAGAGTGGCTGGGTTCACAATAGAATAAGAATAAGAATGAATAGAGTATAATTAGAGTACAATTAGAATAGGGTTAGAGTAGGAGTAGAGTAGGAGCAGAATTAGAGTAGGAGTAGAGTTGAATTAGAATAAAAGTAAAATAAAAGTAGAGTAGAATACAGTAGAAGTAGAAGTACAGTTGGAAAGGGCCCTGGAGGTTCTCTAGTCCAACCCCCTGCTCTGTACCATTTCAGACAAATGGCTGTCCAATCTCTTCTTAAAAACTTCCAGTGTTGGAGCATTCACAACTTCTGGAGGCAAGCTGTTCCACTGATTAATTCTTCTAACTGTCAGGAAATTTCTCCTCAGTTCTAAGTTGCTTCCCTCCTTGATTAGTTTCCACCCATTGCTTCTTGTTCTACCCTCAGGTGCCTTGGAGAATAGTTTGACTCCCTCTTCTTTGTGGCAACCCCTGAGATATTGGAACACTGCTATCATGTCTCCCCTAGCCCTTCTTTTCATTAAACTAGACATACCCAATCCCAGCAACTTGTCATATCTCGTCATAATATCCTTGGTATGTTTTGCCGTAACATACTCTGTGTTTGTGTTTGGTCTACATCAGCTTTGTGAGGTAGTCCCGATAAGCACACCCAGATGAACTAATTCTACTTTACAGGTAGTAAGCAAATTTAAAATGGCACTGAAATAAGTGACGAATGGCCGTTTTTCACGCTTATGACTGTTGCAGCATCCCTATGGTCACATGATCAAAATTCAGACGCTTGGCAACCGACTCATATTTATGACGGTTGCCGTGTCCTGGGGTCATGTGACCCCCTTTCGCGATCCTCTGACGAGCCAAGTCAAAAGGGAATCCAGATCCACTAAACAACTGTGTTACTAACCTCACAACTGCAGGGATTCACTTAATGACTGTGGCAAGAAAGGTCGTAAAATGGGGCAAAACCCACGTAACAAATGTCTGACTTAGAAACGTCGGGCTCGATTGTGGTCATAAGTTGAGGACTACCTGCATTGTGAGGTTACATTAACAGAACCTGGCAAGACCGAAAGTATTTCTCCCCTCCTCAATTTTTTGCTCTCTGGAAAGCTGAAATCCTTCCCATGTGTTCCTTCATCTGTGGCCTGAGCTGCCTCTTATGAGACCATTGCCCAGGTCAGGGGTCAGCAACCCACGGCTCTGGAGCCCCATGTGGCTCTTTCATCCCACTGCTGCAGCTCCCTGTTGCCAGTTGGCATCACAATTTTGAGAGGAGCTTCCAGTTGGAGGGGTGGGTGGGAGGCAGGACACACCAGGAGGAGACTCTCTGGCAAGGGATGGGTTTTCTAGTCAGCTCCACAATTGATAGGGCTTTTGGTTAGGACAGGTAGAGGAAAAAGGACACTGTGCTAGGAAGAGACTCTATGGTGGGGGAACTGGACTTCCAGTCGCCTCCAATATTGAACGAGGGGCTTCTGGTTAGGACCTTTGTGGCTCTTTGAGTGTTTAAGGTTGCCGACCTCTGCCCAGATAGTGGGTATTTATAATAATACAATACAATGGTAGAGTTGGAAGGGACCTTGGAGGTCTTCTAGTCCAACCCTCTGCCTAGGCAGGAAACCATATACCATTTCAGACAGATGGCTATCCAACATCTTCTTAAAGACTTCCAGTGTTGGGGCATTCACAACTTCTGGAGGCAACTTCTGTTCCACTGATTAATTGTTCTAACTGTCAGGAAATTTCTCCTCAGTTCTAAGTTGCTTCTCTCCTTGATTAGTTTCCACCCATTGCTTCTTCTACCCTCAGGTGCTTTGGAGAATAGTTTGACTCCCTCTTCTTTGTGGCAACCCCTGAGATATTGGAACAATGCTATCATGTCTCCCCTGGTCCTTCTTTCTCTTAAGCTAGACATACCCAGTTCCTGCAACCGTTCTTCATATGTTCTCCTGTTCTCCCAAGGCATTCCCACATATCATTACAGTCCATGACATATGTGAACTCCTCCTCAATACTGATTCATTCCACCCATCATCATCATTATACTTATTCCCCCTTTTAAAATACTTGTTTTATGTGCATGTTTTCCATGGCAAACATACCTAATTCTTCTGCTTCCGTGTTTTCACACCACAGCCTGCCAGGTGGGTTAGGCTGAGAGAGAATGACTGGCCCAAAGTCACCCAGTGGCTTTCATGCCTGAGGTGAGACTAGAATTCACTGTCTCCTGGTCTTCTGGCCTCAACCAGCGCACCAAACTGGTCCTATATCTCCATTACACTATCCTGTCTCTTAGAATGTGAATCTAGGTTTTGTCTTCATACATTCAATAATCTGGAAGTGTTTTGAAGGAAGGAGATGGGCTGTTCAAAAACGTGAAAAATTAATAAAATACAGGACGTCGGTATTGATTATCCCATGATTGCTGATTTCAGAAACACTGAACCCCAGAGGAAAAAAATGGAAA
Source organism: Natrix helvetica (assembly GCF_964273705.1). Classification (NCBI taxonomy): domain Eukaryota; kingdom Metazoa; phylum Chordata; class Lepidosauria; order Squamata; family Natricidae; genus Natrix; species Natrix helvetica. The sequence continues at coordinate 358,770,580 of NC_138548.1, read as the reverse complement.
CCAAGCTGAAAGAATCTTATGGAGCAAGAGCAAGAGCACTTAGACTTATATACTACTTCACAATGCTTTACAGCCCTCTCTAAGCGGTTTACAAAGTCAGCCTATTGCCCCCAACAATCTGGGTCCTCATTTTACCCACCTTGGAAGGATGGAAGGCTAAGTCACCCTTCAGCCGGTGATATTCGAACTGCTGAACTGCAGCTAGCTTTCACCTGAAGCAGCCTGCAGTACTGCACTCCAACCACTGCGCCACCTCAGCTGTAGCCTCTCTTAACCTGCTATCTCCAAATATTTGGGGAGCCCCTGTCAGGGGAAATTTCACCCTGAGCTAATGAGGTCTTAGACCGACGGCTTTTCCAAACAGCATATCTTCAAGAAAGCGAAAGTAAGCTCCAGTAACAAGTTCTAATTAAAACAAACTTTTAATATGAAAATAAGAAATAAGAAAATAAACACATCTATCCAATTGTTACATTTTGGCAAGAGCAGTTTGTCGCCCACCTTCTTGGCAGACGAACAGAAGATCAAAAGGAAAGAAGTCTCTGGAATGTGTGATGTGTTATAAACGTGTTAAGCATGCGCAGTAAATCATTGCTGATAAGGGCCTATGACCTGCGCAGTAACTCTTTCAGTTCAGCTAGCAAACAATTAACGCAGTGACAGCCCCAACATCCAGAATTCCCAGACAATATGGTGGGTGAAATAAGGTTGTTCTTCCATCAAACTCAGCTAACCATTCATCTTGCAATTTGTTGGATTGTAGCTCCCATTATTCTAACAGTACTGTTTTTCCTGGTGTTGCCTTTTGGTGAGGTCGACGGGCATTGTTATCAGCAAAGTTGGAGGCAAGGTTTAGAGTGGCACTTCTAATTTTTCCTCTCATTGATTAAAAATGTTGCCTCTCATTCATTAGGAGTGGAATGCAGCCCTTCCCAAAGAAGATGAGAACAGGCTGGATGAAAAACTGGTGACCTCTTTCCAAATTGTTTTTCATGAAGATGTTCCGATGTCCAGGATGAGTCAAAAGGACGATCTGCAGAAGTTGCTGGCCAGCACCGCCCTTTTTGACCCGGATAGAGTTAAAAAGGAAGAAGAAGCCATCACTTTGGACCAGACAAAAGATAACGAAGGTGAGAAAAATCCCATAGATGATCTTAAGTTAGAGAAGCAAGCAGTGACCTTTCATTGTCTGTCTGTTTATTCGTTTAATTTATGTGGCCACCCATCTCAAGCACATGACTCTGAGTGGTGTATATATTTTTGGAAACGTTTCCCTGACTGGTATTAAAAATAGCAACTAAAGCATCATCATGCAGCAAAGTCATTAGATGGGTAGACCAAGGGAATGCAGAGAAGAGCAACTAGCACGATTAAAGGCCTAGGAACCAAAACATACAAGCCACAGTTGTAGGAACTGGGTAGGGCTAGGCTAGAGAAAAGAAGGACTAAGGGTGACATGATAGCAGTGTTCTGTATTTGAGGGGCTGCCACAAAGAAGAGGGGGTCAAACTATTCTCCAAAGCACCAGAGGGCAGGACAAGAAACCACGGATGGAAACTGATCAAGAAGAGAAGCAACCTGGAACTAAGGAGAAATTTTCTAACAGTGAGGACAATAAACCAGTGGAACAGTTTTCTTCAGAAGTTGTGGGAGCTTCATCACTGGAGGATTTTAATAAAAGATTGGACAGCCACCTGTCTGAAATGGTATAGGGTCCCTTGCTTGAACAGGGGGTTGAAGACCTCCAAGGTACCTCCAACTCTATTCTAATGATTAATTGATTGAATGAATGAATGAATGAATGTGGCAGATAGGGTATACTTAGATTTCTGTATCACATTTGATGAAGTTGGCCATAGCCATTTCCTTGATAAAATGGAACAGTTTGGGAGGGTGAATCTAACTGCCAGAGGCATATGCAGCTGGTTGAGCAACCACATCCATTGTGTGGTTCTTCATAATGCTAAGACATTTATGTCAACCTAGATATGGGGTACAGATAGTCCTCGACTTACGACCACAATTGCTAAGCAAGGCAATTGTTGTGAGTTTTGCTCCATTTTACCACCTTTTTTGACACAATTGTTAAGTGAATCACTGCAGCTGTTAAGTGAATCACACAGTCATTAAGTGAATGCAACTTTCCCACTGACTTTGTTTGTGGGAGGCCAGCTGGGAAGGTTACAAACGATCACATGGCCCCAGGACAGGGCAACCCATCATAAATATGTGCCAGTTGCCAAGGGCCCGAATTTTGATCACGTGACCATGCCAATGCTGCAGTGATCGTAAGCAGAGGTGGTATTCCAGCTGGTTCAGACCGGTTTGAGCGAACCAGTAGTGCCGACAGTTGTCCCCGCCCACCTGCCCCCGTCCACCTGCCCCCACCCTATCCTGTCCTTTATTTCCTGCTTTCTAGCTCATCTCAATCACACAGCACAGCTAATTCCCCCACCCCCTCACTGTTTTACTTACCATTGCTGACTTGGAAGGTAAGCAGCTGAGCTTCTAAATGCTCCATTTTCAGCGCTGCTGAAGAAGTTGTTCAATTGGCAGCATCCCAACCAATGGTGGGTTCCGGATCCCGTTGCAACCGGTACTGTTGCAACGGGGCCTGGAATCCACCACATGAACGCACTCAGCATGTGCGCACACACACGCAGCATGCACGCACACGTCCTTACCTCTTGCGATGACTCCGCAACGCTCCAGCTGCTTGGTGGAGCATTGCACAGGCGCTGTGCGCTCCGTGAGCGTGCGTGGAAGCACCGAAGAGCTCAAATATAGGTAAGGGGCTTGGGCGGATGGGTGGGCCCTACGGAGCACCGTACTGGAACAGTCTCCGGTACTCCGGGCAAGCACCGGTACGCCCGTACCGGGGCGTACCATCTACAACCCACCACTGATCCCACCACTAGTCATAAGAGTTAAAAAATATTCCCCAAAAATGCTCCCATTGTTTTTTAAAATTTCTTCTTCCTTTTCTAATTGGAACCAACTGGATCAGGGCATACAAGAGATTAAAGATTTTTACCTTTCTGGTTTTTTATATTATTGTATATTTTTCCTTTTTTTTCTTTTTGGCTTCTTCTGTTGCCCCTTAACCCCTGTTTATTGTTTTATTTTCTATTTTTTGACCTCCCCATGGTCACGGTATTATAATCCCACTTTACATTAGGCAGGTTAAAATCAAAAAAATTTTTTTTTGAAGATGAGTAAAAAAATAACAACTGTTGGCTCCGCAGCAACAACCACCCTCTCCTCTTCACCTGCAGGAGGACAAAGATCAATACAGACAATGCTTCAACAGGAAAAAGACAAGGGAGTAACGTTAGAGGCGATTATGCAAGGAATACAAAAACTACAAGTAAAAGAGAAAGCATTGAAAAGAGAACAGAAACCATCAAAAAAGAGAACAGAGAATATGGAAAAGAGAATTGAGACGATAGAACAACGGACAGAAAATATAGAACAAAAGACAGGTAAAACAGAGGAAAAAATGAAAATATTCAACAATTGAGGATGAAATATGAGGACAGACTACGAAAAATTGAAGAAAAGGATGAACAAAGAGAGAAGAAAATTGAGGACATTGACAGTAGATTGAGTACGGTGGAAAAAGATAACAGCGGAATATTGAGATGGGAGATGGATCGGTCAGAATTTTTCTTAAGATTTCAAAATATAGAAGAAGAAAAAGGAGAGAACTTGGCACAAATAATATCAGAAATTCTGACAGATGTGTTAGAGATAACCTAAGAGAAGATGATGGATGGTATAAACGAGGCATTTCAAGTTTACACAAGATATGCAGCGAGAAATGCCCTCCCAAGAGAAGTTCATGTAAGATTCACTAAGAAAATAATTAGTTCACAAATACTACAGAAAACAAGATATTGAAAACTGGAATATAAAGACAAGGAGATTGTAGTTCTGAAACTAATTCCAAGAAGAATGAATATCAATTCCTGACTAGGATTTTACTTTAAAAAGGCGTCAATTATAGATGGCTTATACCAGGTTTAATATTTGCATGGCAAGGACAAAGATACAGAATAGATACAACAGAAAAAACAGAAGCATTCTTCATAGAACATCTGAGAAGGCTGGAAAAGAAGAACTAATGGTAGAACTCCAAGAGGCATCCACAGCTGAGACTGAGAAAGTAGAAGGTTCTGTAGGCGGGATTGAACAGAAGAAGGTGCTGTAGGTGGTGTTGATATTAGAGAACCACGAGAACTGAGATCAACTAGAGCTATAAATCCTACTTATAAAACATAAACATGGAAGAAAAGAAATGATTACAATCGATATAAATGGAATTAACTCAGCAATTAAAAGAAGAAGAATATTTCACAAATTAGAAAAATTAAAATTGGACATTATCTACAAGAAGTGCATATTCAAAAACAATATGAATACTTATTGGTGCAGCCAAAACTTGGGAAAGGATTTACCGCATTGGCAAGCTGTAAGAAAAGAGGAGTGATTTTTTACATTACAGATACAATTCAGCTAAATCAATTTATACAGATGAAGATGTAAGAATGCTGATGGTGGAAATTATGGACAACACTAAGAAAATACTTTTAATTGCAATTTATGCTCCTAAGGATAAACAAGATGAATTCTACAGAAAACTACACAGGAAAATAATTGATTTGGACTACACTGATATTTGTATGATGGGAGACTTTAATGGAATTGTAGATCAGAATATGGACTATAAAACACAAAAAACAACAAAGCTAAATAGAAAACCACTCCCCAAATCCTTTTTTAAAATGATAGATGAAATAAATCTAAAAGATGTCTGGAGAGAAAGAAATCCCACAAAAAAACAATATACCTTTTATTCAAATAGACATTTATCATATTCCAGAATCGACATGATATGGGCCACAACAGAATTGACTTGTAATGTAGAGGAAATTGAGATTGAAGCAAGTACTTGGGCAGATCACAATCCAATTACAATTAAATGGAAAGGACAAAGGAAAAGATCTAGGTGGACATTATATTAAAAGAGAAGGATTTTGTACAGAAAATGGAAAAAGAACTGGCCTTCTTTTTTAAAGAAAACAGAAAAGAGACACATCGAGGCAGAGCCTTTGGGATACAATGAAGGCCTACGCCAGGGGCTTGATAATAGAGTACACAAGAAAGAGAAATATAAAGAAAAAACAAATCTTTAAAGGTTTAAAGAATGACTATAAAGCTCTTGAAAAAGAGTTACAGAAATCCCCACAAAAAATAGAACATTAAAATAAAAATGGACGAACTAGCACAAAAAATTAGAAGTGCTAAACAGAACTACTTCGAAAATACAAACAAACCAGGTAGATGGTTGGCGTATAAATTGAAAAAAGAGAGAGAATCAAAGAAAATATTGCAATTAAGAGATGATCAAGGGCAAATTTGTTATGGAAATGCTGAGAAGAAGAAAATTGTACAAGACTACTATGGTAAGCTGTATGAACAAGAGAATATAGAAGAGGGAGGAGTTAAACAATACCTACAAGAAGCTAATCTTCCTCATATACCTGAAGAAATTGAGACAATACTAGAAGGCAAAATAACCGTGATGGAGTTAACTGAAGCACTAAAAAACAAAACAATGGAAAGGCTCCAGGCCCAGATGTGTTGCCAGCGGAATTTTACAAGTCACTCCAGGAATCGTTGTCTCTTCCACTATTAGAAGTTATGAACGAGGTGATGTCAGAGAGCAGGATGCCCAAATCATGGTCAGAAGCATATATCACACTTTTGCCAAAAGAGGAGGCTGATCTATCACTATATTAAGTGATTAATATAGTGATAAGAACTATAGAACAATTAAGAACTATAGACCTATCTCCTTGTTAAACTCAGACTATAAGTTATTTGCTTCAATATTAGCTGAAAGACTGAAAAAATACTTACATTATTTTATTCACCCTGATTAAAATGGTTTTCTACCAAAGAGACAAATTAAAGATAATATGAGAATAATTCTGGACACTTTGGAGTATTATGAGGTGCACCCCGAAAAACAAATAGCTTTGATGTTTTTAGATGCACAGAAAGCATTTGATAATGTGAATTGGCAATTTATGTTTTTACAACTGGAACAGATGTATTTGGGTAAGAAATTTACCCAAGCCATACAAACCATATACTACAAACAAACAGCAAAAATAATGATAAACGGAGAACTGACAGATTCTATTGAAATAAAGGAAGGTACGAGACAAGGTTGCCCACTATCACCTCTACTTTTGTTTTAACATTAGAAGTTTTAAATAGATCAGAGGAGAAAAATAAATAAAAGGAATGAAAATCAAAAGAAGAATATAAACTACAAGCATTTGCAGATGACCTGGTTTTTATCCTTGAGGACCCCTCTGCAGGGTAGGGCAGAGGAATTTGGGGAATATCTGCAGGACAAAATTGCTCAGATCCGGAGTGAATGGGTCTCCCTTAGTGATCTAGGGGAGACACCGGAGGCGAGTTTTGAGGTACCTCTCTGGGAGGAGTTTGACTCTGTTGCCGCCGAGGATATGGACAGGTTACGCGGGCGACTGCGGGCCACCACATGTTTATTGGACCCGTGTCCCTCCTGGCTTGTACTGGCAGCCTGGGAGGTTACACGAGACTGGCTCCTGGGACTGGTGAACGCCTCGCTGAGGGAGGGGTTCCTACCAGCCGCCTTGAAAGAGGCGGTGGTGAGGCCCCTACTTAAGAGGCCTTCTCTGGACCCAGCAGAGTTAGCCAATTATCGTCCTGTCTCCAACCTTCCCTTTCTAGCGAAGGTTGTTGAGAGTGTGGTGGTGCAACAGTTCCCTCGACACCTGGAGGAAATTGTTTATCTAGACCCGCGCCAGTCCGGTTTCCGGCCCGGTCACAGCACTGAGATGGCTTTGGTCACGTTGGTGGATGATCTCTGGAGGGCGAAAGATGGGGGTTGCTCCTCCATCCTAGTCCTGTTAGATCTCTCAGCGGCTTTCGATACCATCGACCATGGTATCTTATTGCGTCGGCTGGAGGGGATGGGGGTGAGGGGCACCGTATTGCGGTGGTTCTCCTCCTTTCTCTCCGGTCGGTCGCAATGTGTGTTGACAGGGGAGCAGAGGTCGACCCTGAGGCTGCTCACGTGCGGAGTGCCGCAGGGGTCGGTCCTCTCACCTCTCCTGTTCAACACATACATGAAACCGCTGGGCGAGATCATTCAAGGTTTCGGGGTTGAGTGTCATCTGTATGCAGATGACACTCAGCTATACATCTCTACCCCGAACCACCCCAACGAAGCCATCGAGGTGATGTCCCGGTGTCTGGAAGCCGTCCGGGTCTGGATGGGTGACAACAGACTCAAGCTCAACCCTTCCAAGACGGAGTGGCTGTGGCTACCGGCGCCCCGCTTTAGCCAGTGTGTTCCATCTCTGGCCATTGGGGGGGAACAATTGCCCCCGGTGGATAGGGCGCGCAATTTGGGCGTCCTCCTAGATTCCCGGCTGATGCTGGATGATCATGTGACAGCCGTGGCTAGGGGGGCGCTCCACCAGGTCCGCCTGGTGCGCCAATTGCACCCCCTACTAGAGCGGGACGCCCTTCGCACAGTCACTCAGGCCCTGGTGACTTCCCGTCTTGATTACTGCAATGCTCTCTACATGGGGCTCCCCTTGAGATGCACCCGTAGGCTCCAGCTGGTTCAGAATGCAGCCGCGCGGGCAATTATGGGGAGTACCAGGTACTCCCATGTAACACCGTTCCTGCGCGAGCTGCACTGGCTGCCTGTGGCTTTTCGGGTGCGTTTCAAGGTGTTGATTGTCATCTTTAAAGCGCTCCATGGCTCGGGACCTAGTTATCTGCGTGATCGCATCCTACCCCATACATCCCTACGACCAATCCGCTCTCACAGAGAGGGACTCCTCCGGGTACCTTCCGCTAAACAATGCGGGCGGGCGGTGCCCAGGAGTAGGGCCTTCTCTGTGATGGGCCCAACCCTCTGGAATGACCTCCCCCCCGATATTAGAACTACCGTTGATCTCCGCTCCTTCCGTAAGAAACTCAAGACCCACCTGTTCCGACTAGCCAGCCTGGCCCAATTGTAAGCATAAGTAACATTCATTACTGACCTTCCTGGATGGCTTTTTAAATTTTAAATTTTGGGGTTTTAATTGGTTTTAGATTGTTTTTAACTATAAATTAGTTTGGGTTAATATACAGACTGTATGTCCACGTTGGTTGTCTGGGTTTTCGTGTTGTGCTTTGTTGTTTTATATATGTGATGTCTGTACACCGCCCCGAGTCCCTGTGGGGGAGGGGTTTATAAATTTAATAAACTCAAACTCAAACTTAAGTGCAAGATGCAGCACACTTAGAGAGAATAATTATTATAAACTTAAGCAGCAGATTGCGCCTGACTTGATGAAATGGGAACACCTACAACTATCAATGATAGGGAGAATATCTACAATCAAAACGAACATCCTATGCATCAGAATCTTATATTTGTTCCAGACAATTCCAATTAGATTAGGGAAATACTTTTTTTGTTGAATTAAATAAAATAGTGCTGAAGTTTATTTGGCAGGGGAAAAAAGCAAGAATAAATTTAAATTGTTGCAAGATGCTAGAATAAGAGGAGGATTGGTCTTACCTAACTGGGAATTATATTACCAGGCAACAAGTCTGATGTGGGTTAAGGAGTAGATAACATTAAGGAATTCCAGATTATTGACAGTAGAAGGACATGACCTACTGTTGGGATGGCATGCTTTTTTATGGTATAAGGGAACTAAAACACAGGGTTATTTTAGAAGAGACTATATACAAGAGGCTTTGTTACTGAATTGGGAGAAGATCAAAAGGCAATATTATTTTAAAAAATCCAGTCTGGCTATCAATTATTGGAGCTTTTTCATATCCAATAATATACAAAAAGGAACAAACAGTTAGATATATGAAATATTGCATGCGGAGGGTGAACTTAAATCTATGCAAAAGTTGAAATAGGAAGGAATAGGAATGAATTGGTTTTCATATGTGCAAATACAATCTAGATATGATAAAGATCGTAAAATGGAAGGTTTCTATGTTAAAATGACTGAATTAGATAAAATTTTGACAGGTACTGATGAAAAAGTAATAAAAAAATTATATGGACATTTACTTGAGGTTAAGTTAAAGGAAGAACAAGTTAAAGAAACTATGATAGCTTGGGGGGAAATTTTTTTCACATGGGATTGAACTAGAGAAATGGCAGAAATTGTGGTCTCAAAATTATGGCACGAAACATTTAATAAAGATCTGAAATATTTGATTATAAATGTTTTAATGGCAGCTAGAATTGTATGTGCAAAAAACTGGAAAAACGAGAAAATACCAATGCAGGAGGAAGTTATTAGAAAAATAATGGAATGTGCTGAAATGAGTACATTGACATTTGAAATTAGAGAACAAGAAGATGAACAATTTTATAAGGTATGGGATTTGTTCTATCAGTGGTTAGATAAAAAAATATGGAAATGAAAAACTTTGGATAAGTCTTTCATATTGTAATAATAGAATGAGACAGGTGATACCATAAAGACATATTATTATTAAATAGATTTAAATGATGCAATGGAATATATGAATCGAAGGAATAACAATTGTAGTTGAACATATGATGTACAATGATAACAACGTATCTATGTATATTTGATGGATAATCTGTGACTTTATATACAACTAAAAGTGGTGATGCACAAGTACAAAATGTTGGAGAATTTTTTCATATTGCAAGAACAATAGAATGTGATACTAGAAAGACATATGATTACTAAATAGACTAATAATGACACAGTGGAATGTTGGTATATACATGAGTCTAATCTCTAGAATATTTGTTTAAAATGAAGGAATAACAATTGTAAGGTGAACATATGATCTATAATGATAATGTACCTATGTATACTTGATGGACAATCTGTGATTTTATATATAATTGAAAGCAGTGATGCACAAATGCTTGTAACCAAATGGCATGCTATATAGATATGTAATTGGTAATGGTTTTATGCTTCATGTTTTGTTTGTCTTTGTTGGTCTAAAAATAAAAAAACTTTTATACAAAAAAAAGAGAGTTAAAAATATTCCAATCCCAATTGCTCTTGTAAATTAGAGGATTACTTGTATTTTTAACAAATCTCTGCTTATTCTTTCAGGCAAAAGTTACATGTCTGAGGTAAAAGATGAGGTCTGTCAATGGAAACCTGAGAAACAGAAAGGAGCAGCCGAAGAGAATGTGTGCAGCAATGTTGTACATAGAGAACCTGTGAAAGGTGCCCAAGAACTGTGGAGGCATCATGAGAAAACTCTGGAAAGAAAGATTACAGTTAACTGCATTTCTTCCTGGGGCAATGAAATCCCCGGCCAGGAGGGACTCCGTGAAGGTGAGCAGGAGAAGAGTCCGCTCTGTGGCGCAGTTCAAGATGAGCAGGCCGTATACCAGTGCTTGTACTGTAAGAAGTCCTTCAACGCTCACTTCAAATTGATTAGACACCACAGGATCCACACTGGGGAAAAACCGTACAAGTGTTTGGATTGCGGCAAGAGCTTTGACCAAAAAGGCAACCTGATTGCCCACGCGAGAATCCACACAGGGGAAAAACCGTTTGTGTGCCCCGATTGCGGGAAAAACTTCAGCCACAAAGGAAGCCTTGTTTTGCACGTGAGGACCCACACGGGAGAGAAACCGTACAAATGCCCGGACTGTGGGAAAAGGTTCAGCCGATCTGGGTCCCTGAAAGAACACGAGAAAACCCACACGGGTGAGAGACCGTACACTTGCTTGGATTGCGGGAGGAGTTTCCGAAAGAACTCTGAGCTGGCCACCCACTACCGGTTTCACACGGGCGAGAAGCCATATAAATGCTCGGGCTGCGAGAAATCCTTCAGCACCAGCTCTAACCTCATTGCCCATCAAAGGACTCACACGGGGGAGAAACCGTACAAATGTTGTGACTGTGGGAAAAGGTTCAGCCAGGCTGGAAACCTGAAAGAACACGAGAGGACTCACACTGGAGAGAAGCCATATAAGTGTCCAGACTGTGGCAAAAGTTTCCGGCAAATCTCTTACTTTATGAAGCATCACCAGACTCACCTTCCAGAAGGGAAAATGCCGATGGAGGAGAAACCCTATAAATGCTCGGACTGTGGGAAAGGTTTCGGAGAGAAAGCGAGCCTGGGGAGACACGAAAGAATCCACACCGGAGAGAAACCGTTTAAATGCTCCGATTGCGGGAAAAGCTTCTGCCTCAAGTCAAACCTGGTTGTCCACATGAGAATCCACACGGGAGAGAAACCGTACAAATGTTCCGAGTGTGGGAAGAGCTTCAACCAGACGTCAAGTCTTCATAACCACGAGAGAACCCACAAGGGCGAGGAACCCTATAAATGTTCGGAATGCGGGAAAAGCTTCAACAGGCCGTCGCAGCTGAAGACACACGAGAGAATCCACACCGGAGAGAAACCCTTTAAGTGCTCAGAATGTGGGAAAGGCTTTGTTTACAGCCACCATCTTGTTAGACACCAGAGGAATCACACGGAAGAGAAACCTTACATATGCTCCCAATGTGGAAAGGGGTTTAGCCACAAATCCACCCTTATTAGACATCAGGGCATCCATAAAGAAGGGAAAAAATAGATACGTTTTTAGCTTTGGATCCGGCGCATGTGTCAAAACTCATGCAGAAGTCAGAGCTACAATCATAAGAGATAGCAATAGCACTTAAACTTATATACCGCTTCACAGTGCTTTACAGCCCTCTCTAAGCAGTTTACAGAGTCAGCATATTGCCCCCATCAATTGGAGTCCTCATTTTACCGACGTCAGAAGTATGGAAGGGTGAGTCAACCTTGAGCCAGTCAGGATTGAACTGCTGGCAGCTGGGAGTCAGCAGAGGTAGCCTGCAGTACTGCTGTCAGGGTTCCGATAGATGCCCTAATTAAATCATGACCCTCGAGCCAAGCTTCAAAAGAAATCCAGTTTTTAATTAGCTCCATGACGGCATGTACCCAAGTGAAGCCAACTCTGACCCCATGTAATGTACGCCCCAATCATGTACCTGTTTCCTCCCTCCCCTCAGGGTGTGTCATAAATCACATTTCCCAAGGTGCAGTTTCGTGGGTTGTAGAGATCACTCCCCTCCGGCTGCTGTGGGTTACCCTGGGAGACAGCCTTGAGCGAGATAAGGCTGGAATGTACTTGTGTGTTTGGCTGCCATGCTGTTCCAGCGATTTTCCTTCCCCCTTCCCCCTATGGCAACTCGAGAGCAGGCCAGGGATGCTTTATGAGTTGACAGCTGAATTGTAACTACTGTGCCACCATGGCTCTTGGAATGCGGAAAACAAATTTTCTGCACTGATCAGAGAACTGAACTAGACAGAGGTTTTGTCAGATCCAGGAGGACTCTTCATATTGTTCTTCATCACAGTGGTTAGTGGTTGGTCTTTGGAGAGCTTGAAGGAACCACCTCAGATCTCCCTATGTCCAGCATTTATGCATAGACTCTCCAAGGTGCTTTTCAAAAGGCAACTGGACTTTCTTGGATTTCCCCTCCCCCCCCCCCCGAAAATGTTTCGCTTCACATCCAAGAAGCTTCTTCAGTTCTGACTCAATGGCGCAGAACGTAAGGATTTATATTCTTTGCAGTCACCTGGTTGCTAACATTCTGAAGGTTGGTCATCAGCACCTTTGAGACAACCATGACCTGAATGATTGAGAACCTCTATAGCAGTGATGGCGAACCTATGGTACGCGTGCCACAGGTGGCATGCAGAACCATTTGTCAGGGAACGCAAGGCACTGCCCTGTCAGCTGGCCAGCGTGCATGCGTGTGCTCGCCAGCTGAGTTACCCTTTTTAAAAGCCATTTTTCGCCCTCCCAGGCTCCAGAGGCTTTATAGGAGCCTGGGGAGGACGGAAAGAAGCCTCCTGAAGCCTTCGGAACGCTTAAAACAACCCTCCGAGCAAACCAGAAGTGACTTCCGGTTTGCTCGGAGGGTCGTTTTGAGCGCTCCGAGAGTTGTTTTGAGCACTGCGAAGGCGTCAGGGAAGCCTCCTGACGGTCCCTGAAGCTTTCGGAGCGCTCAAAACAATCCTCCGAGCAAACCAGAAGTCACTTCCGGTTTGCTCGGAGGGTCGTTTTGAGCGCTCCGAAGGCATCAGGGAAGCCTCCGGACGGTCCCTGAAGCCTTCAGAGGGCGTCTGGGAGGGGCGGGGGAGGCTGTTTTCACCCTCCCCAGGCTCCTATAAAGCCTCTGGAGCCTGGGGAGGGCGAAAAAAGCATGTAAAAATGGGGGTCGCGCCTGTAGTGCGGGCATGCGCACTGGGGGGGGTCACGTATTGCATTATGGGTGCAGCACGCCCACACACGACCCCCCCTGCATTCCCCCCACTTATGGCACGTGAGCCAAAAAAGGTTCGCCATCGCTGCTCTATAGACATTCAGGCTCAGAGAAGTTGAAGGAAGAGAAGAGAAGAAGTTAACCTTGGGAGAAGATACCTGAAGAAACAATCTGACCCCCCCCGAATAGCCGAATGAGAACGAAGCATATTTGGTGATTATTGGAGATACTAGTGGGAGGGTATAGAAAACCAAGTACAGAGAGGGAATAAATTGAAGGACAACACTAATAAGCATAACTCTTTTCAGCTCCCACATATTTTGATTTTGATTTCAAGCCTTGTCTTTTGAATTTCTCTTCACCGATACGCTTACGAATGCTTTCTTTCTTAGCTCTGTTCAGGAAATGTATGAAGGAGAAATCAAACCACTGTTCTAACCCTGTACTTGATGGTGGATGATGGTTTCCCCCAACTTTGCGGCTCCTCCTGATGGCTGAGAATTAGGAGCCCGGGAAATCCTCACCTTTAGAAGGTGGCAAGATTGGGAAGACCGATCCGCAGCTCATTCAGAAGGTCCATTAAGACGATCAGAACAACAAAACAGCTCTTTAAAAGAGAAAAAGCTGCAAGAACTGACGATTTCTAGGGGCACAGGTAGTCCTTGACCTACGACCACAGCGGAGCCCAAAATTTTGGTTGCTAAGCTATTAAGTGAGTTTTGCCCCATTTTGTGACCTTTCTTGTGGAGTGAATCGTTGTGGTTGTTAAGTTATTTGTTAAGTGAATTTGGCTTTCCCGTTGATTTTGCTCATAAGAAGGTCGCAAAAGTTTATCATGTGACCTCAGGACACTGCAACCGTCCATATATATGAATCAGGTGCCAAGCATCCGAATTTTGATGACCTGACTCGGGGGATGCTGCAAAGGACGTATGTAGTCATAAGTCACTTTTTTTCAGTGCCGTTGTAAGTAAACGTCACTAAACGAACTGTTGTAAGTCGAGGATTACCTGCAGTGTGGTGCATTCTGACGTGGGGCAGCTTTTCAGGAGACTGGACAATGCCTTACAATACAATAGTAGAGTTGGAAGGGACCTTGGAGGTTTTCTAGTCCAACCCCCTGCCTAGGCAGGAAACCCTATACCGCTTCAGACAAATGGCTATCCAACATCTTCTTAAAGACTTCCAGTGTTGGGGCATTCACAACTTCTGGAGGCAACTTCTGTTCCACTGATTAATTGTTGTAAGTGTCAGGAAGTTTCTCCTCAGTCCTAAGTTGCTTCTCTCCTTGATCAATACAATACAATACAATACAATACAATACAATACAACAATACAATACCAATACCAATACCAGAGTTGGAAGGGACCTTGGAGGTCTTCTAGTCCAGCCCCCTGCCTAGGCAGGAAACCCTACACCGTTCCAGAGAAATAGCTATCCAACATCTTCTTAAAGACTTCCAGTGTTGGGGCATTCACAACTTCCGGAGGCAACTTCTGTTCCACTGATTAATTGTTCTAAACTTACCGGTAATTATTTTGGTGCCACAATTGGCCCATTTGTGTAGTATGTGTAAGTTTTTGTAGGTCTATCTTTACATGCTTCTATGTGGTCATCTTTTGTGCACGCTTCTTAAAGTACGTCGGTGTGTGTGCATGTGCTTCTCTGCATGTGCAGAGTTGTGTGTTGTGTGTGTTAGCATTTTCCAGAGCGCATATTAAACTAAAATAAAGGTGATGCTTATAGCCTCTGGGTAATCCGGAAGGTGGTCAAAATGGATAGCCAAACTTGTACTTTGCATATATATAAGAATACAGGTCATCCTCGACCTACGTCCACAGTTGAGCCGAACATTTCCGTTGCTAAGCAAGACAGTTATTTAGTGAGTTTTGCCTGTTTTTTACGACCTTTCCTGCCACCTATTAAGTGAATCACTGCAGTTGTTAAGTTAGTAACATGGGTGTTAAGTGAATCTGGCTTCCCCATTGACTTGGCTTGTCAGAAGGTTGCAAAGGATGATCACATGACCCCAGGACACTGCAACCGTCATAAATACAAGTCGGTTGCCAAGCACCCGAATTTAGATCATGTGACACTTGGATATTGCAGTGGTCGTAAGTGGGTGGAGGGAACGGCCAAAAGTCACTTTTTTTTTCAGTGTCATAACTTTGACCGGTCACTCAATGAAAGGTTGTAAGTCAAGGACTACCTGTACTTTAAACCATGTGGAGAATCCACAGTTAGTTGAACAAGATCATTTTCAACAATATTATGCTGGAGATACAAAGAATTGGTCTTGGGGCTGATTGATTGATTATGTGTCAATAGGTCAGTGTGTCGCTTAATGACTACATAGTTAAGATTTTCTCCAAGACACTCTGTCCCCAAACTGGCCCTTTCTGTCTTCCAATGATGCACCCATTACTGTTCTGACCCCCCTCCGTCTGGTAATGAACGCCGACACAGGCTTAGCTATTTGTCACACTTTATTGACAGTCCTGTAATCTAGTTGGCTGACAGCCCAAACACAACTCACAGACAAGAGGTTGGCAGCAACTCAGACTCCAACAGATACAGACAAGAGCTTCTCCAGCTCGATACCAACGGAAACACAAGGCAGATCAGACAAAGAGCTCCAGATTACAATGAACGGTTATGTCCTGCAAAAAGCCTCCTCCCAAAGTCCCTTCTTATATACACTCTTGGGAGGGGCCACGCCACAAACACCTGAGCTTGATTATCTTTTAGGAGCTTGTCTCCGGAGAAGCTGTTGCCTTCATTTCTCCGCCCTCTTTAATCTTGCGTCAGAGACAAACTCCCTCTGATCCTCCCCCCTGCTCCATGCCTCAGGCGCCCCCCCCACCCCCGGTGGCCAACCAGCCTCTCTGGTCCCTGCTCTGAGTCTGAACCCTGCCCAGGGTCCTCCATCTCCTCCACAGCCGATCCACAGGGTTTGTCACTATATGAGTCGCTCAGCAGCTGTAACGGATCCTGCTGGGTCACAACACATGACTATGGTACTAAGCCCTGTTCTGACCTAGGCTTCCTGATACAGTAAAAAGCACATGCTTAGTCCTCAAAACCCTCTTTTTATTTCAAAGGCTGTGAATTATGTTCATTCACAGCCAGTAAGGCATCCCGAATAATTGTAAAGAGTCCTACAGTAGGCTGCCAAAGTCTTTCGGGATAAGGCTGATAAGCACCCACCTTTATCTTCTTTGAAAATGCTGCCAAAGACTTAATTGGCAATTAGCATGGCAAAGCAACATGGAGCAAAGAGTCAAAACGGAGATTCAGAAGGTAAACTGACCAGCATGAACCAAATTGCTTCCTGCAAAGGCTCATGTGCCTTTGCTCCTCCTTTATGTCCTATGGGAGGGGCAATCACCTCCAAGCCTTACTCCCGAGTTGTCCCTTCTGTCTTAACTGCTCTTGCCTTCTGGCAGCTCTGCACACATGCACACTGGGAACAGGGGAGCCTGTTCCTCTGCATCGCTGCTGTCTGACTCTGGTTTCTCCGAAGGCAGCACATAACTCCCAGATGGCTCTGGGCCCTTCTCTGCCTCTGACGTAGAGCCCTCGTCCGAGCCTTCCCCAGACTCCAGGACTGGCCCACGTTCCTCCCCAACCTCCTCGCTGTTCAACTCTTCTGCTAGCTCTGCAGGCGGACCACAACAAGCCCATCCCTTGCTACTGATTATGATCTTCTCCCTTGCTACTGATCATGATGTACTTCATTCTCCTTCTACCTTGCCAGCATTCTGGGCTTCTTAAAGGAACTGGGTCTATTCATAATGAGTAGAATGAATTGAGCCTGGTCAATTAGGCCTTGGGTGAAAAGTCTGGCCAATGTATTTTAGGCCACAAAACGCGCTTTGCACTGTTCAGTTAAGGCAGGGATGTCAAAACTCGATTTCATTGAGGGCCGCATCAGGGTTCTGTTTGACCTGGGGGGGGGGCGTCAGGGGGCATGGCCAGTTCAATGTCACTCATGTCACCCATGGTGGCCCGAGCGCTCTGCCAGCAAAAACAGGTTTCCGTTTTTGGCTGTGGATAGTTTTCCTGGATAGTTTGCCTCCAATTTTCAGGGTATCTGAAGACTTGTAAGCAAGCAATTCTGATTACGGTATTTAGCAGCCATCTAAATTGAGATGTGAAAGAGAAGATAGAAGAATGAATGTGAGAGAGAAGAGGAAAGGGGGAGGAGGGAGGGGAAAAGAGGAAGGAGAATGAGAGTGCGGAAGAAGAAAGAGGGAAGAATGGAAGCGCAAAGAAGCCAAACAGAGTCAAGAGTTCTATGGTGAACTGTTCTGCCCCCCCTCCGTCCGGTAATGAACGCCGACACAGGCTTAGCTGTTTGCCACTCTTTATTTACAGTAATTATAATCCTGTTGGCTGAAAGCCCAAACACGACTCACAGGCAAGACGTTGGCAGCAACCCAGACTCCAACAGATACAGACAAGAGCTTCTCCAGATTGTCACGAACGGTTATATCCTGCAAACAGACTCCTCCCAAAGTCTCTTCTTATATACTCTCTTGGGAGGGGCCAAGCCACAACCACCTGGGCTTGATTATCTCTTAATGAGTCTGTCTCCAGAGCAGCTATTACCTTTTGGCTGACAGAGGCATCGTGGGCCAGTCCACCATTTCCAGGGCAGCCCCATGGGCCGAATCTAAGCATCCATGAGCTGGCTCCGGTTCCTGAGCCTTGAGTTTAACCCCCCTGAGTTAAGACATTTCCCAATGTCCATCTCTGGTTAGATACCAATGTTTTTGTTTTGTTTTTTCAAAAGTACCTCCGAACCTGAACAATCCAATCAGAATAAAACTAATTGTTGCCGTGTATTACCGTGGTCAACCGCCAAGGACGGATCTGCATATTGCTACATCCTTATGAAATTAAAGTTGGGTGTCCCAAAGGTGCTTTTTTTTTCAAGAGGCCGCTGGAGTTTCTTGTTTTTCTTTGAAGATGTTTCACTTCTCATCCAAGAAGCTTCTTCAGAGCTGATGACTGAGACTCTCCATAGGCATTAAAGTTTGCATAGTTCACTGTTGTGGCCCAACAGGATCCGTTGGAGCTGCTGAGGGACTCGGATAGCGAGGAACCCAATGAGTCGGCTATGAAAGAGATGGAGGACCCTGGGCAGGGTTCAGACTCAGAGCAGGGACCAGAGAGGCTAGTTGGCCACCAGGAGGCGCCTGAGGCATGGAGCAGTGGGGAGGATCAAAGGGAGTTGTCCCTGACGCCCGGCAGAGAAGGGCAGAGAAACGAAGGCAACAGCTGCTCCGGAGACAAGCTCTCAAGAGATAATCAAGCCCAGGTGGTTGTGGCTTGGCCCCTCCCAAGAGTGTATATAACAGCGATGGCGAACCTTTTTTGGCTCGCGTGCCACAAGGGGGGGAGCGCAGGGGGGTGGTGTGCGGGCGTGCCACACCCATAATGCAACGCGCGCCCCCCAGTGCGCATGCGCACACAATGCGCGACCCCCCCATTTTTACATGCTTTTTTTGCCCTCCCCAGGCTCCAGAGGCTTTATAGGAGCCTGGGGAGGGCGAAAAGAGCCTCCTCCGCCCCCCCGGAGGCCCTCCGGAGGCTTCAGGGACTGGAGGCTTCCCTGAAGGCTTCGGAACGCTTAAAATGACGCTCCGAGCAAACTGGAAGTGACTTTCGGGTTGCTCGGAGGGTCATTTTAAGCCTTCGGAGCGCTCAAAAGGTGACTCAAAAGTCACTTCCGGTTTGCTCGGAGGGTGGTTTTAAGCGCTCCGAAGGCGTCAGGGAAGCCTCCGGACAGTCCCTGAAGCCTCCGGGGGGGCGGAGGAGGCTCTTTTCGCCCTCCCCAGGCTCCTATAACGCCTCTGGAGCCTGGGGAGGGCGAAAAATGGCTTTTAAAAGGTGAACTCAGTTGGCCAGCATGCGCATGCGTGCTGGCCAGCTGACAGGGCAGCGCCTCGCATGCCCTAAAAAATGGCTCCGCATGCCACCTGTGGCACGCGTGCCATAGGTTCGCCATCACTGCATATGAAGAGACTTTGGGAGGAGTCTGTTTGCAGGACACAACCATTCATGACAATTTGGAGAAGCTCTTGTCTATCTGTTGGAGTCTGGGTTGCTGTCAACGTCTTGCCTGTGAGTCGTGTTTGGGCTTTTAGCCAACAGGATTATAATTACTGTAAATAAAGAGTGGCAAACAGCTAAGTCTGTGTCGGCGTTCATTACCGGATGGAGGAGGGCCAGAACAGTTCACCATAGAACTCTTGACTCTGTTTGGCTTCTTTGCCCTTCCCGCCTTCCATCTTTCCTCTCCTTTTCATTCTTCCCTTTTTCTTCTTCTGCACTCTCAATTCTCCTTCCTCTTTTCCCCTCCCTCCTCCCCCTTTCCTCTTCTCTCTCACATTCATTCTTCTATCTTCTCTTTCACATCTCGATTTAGATGGCTGCTAAATACCGTAATCAGAATTGCTTGCTTACAAGTCTTCAGATACCCTGAAAATTGGAGGCAAACTATCCAGGTGATCTATTTTCTGTGACTCTTGAGCTTGGTCTACCACCTCCTCCACTTTTGCCCAATCGGGACCCCCCAGAGTTTTGGGTTTGGATAGGTAAGGACCATCCATTGGAACAAAACAAGATTTTACAAACCAATCAATAATACAATAATACAATAATATAATAGCAGAGTTGGAAGGGACCTTGGAGGTCTTCTAGTCCAACGCCCTGCCTAGGCAGGAAACCCTATACCGTTCCAGACAAATGGCTATCCAACATCTTCTTAAAGACTTCCAGTGTTGGGGCATTCACAACTTCTGGAGGCAAGCTGTTCCACTGATTAATTGTTCTAACTGTCAGGAAGTTTCTCCTCGGTTCTAAGTTGCTTCTCTCCTTGATTAGTTTCCACCCATTGCTTCTTGTTCTACCCTCAGGTGCCTTGGAGAATAGTTTGACTCCCTCTTCTTTGTGGCAGCCCCTGATATTGGAACACTGCTATCATGTCTCCCCTAGTCCTTCTTTCTCTTAAGCTAGACATACCTAATTCCTGCAACCGTTCTTCATATGTTTTAGTCTCCAGTCCCCTAATCATCTTTGTTGCTCTTCTCTGCACTCTTTCTAGAGTCTCCACATCTTTTTTACATCGTGGCGACCAGAACTGAATGCAGTATTTCAAGTGTGGCCTTACCAAGGCATTATAAAGTGGTATTAACACTTCACGTGATCTTGATTCTATCCCTCTGTTGATGCAGCCTAGAACTGTGTTGGCTTTTTTGGCAGCTGCTGCACACTGCTGGCTCATATTTAAATGGTTGTCCACTAGGACTCCAAGATCCCTTTCACAGTTACTACTGTTGAGCACGGTACCACCTATACTGTACCTGTGCATTCCGTTTTTGTTGCCTAAATGTAGAACCTTACTCTTTTCACCATTGAATTTCATTTTATTAGATAGTGCCCAATGTTCAAGTTTGTCAAGATCCATCTGTTTCTTAAGCCTATCTTCAATCAAATTAGGTTGAACAATCTCCTCCAGTTTTAGAACCTCTGGAGATGTTGCATATTCACCCTTAATACCCGTTTCTATGAGGGAAACCCAAGTTAGAGATGGATTTGAAGCACAGCTGATGGAATCCAAACATTTGTTTGTTTGTTTCGCTCCTTCCACCATCAGAGAAGACAACAGCAAATGCCAGATGTTTTTCCAGACCCAAATAGAGATCATAGAAGATGAAGCCCGTGGCGTGTCTCAAATTCCTTGAGTGGTAGATTAAAAGTAAGGCACCCAGAGGGCAGCCGATTCTTCTTCTTGGGCCTTTGGGTGCCTGTCTTCTGCTTCTACTTTCTCATCAAGGGTGAGCAGAAAAGCAGCAGTGGGATTGACTGGGAGGTGGTGGAGGGCAATTCTGTCCTTTACACGTTCCCAACATTTGCTGTGGGAGAGAAACGGCCATCAAAACATCAATAAGCCAAGCATTCAACCAAAGGCGGAGAAATAAATGTGGGTGTTGGGACTTCTTCTCCAAGCCAAAAATTCTTCTCTTTTTAGGATGGTTTATCATTTGAGGTGAATTATTTACCTGTGTAAGAAGTTGCGGATGAGCCACCTTTGCTGTGCCATTTAAACAGATTACAACTCCTAAGCCTGTGATGGTGAACCTATGCCATGCGTCCCCGAAGTGGCACATTGGGAGCCATGTTGCCTGGCATGTGCAGCATTGCCCCTTCCTCTTCCGGGTTTCTGGCACGCATGCGCACGCGATGATCCGCTGGCCTTTGTGCGTGCGGCAGTGCCAGAAACAGGAAGAGCTGGTCTTCCGTTTTTCCAGTGGGAGCATGCGCGCTGGCCAGCTGATTGGCGCATGCACGGCAGTAACCGGAAGATTTGCCGGGCGATACACATGCACAGGCCAGAAACCAGAAGTACATTTTCCGGTGTGCGCGTGCCCCCTGGGCTAGTCGCGGCCCAGACGGTGCCAAAAATGTTTGCCGTCACTGTCCTAGGCTGCCCCAGAGACACTTCACCGAGAAGATGGGCAAGCTTAAAAAAAATCACACCGCTTGAGCCATATGCAAACTCAGTATAAAAAGAGTTTTTTTAGTATAAAAAAAAGAGGAGATAGATTTTTTTTAAAAAAAATCTAACATTTATAATAAATACCGTATGTAATAAGTAATAAGCAAACATACCTCCTTTTCTTTTTTTTTAAATATTTTTTTTATTTTTTTAAAGATTAAAAAAAAGCAACATAAAAAATTCTCATCCGTTACATACAGCATGTCGTTTGGTTACAAGCTTTGTGCATCCATATTTTCAGTTACATATACAGCCACCAATTTTTCATCTAATATGAATAGGTACCTTACTATCATTTTACATCATATGTTCAATTACAATTAATATTTCCTTTCAGCAAGCCTAATTCCCTTGCATTCTTAATTATCTATTTAATAACAATATACCTTATGTAATCACTTATCTCATTCTAATTGTTTTTACAATGTAAATTTTTTCCCCAACTCTTTATGTTCATACATCACTACTTTCAATTATGCATAGTCCCATTGATCATCCATCAAGTACGTTGATGTTCATTGTTGTCCTTGTACACCATACATTCCAACAAAAATATTGTTCCATTTTTAAATACCCCTTTATTTTCTGTGGCTTGAGGTAGTGTAGTGTTTTATCCCAGCATGCTGGCTAGAGAATTCTGGGACTGGAAATCCACCCATCTTAAAGTTGCCACGGGTGAAAAACCCCTGATGTAGTAGACTTTTGGGAGAAATCATCGTGGTTAGGAAAGTTAAAATGTAGAATTACAAGAATTATTCCTCTTGTTTTTATGAGGCATCATTCTAAGTTTGGCGTGGGGGGGGGGGAGAACGGGCTGCTCCACAGAAGGGGAGCTAACAGGAGAGGAGAGAGAAGCAAAGGGAAATAAACAAACAAAACAAACAAAACAAACAAAACAAACAAAACAAACAAAACAAGCAAAACAAGCAAAACAAGCAAAACAAGCAAAACAAAACAAATAAAATAAATAAAATAAAATAAATAATAAAGTAAAGTAAAAATAAAATAAAATAATAAACAAAAATAAAATAAACTAAACTAATAAACTAAACTAAACTAATAAACTAATAAACTAATAAACTAATAAACTAATAAACTAATAAACTAATAAACTAATAAACTAATAAAATAAAATAAAATAAAATAAACTAAAATAAAATAAAATAAAATAAAATACAATACAAAAATAAAATAACATAATAAAATAACATAAAATTTAAAAAATAATAAAATAAAAACTAAACTAAACTAAACTAAACTAAACTAAACTAAACTAAACTAAACTAAACTAAACTAAACTAAACTAAACTAAACTAAACTAAACTAAACTAAACTAAACTAAACCTAATAAAATAAAATGGAAGGGCTGTTTCTGCCCGGTTTCGAACCGGGGACCTTTCGCGTGTGAGGCGAACGTGATAACCACTACACTACAGAAACGCCGGCGCAAGTGCTGCCTTCCTTTCGGGCTTCCCCTTCCTGCGTCTGCGCATTGATACGGTCGCCGCGGCAGCTGCGATCAGCCTGGGAAATGTCCGCAGAATTTGGGACCCAGGTTCCTTACGGAAAGGAGGAAAGTCTCCGGCTGCCTGTGGAATAATCCTCCGAGGAAGAAGTGCTGGGTTGTCATGCGCAGGGGACCCGCCGTGAACCCCTTAAAAAAATAAGACACAAGATGCAAAGCGTGCAGTTTTGCTGGGCGGGGAGGGCGCGAGAAGTTTGAACAAGCAGTTGTGCAAGATAACTTGGGCAGGGGGTTGGACTAGAAGACCTCCAAGGTCCCCTTCCAGCCCCGTCACCGGTTCTACGAGGGGGAGCAGCTGCTAGATCTGGGAATGCCGTGCCAGGACCATCCAAGAAAAGGATGGATGCCTTTACGCATTTATTCCTGCATTAAACTGACATAGTTTTATCTTTATTTGTAAAAATTATTTGTATTTGTATTCATTTCATTTATATCTGATATATTATTTACATGTCTTTTATTGATTTCTACCAATGCATTTTATTTTATAAATGTATCGGTGTAATTTATATACCGATGTAGATGCAAGCAAGGTATTTATTGAATGTGTATGTTTTATTTATTTGTGCAAGCTATTTATCTATTTGCATTTTTCTAAACGAAATTCATATTGTATTAAAAGTTAGGCTTACATATAAAGAATGGATACGAAAAGTTGGTTTCCCTCCCCACCACATTTTGTGTCCTAAGTACAGCGTTCTGCACCGGATCTCTTACATTTCATTCTGTCACTGGAGAAGGCAAAAGGGAGACATAATGGTATGCTTTCTAACAGAAGGACAGAGTTGGAAGGGACCTTGGAGGTCTTCTAGTCCAACCCCCTTCCCAAACATGACACCCTATATCATTCAGAATAAATGGTTGTCCAGCCTCTTCTTCAAAGCCTCCAGTGATAAAGCACCCACAACTTTTGAAGACAAAGTGATCCATTGGTTAATTGTTGTCACTGTCAGGAAATTTCTCCTGGTTTTTAGGTTGGATCTCTCCTTGATTAGTTTCCATCTATTGTTTCTTGTCCTGCCTTCAGAGGAGAATAGTTTGACTCCCTCTTCTTTGTGGCCGCCCCTGAAATATTGGGACACTGCTATCATGTCTCCCCTGGTCCTTCTTTTCATTAAACTAGACACTCAGTCTGAATTTCTATCCCTTATAACAGAGTTCGAAGGGACTTTGGAGGTCTTCTAGTCCAATCCCCTGCTTAGGCAGGAAACCCTATACCGTTTCAGATAAATAGCTATCCAACATCTTCTTAAAGACTTCCAGTGTTGGGGCATTCACAACTTCTGGAGGCAAGCTGTTCCACTGGTTAATTGTTCTCACTGTTAGAAAGTTTCTCCTTAATTCCAGGCTGCTTCTCTCCTTGATTAGTTTCCACCCATTGCTTTATGTCTTACCTTTTAGGGCTTTGGATAATAGGCTGTCACCCCCTATTTGAAGCGCTGCCCCCACAGAAAAATGATGGGTTTATTTTTGGAGATTTTGAAGCAAAGGTTGGGCAGCCATTTGTCTGAAATAATGGAGGATTCCTGAACTGGACAGGTGGTTAGTCTAAACTTCCAAGATACCTTCCAACTTTTGGAGTCTATGATTTTCACTCCATTTCTCCAACCTAACAATCCATCAGAATAAAACTGGGAGGAACTTCGGAGGGCATCTAGACCAACCTCCTGCTCAAACAGAAGGCCCTATACCATTTCAGGCAAGTGACTGCCCAGTCTCTTCTTAAAAACCTCCAGGGATAAATCGCCCCCAACTTCTGAAGGCAAAGCTGTTCCACTGGTTAAATGGCCTCACTGTTAGGAAGTTTCTCAATTCAAGGTTGCTTCTCTCCTTGATTAGTTTCCATCTGTTCTTTCTTCTCCTGCCCTCTGGTGCTTTGGAGAATAATTCAACAACCTCCTCTCTTTGTGGCAGCTCCTCAAATATTGGAATACTGCTATCATGACTCCCCCCACCCCCCAGTCCTTCTTTTCTCTGGACTGGCCATACCCAATTCCTGCAACCATTCTTCATATTTTCATTTCCGGGCCCTTTATGCTGATTAGTGTACATTTAAAGTGACAATAACATTTTCATTCTATTCTATATAAACAAGTTTATATAGAGGGTTTGGAATTCAGCTCGACCCTTTGCCATCCTTGGCTGAATGGTAAGAGAGCCGGTGTGGTGGTATTGTATGCTTCGTGTTTTTACTTTTTCTTTGCATCTTTGCATTTTTATTTTCTACTGGCTTTCTGTTGTATTTGTAAGCCGCAGAGACTCTCCTAAACTGCAGCTGAGTTTAAAAAAAAATCTAATGAATAAATAAACTCACCCAATAAACACAAAGGGGAGAAGATCCAATGGTGGATTTAATTTCCAAAAGCCAGCAAAATTCGAAAGTGGTTAGAAGAAATTACCGAGCGAAAAATAGAACTCAAACCAGAAGCATTCTTATTAGGACTACTGGATCAAAAAATGGACAAACAATCTCAATACATAATCATGCATATACTCACTGCAGACCAGGATTGCCTTCGTGCAAAATTGGAAAAAAATTAATACACCCTCAGACGAAACTACAATCAGGAAAATAATTGAATGTGCAGAAATGGACAAAATGACAATAGAACTAAAAGAAAGAGAAGAATCGGACTTCTATAAAGTATGGAATAAAATATACAAGTGGCTAGAAATCAGAAGCCAAAACAGGAAATAGAGAATACAAATAGATGGAGATACAAATAATGAATATTACTATAAGGGTTTATACTATGCTTGTTACATCATAGGACAAGGCTATAGTAATAGGAAGGCAATGCAGCAGTGAGAATTATGAAAGCTAGGCAGGAAAGCCGATATTGAAAGCTGTAAAATTACTCTATATTGTTATGTATGTTCCGTGTTTTGTTTTGTTGTGTTGTGTTTTTTTCCTTGTGTCTTTTTTTACTGTTTTTAAAGATTAAAACATTCAATAAAAATTAATTTTAAAAAAAATAATAATTTCCAAAGCCAGCAGCTTACTATGAACCACTGGTTTCTTTACTTGGGAAGAGTCAAAAAACAAGGCCCTCCAGGGTCCTATACTGAATGCAGGTCCAAGACTGTTTAGGGATGCATCCACATTAAAAGGACACACAAACATACACACCAATAGGGGAAGAATTGATTCACAACTAATACAGGTCATCTTTGATCTACAACCACAATAGAAACTTGCTAAACCAAACGTGGTTTAAGCAACAAATAGCTGTGAGCCTATGACTAGAGGTCCATAACCAGGTGTCGGGCTGCAGCCCATTGGAACTGGGGCCCCATAAGCAGTGGGTAAGCACATGTCTGCGAAGCTGCATTTATGCAAGCAGTGCACGGACACACAAACACCCCCCCCCCTGCCTCTGCTGCCAGTCCACATTGCTGGAAAGATTGGGGACGGCTGCTGTAAGGCACATTCGGGTATTTTTTGTGGTGTGAAGACACCACAAAAGGCATTCTTTGGATCCAAATAGTGCATCTTTGACATATGAATGTTCTGAGCGAGGCTTCCCAAGAGCATGAAGCAGACTCCTTGTCCAGACAAAAAACCCCTTGTATTAATTGACTGTGGATTCTGCTCATTCACATCCAGCGAAGTCTTTCAAGGGAGTATTTACAGTCACAGACCTTATCTAGCTTGGAGAGCTGCCAGGCCGATATCTGCAAAACTTGGCAAGGAGCCTCGGAGAGTCACGAACCAATTAAGAGAACTAATTGTCTCCTGCAAACTCCACTCCCCTTTCGCTCCTCTTTTATTTCCCCTGGGAGGGGCCATTCATCGTCCACCTGTGGCCTTTCTCCCAGGTTGACCCCCGTTCTTTAGCTGTTCCCTTCGTCTGGCAGGTCTGCGCATGCGCACACAGGGAACAGGCTCCAGCTGTTCTTCTGCCTCACTGATGTCTGACTCTGAAGGCAGCTGATAACTGGCATACGGCTCTGGCCCCATCTCTGCCTCTGACACAGAGCCCTCATCAGAGCCTTCCCCAGACTCCAGGACTGGCCCATCTTCCTCCCCAACCCTCCCCACTGTCCGAATCTGCTGCCAGCTCCACTGGCGGGCCACAATATGAGAGATGCCAAGGGATCCGTTATTCTAATGAGATGACGCTTAATTTAGCTGAGAAAGGAAACACAAGGAAATAAAGCAGTACACGCCCTTGAATCTACTGCCTTGGATTAAGGCATAACCTCATTTATTTACCAACAGGCAACTAACTGGCCTTATAACATGGATCCCATATTTACAAGATGCTATTAGAGAAACATAGTACAATAAAAAACATAGTGTATGCAACACCTATAACAAAATGGCTATAAGATACTATAATTAATTCAACCTACAGCACATAGGTAGGCCTTGAGGTACGCCAATGGAGCACAAAATTTTTGTTGCTAAGTGAGACAGTTGTTAAGTGACTTTTGCCCCATTTTGCGACCTTGCCATGGCTGTTAAGTGAATTGTTGCCGTTGTTAAGTTGGTAGCATGGTTGTTAAGTGAACACTGGCTTTCCCCCATTGACTTTGCTTGTCAGAAGGTCGCAAAAAGAGGAACACCTGACCCCCCGGGACATTGCAACCGTCATAAATGTGAGTCGGTTGCCAAGCATCTGAATGTAAATCATGTGGCCACGAGGATGCTACAATGGTCATAAGTATGAAAAATGGTCATGTCACTTTTTTCAGTGTTGTAACTTTGAACGGTCACTAAATGAATTGTTTTAAGTCGAGGAATACCTGTACGCACCCTTGAATCTACTGCCTCCGATCAAGGCACAAAACTCATTTGATTAAAGGTAAAGGTTCCCCCTGTACATATGTGGTAGTTGTTCCTGACTCTAGGGGGCGGTGCTCATCTCTGTTTCAAAGCCGAAGAGCCAGTGCTATCCGGAGACGTCTCCGTGGTCATGTGGCCGCCATGACTAAATGCCGAAGGGGCATGGAACGCTGTTACCTTCCCACCAAAGGTGGTTCCTAATCTGCTACTTGCATTTCTACGTGCTTTCGAACTGCTAGGTTGGCAGGAGCTGGGACAAGGAACGGGAGCTCACTCCATTACGCTGCTCTAGGGATTCAAACCGCCAAACTTTCTGATCGACAAGCTCAGCGTCTTAGCCACTGAGCTGCCGCATCTCCTTGATTTGATTACCAACAGGCAATCAATCACATAACAAGGATCCCATGCTTAGAAGTTGCTACTGAGAGAAACACAGTACAATTTACACAACACTTACAACAAAATAAGTATAGGGTACTATAATCCATTCAAGCTACAGCATATTCCGATTCACCACAGGGAATAGCTGCCTCCAAGAACAGCTGCCCCATTGAAAGCTAGATTTAAAAATGACATTTTAATAAATCTCCAACCCTGAGCAGTAAATCCATCAATTTAGATTCATGTCAGCCAACTTCAGATCTAATATGGAGGGTCTCGAATATTAAAATTTTAAAAAGTATGAATCCAAGCAATAGACTAGAATAAAATAACAGAGTTGGAAGGGACCTTGGAGGTCATTTAGTCCAACCCCCTGCTTAGGCAGGACACTCTATGGCATTTCAGACAAACTGTTCTCCAATCTCCCCTTAAAGCAGTGGGTCTCAACCTTCCTAATGCCGCGACCCTTTAATACAGTTCCTCATGTTGTGACCCCCAACCATAAAATTATTTTGTTTTCTGTATTTTTTTTCAAAAATATGCGTTTTCCGATGGTCTTAGACGACCCCTGTGAAAGGGTCGTTCGACCCCCAAAGGGGTCCCGACTCACAGGTTGAGAACCACTGCCTTAAAGACATCCAGTGTTGGGGCATTCACAACTTCTGGAGGCAAGTTGTTCCACTGATTAATTGTTCTGTCAGGAAATTTCTCCTAAGTTCTAAGTTGCTTCTGTCCTTGATTAGTTTCCACCCTGGTGTCATTTAGAATTAGCTGCCTAATCTTAACTTTTCTAATATCTTCTCTATTACAATTCATACCAAAAAAAGGCCACTAGAATTATTTCTTAAGTTATTGCAATTTCGGAAGGTAAAAACGATCCGCTCGAAAAATCTAGCAACAGAGTAGATGTACAGTATTATTATTTTTGGAAAAGATACAGCTACAAAGCTGTAAAGTGTTTTAGTCTCCTTCAAACCTGAGGGGAAGACGGATTTCTATCCGCTCAGTGACAGCCCGAGGTAAATTAAGGTTTGGATTGAGATGAATAACAAAAGCAATAGCACTTATACTTATATGCCACTTCACAGTGCTTTTACAGCCCTCTCTCAGCGGTTTACAGAGTCAGCCTGTTGCCTCCAACAATCTGGGCCCTCATTTTATCCACCTCAGAAAGATGGAAAGCTGAGTCAACGTGGATCCTGGTGAGATTTGAACTGCCAAATTGCAGGCAGCTGGCAGTCAGCAGAGGTAGCCTGCAGTACTGCACTCTAACCACTGCACCGCCGTGGCTCAATATGATACACACACATATTGTGCGCTATTTCTCTGGTTGTCCCCAAGGTGCTTTTTCAAGAGGCAACTGGACTTCCTTGTTTTTATTGGAAGACGTTTCGCTTCTCCTCCAAGAAGCTTCTTCAGCTCTGACTGGATGGTGGAGAATGGAAGGATGATTTATGCTCCTTGCAGACACAGCTGATAAATCCTTCCATTCCCTACCATCCAGTCAGAGCTGAAGAAGCTTCTTGGAGGAGAAGCGAAACGTCTTCCAATAAAAACAAGGAAGTCTTGAAAAAGGACCTTTGGGACAACCGTGACCTGGGATGGCTGAGAATCTCCACTGAACCATAGTATGATGAACAAGCCACCATTCATGGGATCCACCCAACACAGGGAACGAGATCAAAGTGGTCCGGTTCCCATATCATCTCAAGTCCAACCGAAGGAAACAGCTTCAAAGTGGAATCGAAGCCAATTATGGTTCAGTGTAAGGATGACCAAATGCCGAAGGTCACAAGAGATTCCGGAGATGCCCAAATGTTGAAATCGACATCGCCTTTGTGCAACAGAAGCGCTCTCCCTTTCATGCAGTGCCTGCAATGTCACAACGCACGTACAAAAGCGGTACAAATTGCATTGGGTCAGCGTGACGCTGTTTTCATTGTCGGGGGGAGGGGGACGGGCTTCACAACCCACCTGTAGCTGTGCCTCCCCCTCCCCTAATCTTTTGAGCACCTGGGACCAGTTCAATGGAGAGTGTGTTTTTTTTCTGTTGACTGGTGTGTGTGTGCAGTTTTTGTGTGCTGCCTGGATCCCATCTGGGTCAGCGGATTGGGCTATGCTTGCTTTTGCGGTCCGGTTCTTAGCTGGCCTCAGACCGGTGCCACTCCGCGGCTCGGGCGTTGGGGACCCGTCCTACAGATACCTCTGCTCCTACCTCCCCTCAAGCTTGTAGGTTACCCAGTGCTGATGTTGTGTCCAGTCTTCCCTCGGGTCCGTGCCTGACCCAAAAGCTGCCGAGCCCTGATTGGCAGAGGAGAAACTGGGGCCACGATATAAGGAGCTGTCAAAAGCCTGGCAGCTGCTGGTCCTGTTAGCCGAGCTATCTCGGCTAACTAGCTATCAAACTAGTGCTTAATGTTAAGCCTCCAATGTGAGCAATAAAGACTGTTCGCTTTCACCAATTGTCTTCCCTCAGTAGGTACGTCCCCTTGCACTGCGACATAACCGCTGATACTGTATAGCCTCTTGTATGAAATCGACAGTGGCCTGCCTTATAGGTAGGAATCTTTCCATTCCCCACCATCCTGCCAGAGCTGAAGAAGCTTCTTGGATGAGAAGCGAAACGTCTTCCAAAGGAAAACCCAAGGAAGTCCAGTTGCCTCCTGAAAATAAGCACTTTCGGGAGGCCTTGTAGGTAGTCCTCAACTTAACCCCGGTCGTAACTCTGCCAGGAATTCATTCCTTCATTATGGTTTCAGCTGGCGAGAACAGAAGCCGCACACTGAGAAAAAGGAACAAATGCTCACATGAGCACAGGGGAGGAAAAAGTGTAAACAAAATTCACCATGGAAACTAGGCCCTGGCTCCCCGGAGGACTGAACATCCTCAGTAGCCACAGCTGCAGGAAATTTTGGAAATGTACTTGGGGCAGATGAGGCTTTGGGCACAGGACAGGCAACCTGATGCCTCCCAGATGTTTTCGGAGCCCCCACCAACCTGCTATTACCTCAAGGTATTCCTGGCCAAGGGCAAAAATCTATGGGAGATGAAGCTAAAAACATCTGGAGGGTATTTGGTTGCCCTTCTATGGAATCAAAACTTCACAGACTGACTGACTATCTTTCTTCTTTCTTTCTTTCTTTCTTTCTTTCTTTCTTTCTTTCTTTCTTTCTTTCTTTCTTTCTTTCTTCTTTCTTTCCTTTCTTTCTTTCTTTCTTTCCTCCCTCTCTCCCACTGATCCCAGTCAATCACCCAGTGGCTCAATGTTTGGGAGATAATTTGTGCGTAAAAACCAACCAGAGATCCTTCAAAACAGATTAGAAGACAGACATCTAACCCATCCCTTGCAAACTCATTTCCATCATTTAAATCCTACAAAGCTGGTAGGAGATTCACGTGGGGGGGGGAGGGATGGCGGGAGGACACTTGTCCCTGGACTTCTTCCAGCATGCCTCTCTGTGGCAGGAAAGAAGCACCATTTTAATCCAGGAGAGAAGAAAGGTTAACCCTTTCCCTTCCTCTCCCGTGGCTTTTCTTAGACGTTACTTGAAGCCTTCCACCATTCCTCTCGAGTTTCTCAAAATTAACTGGGAAATCCTGTCCAAGCTGTTCTTTCCTTCTTCTTTTTGCTAAGAAGGGGTTAAGCAGCTGCTTTCCCAAGTCTTCCCACGGTTCTCAATCTGGACCTCCAGCTTGGTCTTTGAGCGGGAGGAGCGTTGAGAGGAAGCGGAGCGTTGAGAGGAAGCGGGGCGTTGAGAGGAAGAGTTGACGGGGAAGCCTTGAGAGGGAGTGAAGGCTCTGCGCTCGTCTTCTCGTGTCTTTTCTCGTGTTTCACGCGGGTGGAGTTGCGTTTGAAGCTTTTGCCGCAGCTGTGGCAACAGAAAGGTTTTTCTCCCGTGTGGGATCTCTGGTGGGAGATCAGGTGCGCCTTCTGAATGAAGCCAGCCTTGCAACGCGAGCATTTGAATGGCCTGTCCTTCGTGTGGGTTCTCTTGTGCACAATGAGGTGGGTCCTCTGGCAGAAACTCTTTGGGCAGTGGGAGCACTTGTACGGCTTGTCCCCCGTGTGGATCCTTTCATGCTTGACGAGGGAGGAGTACAAGCCGAAGCTCTTCCCGCAGTCGGAGCATTTGTGCGACTTCTCTCCCGTGTGGGATTTCTGGTGCCTCCGGAGGTCGGGCATCCGGGTGTAACTCTTCCCGCAATCCGAACACTTGAAAGGTTTGATCCCTCTGTGGGTCCGTTGGTGGGAATGGAAATGGGAGCTCCGATGGAACGTTTTCCCGCAGTCGGAGCACTTGAACAGTTTCTCCTTTTTGTGCGCTTTCTTGTGTTTGGTAAGATGGGCGCGCTGGCTGAAGACCTTCCCGCACTCCGAACACTGGTAGGGCGTGGTCCTTTGGTGCATCTGCTTATGTTTCAGGAGGAGGAGACTCTGAGTAAATTCCTTCCCGCATTTGGGACATGGTTTCGGTTTCCTTCCTTTGCCGGTTCCTGGGTGAAGGAGGACTTTGCTGGTATTTTGACCGTCAGCAGGAGAAACAATGGATTTCTCTCCTTTGGTCTTTTGTCCAGCTTCCCTCTGTCTTTCAGATTTGCGTTGAGAAGAAGTTGTGGGCTCCTCTGTGTCATTTCTCAAGGCACTTTGAGCTACAATTTCTCCAACATTTGCTCGATGGGGATTATTTTCCTTCTCTTTCTCCTTTTCCTTTTCTTTCTTCTCTTTTTCTGTCTTCTCCATCTCCTTCTCTGACTTCTCCTTCTCCATCTTCTCTTTTTCTGTCTGCCTCTTCTCCTTCTCTTTCTCTTTCTCTGACTTCTCCTTCTCCATCTCTTTCTCCTTTTCTTTCTCTTTCTCCATCTTCTCCTTCTCCTTTTTTTTCTTGATCTTCCCCTTCTTGCTCTTTTCTTGCTGCTGGGATGCTGCCATAAAAAAAATGGAAAGACAACTCAAGTGAATAAGTTCACCCCCATTGGTTACCCCAGGAATCAGTTGACACCCAAATCTCATATAGGAGGTGAAAGCGATTCGCTCATTGACATCATGTTATTAGAGCTGATCACTTCCAGCTGTTTCTTAACTATATGCAAAGTGCTTTAAATTCAAATCTCTTTAGATCAGTCTAGAAATTGAGCCATGGCAACTGGACTTTGGTAAAGTCTTGTAAAGGTCACATTTGGAATACTGCATCCCATTTTGGTCATTGTATTATAAAAAAGATGTTGAGACTCTAGAAAGAGTGCCGAGAAGAGCAACAAAGAGGATTAGGGGACTTACATATGAACTGAATAATTTAGAATATTTTGTTTTAAAATGAAGGATCAGGATAATAATGAATCTGTGTTCATTTGTTAGATGATTGGTAATGTTATGCATAATACTAGATAGTGATGTATAATACAAAGGTATTTTGTTGTTGATGAATAGTTTAGTAAGGAAGTAATGAAGGATTGGTATATTTACGAAGTGAGCATTTAGAATACTTTCTTTGAAAATGAAGGAATAATATTTTAGTTTGAATGGATGACATACAAGGATAACAATGAATACAAACATATTTGATGGATGATTAATGGGACTATGCATAATTGAAAGTAGTGATGAAGGAACATAAATAGTTGGGGGAATTTTTTTTTTTGTTTACACTGTAAAAATAATTAGAATGAGATAAGTGATTACATAAAGGTATATTGTTATTAAATAGATAATTAAAAATGCAAGGGGACTAGGTTTGCTGAAAGGAAAGAAATTTTAAATTGTAATTGATCATATGATGCAAAATGAAAGTAA
Organism: Natrix helvetica; assembly: GCF_964273705.1. Classification (NCBI taxonomy): domain Eukaryota; kingdom Metazoa; phylum Chordata; class Lepidosauria; order Squamata; family Natricidae; genus Natrix; species Natrix helvetica. Next base: position 358,736,157 of record NC_138548.1, on the reverse strand, counting down.
GGTACCTATTCATATTAGATGAAAAAATAGTGATTGTATAGGTGATTGAAAATGTGGATGCACAAAGCTTGTAACCAAACGACATGCTGTACGTAATGGATGAGAATTTTTTATGTTGTTTATTTTATGTTTAAAAATAAAATAAAAAAAATATTTTAAAAAAAAGATGATGAGGGGACTGGAGGCTAAAACATATGAAGAACAGTTGCAGGAACTGGGTATGTCTAGTTTAATGAAAAGAAGGACTAGGGGAAACATGATAGCAGTGTTCCAATATCTCAGGGGTTGCCACAAAGAAGAGGGAGTCAAGCTATTCTCCAAAGCACCTGAGGGAAGAACAAGAAGCAACGGGAGAGAAGCAACTTAGAACTAAGCAGAAATTTCCTGACAATTAGAACTATTAACCTGTGGAACAGCTTGCCTCCGGAAGTCATGCACACTCAGTAGAAGAGACCAGACAACCACTTGTCTGGAATTGTATAAGGCAGGGGGGTCAAACTTGCGTTGTCACGTGATGTATCACATCTTTTTTCCCCTTCGCTAATCTAGAGGTGGGGGGGGCCAGTGCGCGATGCATCCGACCCACAGACCGCAAGTTTGACACACCTGGTATAGGGTCTCCTGCCTGAGCAGAGGGTTGGACTAGAAGACCTCCAAGGTCCCTTCCATCTCTGTTATTCTGTTCTGTTCTGGACTTCTTTTTCTTGACGGTTCAATGTTTTGCTGAAGTAGTTCTTCAGATAAGCAGCTTCTTCTTGGATAAGCAGAGAAACGTGTCAAACCAACAAGAAAAGAAGTCCAGTTGCCATGACTCCATTCTCAGACAACTCTGCCTGGACATCGGAGAATCTTCCACGACACTTTGAATCGGAAACACGTGATTTAAAGTTTGAAACACCTTACTTCCCATGCAAAACGATCTCATTTTGGAAAGATTTTGAGCTTGAAACACTTCCTAAAATGCTTAATCTACAAAAAATTTAGACACAGCACTGAAAGCTACGATCTCTGGTATTTTCACATTATTTCATTTGTTTATTTGATTAGTATTCTGCCTTTCGGCTCTGTTGTCTTTTTTTAGGCAGCTTAATAGGCATTCTGATAAATGCCCAACAAGGGTTTGTTTCAAATTCCATGTTGAAACTGTTAGGAAAGTAACAGGAGAAGGTACTGTATTTTTAGGAGTATAAGACGCACCCTTTTCCCTCAAAAAAGAGGCTGAAAATCTGGGTGCTGAATACAGCATTTTTTGCCTCCCAAAACCCTACCCCCTTCACCAAAATGGCTGTGCATAGCCTATAGGAAGCTTTCAGAATGCTCCTGGGGGCTGGGGAGGGAGGGAGGGCAGAAATGAGTGAAAAACGGGCCAATTCTTGCTAAATTTTGCCACCTGAGCCCCCAGGAGCATTCTATAAGCCTCCTAAAGGCTATTTATGCCCTTTTTATAACAAAAAACGGGCCTGTTTTCACAAAAAACAAGCTGTTTTTTGCTTGTTTTTTTTGGGGGGGGGCTACCCCCCAGGAGCACTCTATAAGCCTCGTAAAGGCTATTCATGCCCTTTTTTTGAAAAAAACAGGCCCGTTTCCACGAAAAACAGGCTGTTTTTTGCTTGTTTTGGGGGGGGGGGGCTACCCCCAGGAGCACTCTATAAGCCTTGTAAAGGCTATTCATGCCCTTTTTTTAAAAAAAAAACAGGCCCGTTTCCACGAAAAACGGGCCGTTTTTGAAAGGTCTGCAGAGTGCAAAAACGTTTTTTTTTTTAAAAATGCCTCTTCAAAACCTTGTTGCGTCTTATACTCCGAAAAATACGGTACTTATTTTGGCTATGACATGCATTTACCAGAGAAAGCAATTATTTGTGCTTGACCTCGGGGAAGGTGGGGTGGGAGGGGTCAGGAGGGGCATGGATAGCTCGATGTCACTCGTGTCAGGACTCCTGTGGTGGCCCAACCGTTCTGCCAGCGAAAACGGGCTCTCCCAAGCTCGGTTTTCACTGGCAGAGGGTTGCAGGAGGCAGCAAAAAACGGACCATTTTCGGGAGGGCTGCAGGGTGCAAAAACTTGTTTTTTAATCTGCCTCTTCAAAATCGTGGGTACGTCTTATACTCTGAAAAATACGGTAACTTTTAGTGACGGCAGCAATATTTCATTTCTTTTTATGCAAAATATATTTGAAATTTCCGGTGTTGTGGAGGAAATTTATGTGGTCACTAAGAGCTGACAACAGTTTGATGTCATGTAACCAATCAATCACTTCCAATAATAAAAAAGCCCAGAGCAATTTTTAGAAAAAAATATGGCAAGGTTTCTGTTGAAACTGGCATTGGCCAGAAACATTGAGAGCGTTTGGGGAGATTTGGAGCAATTAAAGGGACGGTTTGAACTGCCGGCTGTTTGTGTTTATCTCTGTGCTGTGCTGATTTTATTCCTATTCTTACAATCACAATGACCCATGCTTCCATTTTTCCCACCTGCAATGCTGACAACTTGATCGTTCCCTTTCTCAGCAAGTTGAGAGCGTAGACCCAAAACGGCCTCGTCTTCTTCCTCCATCCAGGAGTTTGGCCCCAAACCAGTGAGTGAGATAACTATTACAAAAATAAAATCCAAGAAAATAAAACCTAGGTTGTTTTATTTAACCATCCTTTTATATGTCTCAGCACAAAATGAACAACAGCAACGTGAATGTAGAATAAGAGCAGTGCTAAATGTCTCTGTCAGCTGCCACTGTATGCTACCATGTGGTGAAAGTCTGCCCTAAACTCTGGAGAGGGTGACTGGGAGGGGAAATGCTTGGGGGAAAGCGAAAGTAACCACTGTATCTTCCCGAGATGCTGCTTCAAGGTCAACCCAACATATCTGGAAGGTGCCAACAGAGGAAACAAAACCTAGAGATTCTTACCAAGAGAGGTCACATTTTCATAATTCTCCTGCATCACTTCCTTGTACAAAACTCTCTGACTGGGTCCCAAGAGAGACCATTCTCCCTTGGAGAAGCAGACGGCGACCTCCTCGAAGGAAACGGGCTAGAAGGAAGCAACCAGAAGCTTCAGTCAATAGGCAAATATGAATCATTCCAACAAAAGAAACACTTGCTCTATGTGATGCATTGGGAAAGGTGATCAATATGAGATAAATAGGGTGATCCCCTTTTACGACCTTCTGACAAGCAACGTCCATGGGGAAGTCGGATTCGCTTAACAACCATGTGACTAACTTAACGACTAGCTGGATTCCCTTAACAACTGTAGCAAGAAAAGTCGTAAAAATGAAGAAAAACTCACTTAACTGTCTTGTTTTAGCAACAGAAATTTTGGGCTAAATTGCGGTCACACGTTGAGGATTACCTGTATTGGGATCTCCCAAAACTCAAAACTAGAATCTGCAAGATCCCTCCTTGTTTTTCTTTTCACAATTGTGAACTATAAAACAATTGCATTTCTTTTCAAAGATTATCATTCTTTTCCGTAACAAAATGCAGCTAAGATATTGACCGTTATTATCTGGGCTCCCAAAATCGGTGTACTATTATTGATCCTTCTTCTTGGGGAGGGAGGATCTTTTTCCAGGGGGGTTAATTCTTCTAGAACAGGGTTTCTTAAAGCTTTGTCCCTCTCAGGGCCCTTCCTCACTTTTAAAAATGATGTAGATATTATTATTATTATTATTACAAATTATTTATTTAATTAAAACTTATGGAGAATTCCAAAAGAGCTTTTGTTTGTAGGGGTATTGTATTAAAAATTAATATTGACACATTAACTGCTACTACTGTTTTTTGGGATTACTTGATGGGAATGTATGTATATGTATGTGGCTCAGGGGTGGGTTACTGCTGGTTTGCAACCTGTGGCAACGTCCCCGTGCAGTTCAATGTAAATTTATAGTGAACTGCACATGCGCAGTCACTAAAATTAAAAAATTCACTACCGGTTTGGCCGAACCGGGAGCAACCCACCTCTGATGTGTGTGTGTTTGTGTGTGTGTGTGTTTGTGTGTGTATATGTTCCAGCATAATTCTGGAACGCCTCGAGCAATTTCCACCAAACTTGGTACACAGATGACTTACTCTCTGGAAACAAATACTGTGGCGGGAAGATACCCCTAAAACATTTTGGGGTGCATGTTCTGTTAAGATACAGCCTGTTGTGCCGTAAAATGGCTTCTACTGTTCTGCCGTAAAATGGCTTCTACTGTGCAGTGCACTGGAGTTGCCATGGTAATGGCTTCAAATACAGCCTGTTGTGCCGTAAAACGGCTTCTACCATTCTGCTCTAAAATGGCTTCTACTGTGCAGTGCGCTGGAGTTGCCATGGTAACGGCTTCAGATACAGCCTGTTGTGCTGTAAAACGGCTTCTACTGTTCTGCAGTAAAATGGCTTCTACTGTGCAGTGCACTGGAGTTGCCATGTTAACGGCTTCACAGTGCTCCACAAGAGGGCTCCCTCTGGTTAAGGGGGAAAATCCAATATTAGAAATTACGTTTGTTCTGGACATTATCCCCTTATAAATAAATACCTGGGCAACACGTGTGTGTGTGTGTGTGCGCGCGCGTGTGTGTGTGTGTGTGTGTGTGGAGTTACAGCCACAATTGAGCCCAAAATGTATGTTGCTAAGCAAAACGTTTTATGGCTTTTCTTGCCACAGCTGTTAAGTAAATCGCTGCAGTTGTTAAGTTAGTCACACAGTTGTTAAGCGAATCTGGCTTTCCCATTGACTTTGCTTGTCAGAAGGTCCCAAAAGCTGATGACGTGACACACACACACACACACACACACACACACACACACACACACACGGGACCCTGTAATTGTCATAAGTATGAATCTGTTGCCAAGCCTCCCTCCAAATTCTGATCACGTGACCATGGGGAAGGCTGCGGCGGTCGTTAAGTGCGGAAAAACGGGCGTATGTCATTGTTCAGTGCCATTGGGACCTCGAACGGTCACTAAACGAACTGCTGTAAGTTGAAGACTACCTGTAATTTTGATTTTGCAGAACCCTGAAAGAGTCACCACTCTGGAAGATCTGCCAGCCACCCCATTATTCATTCTTCGCGATCATTGGCTCCTCCCCTTTCTCACCTGAGCCCGCTGGGTCAAAGCCAGCCCCCCTCCGGTCCTTCTGCAGGATTGGAGGAAGCGAAAGTACCCTGTGGATTTTTGTTGGGCTCCTGAGGAAAAAGCAGAAAAGTACTCTTTAGAAATTCAGGCCATTTATCTGTCAGTTCACTCTGCACTCATCCACCCAGGAGCATCCCATTGCAACACAGGGATAGAAAAGACACCATTTTTTAAAAAAAATGTCAGATACTCCCCAATGTTTTTCGGGGGGGGGGGGGAAGTATTAACGATCACAAAAGAAACAGCCCATGCAAAAAAGGATGATATAACAGGAAATGAACGTTAATGAAAGTACCATCCTCAAACAGGGGTGGGCTTCAAACATTTTAGCAAGGGGTTCTCTGCCTGGTTGCTGGGTGGGTGTGCCCATGGTAGGTGTGGCCTAGTCAGCCTCCTGCACCATGGGGGACAGGGTTGTGCCTGTCACTGCGTTTTTTTTTGTTTGCCAGCTGTGCTTCAACTCTAAGACATACGGTAGACTGATCTGACTCTTATCACAAAACTCACTACGCATGTCCATATTCCTTCATCATTATTTTTTCACTTCTTTGTCTTTTGTTCACCTGCCAAGGTGGTAGGCAGGAACTCTGCCAAAATGTAATTGTTAGCTAGTTTGTTTGTTTGTTTGTTTTTATTGAATTTATATGCCGCCCTTCTCCCAAAGGGCGGCGTAGTAAGTTTGTGTTTTCATTTTCTTTATAATAAAATGTGTTTCTTAGAATATATCTCGGGTTTATTTTGCTTAATTATCAAGTATACTTCAAGGAGAAGCCACGTCCTTCATCCCTCATTAAATACAGGGCTGAATTTACACCCTGACAGTGCCCTCCCCAGTCTCCGGAGGCTTTCCCCGAGCCTTCGGGAGGGTGAAAACAGCTTCCCCAGGCTCTAGAGCAGTGTTTCTCAAACTTGGCGACTTTAAGTCCTGTGGACTTCAACTCCCAGAATTCCCCAGCCAGCTATGCTGGCTGGGGGATTCTGGGAGTTGAAGTCCACAGGACTTAAAGTCGCCAAGTTTGAGAAACACTGCTCTAGAGGTCCTCTGGAACTTCTGGTAGTGTTCTGTCCCAAGCCTCTACAATATATACGGCCGCAGACTTGGCTGTCTGCCACAACTAAGGAGGGAGATAAGCAACCCCATGGCTGGGAGCCCAGAAAGCTATCTCTATGAAGATTGAACTCACGAAATTCTCCCAATCTTTCTCTATGGCTGGATCAGTAAATTGTTGTTTTCTGCAAAATTCTCCTCCCGTCGCCCCACCTATAAGCTCTCCCGGAGGGGCCAATCAGTAGCCACCTGTTCCTATTTCCTTCTGTGACCCTTTTTCCAAAGCTGCTCCCTCCTCCTGGCAGCCCTATGCATATGTATGTCAGGGACAGCCTCCCTCTGTTCTTCCTCACTGCTCCCTGACTCAGACGCCACCTGGTGGCCAACAGGCCTCTCTAGTCCCTACTCTGACTCCGAACACCCCCACCCCCCAAGTCTTCCTCAGCTTCCAGGGCAGTCCCATAGTGTTCATTGCTGTCAGATTCCACCAGCAGCTCAGCCGGCTGCTGTTGGGTGCTAACAGGTAGGCCCGTTTTTCTCCCTTCCCAAGCCTCCATGCATGTCCTGCACTTACCTACATCCAAATGGGCCACATGGAGACTCTTGGGAGGGGAAGGGTGGGCAGGGCCAGCCAGGAGTGAGATTTGTGTGGGGTTCGCCGACCTGCACAGAAACTTGGCTAGAGGTTCTCCTGAACCCCTGCGCACCTCCAGCAGCCCACCCCTGTGCCTAAACCAGTGATGGCGAACCTGTGGCACGCGTGCCACAGGTGGCACATGGAGCCATTTGTCAGGGCACGCGAGGCGCTGCCCTGTCAGCTGGCCATCCGGACGTTCCCTGACGCCTTCGGAGCACTTAAAACGACCCTCCGAGCAAACCGGAAGTCACTTCTGGTTTGCTCGGAGGGTCGTTTTAAGCATTCCGAAGGCTTCAGGGAACGTCCGGATGGTCCCTGAAGCCTCCGGAGGGCCTCCGGGGTGGGGAGGAGGCTCTTTTCGCCCCCCCCGGCTCCTATAAAGCCTCTGGAGCCCGGGGAGGGCGAAAAAAGCACGTAAAAATGGGGGGCGGGTCGCGCGTTGTGCGTGCATACGCACTGGGGGGTGTCGCGCATTGCATTATGGGTGTGGCACACCCGCACACGCCCCCCCTGCGCTCCCCCCCTTGTGGCATGCGAGCCAAAAAAGGTTCGCCATCGCTGGCCTAAACCATTATTTCCCAGCCTAGCAACGTTTAAGATGGGTGGACTTCAACTCCCAAAATACCCCTGGGGAATTCTTGAGGTTGTCAAGATTGAAAAGCAGTGACCTAAACAAGATTTCCCAACTTTATTTTTCACCAGCCTCTGGTGGAAATGTACCCTTTCATTTGCGAAGCTATGTAGGCAACAAAGAGATGAATGGCTTCTGGTGTCCCAAAAAATGTTAACTCCAATAAATCTCACCGTTTAGAATTATTACACATTAAAAAGGGTATTCCAGCGGGCGACACCTAGGAGTAGATCCTTCTCTGTGATGGGCCCAACCCTCTGGAATGACCTCCCCCCTGACATTCGAACTACCACCGACCTCCGTTCCTTCCGGCAAAAGTTAAAGACTCACCTATTTCAATCAGCTGGCCTGGCACTTTCTTAGTTCTACCTCCCGGGGATTTATTCATTTTAATTGGGTTTGGGGTTTTAAAAAGTTTTTAATACACTATATACTATATTTAATATTTATTATTCCATGTACAGTCTAGCAACCTCCTCCACCTACGTATTTAATTATTTAACTGTTTTGTATGTATTTTATAACGTATTTTAGTGACTGTACACCGCCCCGAGTCCCTTTCGGGAGAGGGGGCGGTCTATAAATATGAATAATAAATAAATAAATAAATAAATTCAGGGGATGTGGTGGCTCAGTGGCTAAGGCGCTGAGCTTGTTGCTCAGAAAGGTCGGCAGTTCAGCGGTTCGAATCCCTAGTGCTGCGTAACAGAGTGAGCTTCGGTTACTTGTCCCAGCTTCTGCCAACCTAGCAGTTTGAAAGCACGTAAAAAGGCAAATAAAAATAGGAATCTGTTGTGACCCAGCAGGATCCTTTGCAGCTGCTGAGCGACTCAGATAGCGACGAACTCTATGAGTCGGCTATGGAGGAGGTGGAGGACCCTGGGCAGGGTTCAGATGCAGAGCAGGGACCAGAGAGGCTGGTTGGCCACCAGGAGGCGCCTGAGGCATGGAGCAGTGGGGAGGATCGGAGGGAGTTTGTCCCTGACGCCCGGCAGAGAAGGGCGGAGAAACGAAGGCAACAGCTGCTCCGGAGACAGACTCATTAAGAGATAATGAAGGTCAGATGGTTGTGGCATGGCCCCTCCCAAGAGCTTATATAAGGGAGATTTTGGGAGGAGACTTCTTGCAGGACATAACCGTTCATATTACTTTGGAGAACTCTTTGTTTGATCTGCCTTGTGTGTCTGTTTGTAATCCATCTGGAGAAGCTCTTGTTTGTATCTGTTGGAGTCTGGGTTGCTGCCAACATCTTGTCTGTGAGTCGGGTTTGGGCTTTCAGCCAGCAAGATTAGAGGACTGTCAATAAAGTGTTGCAGACAGCTAAACCTGTGTTGGCGTTCACTACCGGATGGAGAGGGGGTCAGAACAGGAATCACCTTTAGTGGGAAGGTAACAGTGTTCTGTGCGCCTTTGACATATAAGTTACCTTGCCACTAAAAGTGGTTCCTATTTTTATTTGCATTTTTACGTGTTTTCAAACTGCTAGGTTGGCAGAAGCTGGGACAAGTAAAAGGAGCTCACTCCATTACGCGGTACTAGGAATTCGAACTGCCGATCTTTCTGAGTGACAAGCTCAGCATCTTAGCCACTGAGCCACCACCCCGTAGAATTGGGAACGACTAGCACATACGTGTGAGGGGAACCTTTACCTTTAAAAAGGATAGTTTTCTGACTGAATTATAGATCCATTCATAGATCCATTAAAACAAATACTTCAATATTTAAACATGTTGATAACTTGAGCTGCCATGTGTGAATAGGCGTCAATATAAATTTCCTAAAATAAATAAAATATGTGCATTTTACTTCATGCCTTTAAATAGATTTTCCTGAGGAGGGGGCCTCAAATTTCAGCAGATTCTCAAGATGATTCATGACACACAAAGGTTTATAAATGCTTCATTTAAGGCAAGCCGTATCTGGAATAGCACAAATAACTTCAAATTCTAGAAGGGGTTTGATTACACCAAAAGAAAGATATGGTTCTGAAATAGCCTTGAACATTTGGGGGGAGGGGGCACTTTTCTGGAACTCTCTACCTGGCATTTTCACTTTCTGACCTGTGTCAGGTTTCCAAAAGATGCCCTCATTAATTTACGAGCCTCGAGACAAAGTTCAAAAGAAATCCAGTCATTTGTTAGGCGCAACATTTTTTGGCAATGCCTGCTGTGGAGTCAGATCTGATTTCCATTTAATGGTGGCTGAACTTTACCCCTGCGTCTCGTCTCCCCTCAGTCTGTGTCATAAATCACATCCACCAACCAAGTGCTGCGGCAGGTTGTAAAACTTCGCGCTTCTCATGCCTGCTGTAGAAATCTGAGATCCGACCTTAGCCGAAGGTATGCATGGAATTCTCTCCCGCTTCTCCTCCAATGTCAACTTGATAACAGGCATGGAAATGCTTTACAAGCTGACAACCTGCCTATACCAGCACAACCATGACAAGAAATATATGTTTTTAAAAAGTAGGTTCATACAGTTTTACCTGATAAAACATATTCCTCTTCCTCTTCCTCCATTTCCAGCTTCAGCAATTCTGAAAGGGGAGAAAGATAAGAGGAGAGAAATAAGAATCACGCCTCCCCTGTTAGGGTGTGAATTCCTCCCTGAATTATCGGAGTGTGGACCGTGGAATTTCCTTACAGCATACTTTTGAAATAAGCAAAATAAACCTGAAGCACGATCTAATAAAAACATTTTTAATATAAAAGAAAGTAAAAATACAAACTTGCTAACTGAATTAATTACATCTTGGCAAGAGCTATTTGCCTACCTCCCTTGGCAGACGAACAAAAGATCAGAGGAGAAAGTTAAGAAGGAATGTGAAAATGCATGCGCAGTAAATCATTTGCAGATAAGAACTGTAGCATGTGCAATAAATCTTCAGCACAACTAGCAAACCAATTAGCGCAGTGACATCCCCTCCCCTCCATTTTAAGCTTATAGGGGATTACAGGTAGTCCTCGACTTATAACAGTTCATTTAGCGACCATTCAAAGTTATAGTGGCATCGGAAAAAATGATTTACGGCCGTTTCTCACACTCTCGACCACTGCAGCATCTCCATGGTCACGATTGAAATTCAGACACTTGGTAACTGACTCATACTTACGACGGTTGCAGCATCTCGGGGTCCTGGGATCCCCTTTTGCGACCTTCTGACAAAGTCAATGGGGAAGTTGGGTTCACTGAACGACCATGTTACTAACTTAACAACTCTGGTGAGTCACTTAATAACGATGCAAAGAAAGGTCGTAAAAGGGAGCAAAGCTCCTTAATTAATGTCTTGCTTAGCAACATATATTTGGGCTCGGTCGCGGTCGTAAGTCAAGGACTAGCTGTAATGTCAGGGCTCCTTGGCTTAGATGGGGGGGACCAGCCCTGACAACTCCCCACCGCCCTGGTGCAGCTTCAATGGCTGAGGGGAGAATTGGAACCTGGGTCTCCCCCATCTTAGCCCAATCCACTTCCTCTCTACCCGACCCTGAATTTTGGACTGAAAGGGAGGGGTGGCCCCAAATTCCCTGAGGGTTTCTGAGGCTGCGAAAGGACCAAACCTGTCTCTTTCTGCTCCTAGACCAAAAGTAACTGTGAGAGGGAGTCCTAGTGGACAACCATTTAAATATGAGCCAGCCATGTGCAGCAGCTGCCAAAAAAGCCAACACAGTTCTAGGCTGCATCAACAGAGGGATGGAATCAACATCACATGAAGTGTTAATACCACTTTATAAGGCCTTGGTAAGGCCACGATGTAAAAAAGATGTGGAGACTCTAGAAAGAGTGCAGAGAAGAGCAACAAAGATGATTAGGGGACTGGAGACTAAAACATATGAAGAACGGTTGCAGGAACTGGGTATGTTTAGCTTAAGAGAAAGAAGGACTAGGGGAGACATGATAGCATTGTTCCAATATCTCAGGGGCTGCCACAAAGAAGAGGGAGTCAAACTATTCTCCAAGGCACCCGAGGGTAGAACAAGAAGCAATGGGTGGAAACTAATCAAGGAGAGAAGCAACTTAGAACTGAGGAGAAATTTCCTGACAGTTAGAACAATTAATCAGTGGAACAGAAGTTGCCTCCAGAAGTTGTGAATGCCCCAACACTGGAAGTCTTTAAGAAGATGTTGGATAGCCATTTGTCTGAAACGGTATAGGGTTTCCTGCCTAGGCAGGGGGTTGGACTAGAAGGCCTCCAAGGTCCCTTCCAACTCTACTATTGTATTATTGTATTGTATCTCAGGGGTTGCCACAAAGAAGAGGGAGTCAAGCTATTCTCCAAGGCACCTGAGGGTAGAACAAGAAGCAATGGGTGGAAACTAATCAAGGAGAGAAGCAACTTGGAACTGATGAGAAACTTCCTGACAGTTAGAACAATTAATCAATGGAACAGCTTGCCTCCAGAAGTTGTGAATGCCCCAACACTGGAAGTCTTTAAGAAGATGTTGGACAGCTGACTTCCGGTTCCGGCTGCTGATCGCGACGGGCAGGCTCTGCTCGCCCCGCGCTCTTCTGGTGGGCTCCCCACCACTTGGGGGGCACAGGACGCTCTGGAGGGGCTCCTGCTGAGGGGGCGGCGTAGCGGGGGACCTCCTGAGTCGGCGGCGGCCGGGGGGGGCTCCCCGCATCGCCCTAGGCACCGGGAGGCATGATGGGGAGACGCTGCGGCGTCTTCGTGAGGAGGCAGCTGGAAGAACGCAGGATTTGAAGGACGCAGCTGCTGTGTGGTGAGGTGGAAACTTCCCTCCGTTCCCTTGCTCGATATAAAGGAAAAAAATAAATAAATTGCCAGCCGTTTTTTAGAGTCTTTCAACATGGCTGGAGAAGCGTGACTGGAGGGAGGGGGATTCCCCCCCCTCGGACAGGCGGCTTTAAAAGATTTTGCTCTCTGCCCTAGAGTAAGAGGAGGGAGGGAGAGAGCCACGTAATGAAATCACGCTCATTACAAGGACAGATTCTGGAGTGCAACGTTGTTAACGAGGTGATGATCTGAAAACTTTGAAACTTTTGAAAACTTTGTGTTATGCCTTCTGATTCCAAAGCTGGCAGGGCAAGATGGCACACTTCCGTCGTCTTCACAGACATTAAAATTTGACTCCACCCATAAAAGCTTCGGGCATATTGTCTTTGTCTCCGTGACACTCAGATAAATCTCTTGTTGCTATTGGATTCCGCTTGGAACAAAGGATTTTGTTACTTTATTGCCAGAAGTTTAAACCAAAAAAGTTTCCTTCTGCCTGGACTCCCTGCCTCCTAACCTCTCTTGGCTGTTCTCCTCTCCGATTGTTTCCTTTCTGCATTGACTTTGTACTCTTTCTGCTCACTATAATGCCACCTAAAAGACCACCCCCAGGGAAGCCGGGCTTTGCTGTCTCCGCCCCGACATCATCAGCGTCCAGCCCCAGCGGACAACAGACTTTAACCTCCCTGCTTCAGCCCAAGCCTTCTGAGGTGGACTTTCAACAGATGTTTCAACAGATTTTAAAGGGACAGGAGGACTTAAAAAACCAATTTAAGGAGATGAATCAGCAGCTTAAAGAGAACCAAGACAAGACGAATAAGAACTCACAGAGACTGGATCTTTTGGAGGAAGGGATGGCTGAGATGAAGGGGGAGATGGGGGGGGGTGCGGAAGGGGAACCAAGAGCTCGAGAACCACCAGATAAAAACAGAATTTGAAAGAATGTCCTTTTTCCTTAGGTTCCAAAATGTGGTAGAGGCCGATGATGAAGATTTAAGGGACATCATGACAAACATATTGGCTGAATACATTCAAAAAGAAAAACAACAGATGGGGTGGGACTTGGATCTGGTTTATAGAGTAAATTCTGCATACGCTAGAACACACAATATTCCAAGGGAGGTACATATTAAATTTCTTAGAAAGACTACAAGAGATGAGATTCTGAGTGCACAAAGGGGGCAAGTCTTAAAATACCAGGATAGAGAAATAACCATCTTGAAGCAGATCCCTAAGAAAGTAAGAGAGAAAAGAAAAAACTTTTCGCAATTAGCGAAGAAGCTATACCAGAAAGGGGTGTGGTTCAGATGGCTGATGCCTGAGGGCATGCTAATATTCTGGGAGGATACAAGAGTTAGAATTAACAGAACCATAGAGGCCCAGGCCTTTATGGAAAAAAATAAAGAACTCCTAGATAAACCTGATGATCCTATACCAGATCCACAGGACACGGGAGGGGCCGGAGCTCTGCTGGCGGGGGGAGAAGGGGCAATACCAAGAAAACTCAGATCACAAAAATGAGTAAGAAAATCTGCCTGATATAAATTGATTGAAAATATTTCAAGACAAAAGTTTATATGCTGACAAAATATTATCATGTTGTATTAAACTGATTTATGTATAAATGGAAACTATGAGTACGGGGGGAGGGAACACTTCCTACACATTGTAACTGCCAAAATTTGTAATTTACTCCACCATCCCTTTTCCTTGATATTTTTTTCAAAAACCAATAAAATTTTGTTTAAAAAAAAAAAGATGTTGGATAGCTATTTGTCTGAAACGGTATAGGGTTTCCTGCCTAGGCAGGGGGTTGGACTAGAAGACATCCAAGGTCCCTCTCAACTATTCTATTCTACTTCTAAATCTACTCTATTCTACTCTACGTCTAGTGTAGTCTAGTCTCTCCATCCGAACTCACCTTTAAATGTGCATAAAACGTCTTTTAGTTCAATCCTCTTTCTCGAAAAACGATGGAACCTGTACTCCATCTCCTTGAAATCTCTCTTGCATTTAAAATGTGCTCCATTCTTCCTGCTGATAAAAGGGGGAAAATAAGAGCCTTTTAGGGTTTAAACAAATGGTCTTTATCTAATTTCCATCTAGTACTGATTTCCTAGTTGTCATTTCTTGTCTGTTTTGTCTCTCTAATAAACTCAAAATCTGCCCATCCTGGATTCATCCCACAATAACATTCCAGATGCAAGCATGAAACCTTTTGCCAAAAGAGTACAGGTCGTCCTCAACTTACAACCGTTCATTTAGTGACATTCAAGGTTACAACAGCACTGAAAAAAAAGTGACTTATGACCGTTTTGTTTTACATTTACGACCATTGCAGGTATCTCTGTGGTCACGCTTGAAAAGTGATTCACATTTCTGACCAGTTGCTTGCTGTGTCCCGGGCTCATGCGATCCCCTTTTGTGACCTTCTGACAAGCAGTTTCACTTAACGCGCATGGTACTAACTTAACAAATGCAATGGTTCCCTTCACAACTGTTGCAAGAAAGGTTGTAGAAAGGGACAGGTTTCACTTCACTGTCTCGCTTAGCAACAGGAATTTTGGGCTCCCTTGTGGTCATAGGTGAGGACGGCCTGTATATGGGTCATTATGTTTATTTAATGCTACTTAGAAGGATGGATATCCATTCTTCTAATGCTGATGGTAGGAATCATTCTCACGGTCGTATGCTCTTCCCTTCCCTCAGGTGACTCCAGTTTGTTCATATGATAAAAATGGCTGCCCATTCAGAGCAAAGACAGCATTTGATACTGAGTATATTTTCGGCCTCAGAGAGTTCCTTCTTACTTCCCTTTTGTTGTTTTATGAAATTTACATGCTTGCCTATACTCGTGGTGCGGCGGCCTAGAGGTAGAGCTCTCGCCCCACAATCAGGAGGCTGTGAGTTTGATCCTAGGCAGAAGCAGATATTTCTCTCTCTGGGGGCAAACTGAGAATGTATCTGCTGAACAAAAACCTCTACATTGGCGACAGGAAGGGCATCTGGCCAAGAAAAGCATTTTCTCAGACTCCACCCGGCAAGTCATTATGGAGTTGTTAAAAGAAGGTGATGGTAACATGCTTGCCTATCCCGGTTGCTAACAATACAATGAAAAATAAGAAAAGGAGAATGAAAAGCAGGCCAATATAATCAATGCAAATTACATGACACAAAAGTTAAGGAATCATCCTGAGGTCAACCCAATGAATACAACACACTGAAACAATGATATAAACATACCCCTTGGTTGGTCTTCTGAGGCTCTGTAGCAAAAAAAGAAAGGAAGGAAGGAAACAGAAAGGAAAAAAAATGTATCAGGCACGATAGTCTTCTGGCAAGAATTCAGATTCTTTTCTTCTGTAACCATTAACCCATAAAAACATTACTAAACAGCATTAATCATTTTCCCCTTAAGTAAAAGAGAATAGATACAAACATAGAAATGGTTTTATGTTTGTTTGTTTGTTTTATTGGATTTATATGCCGCCCTTTTCCCAAAGGACTCAGGGCGGCGTACAGCATTAAAAAACACACATCCCGAAAGTTAAAAAGAAATTAAATACATATCCCAAAAAAAAAAGAACCCAATTTATAAGACAATACATTTAAAAAATGAGATAAAAATTAACAGGCCAGGCCGGCTTGCTGGAAAAGCCAACTTTTTAAGGCGCGTTGGAAGGACTGGAGGTCGGGGATTATGCAAAGCTCCGGGGGCAGCTCATTCCAGAGGGAAGGTGCTCCCACAGAGAAGGCTCTCCCCCTGGGGGTCAGCAGCCGACACTGCCTGGCCAACGTCTAGTCTAAATGCGTTTAATTAAAGCAACCACAGAATAATATGATTAATTATTCCCATACTTAATGAATGAATCCAATAATTTTCAAAATATTGTCCTGACAATGCTCCACTCAACTCGTTTTGATTAGTAGACATATACAGGTAGTCCTCAATTTACGACCACAATTGAGCCCTTACGACCTTTCTTGCCGCAGTTGTTCAGTGAATCACTGCAGTTGTTAAGTGAGTAACATAGTCGTTAAGTGAAGCTTAACCGACTTTGCTGGTCAGAAGGTCGCAAAAAGGGGATCACAGGACCCCGGGATACTGCGACCGTCACAAATATGAGACAGTTGTCAGGCATCCAAATTTTACGCATGGGACCCTGGGGATGCTTCAATGGTCGTAAGTGTGAAAAACAGTCGTAAGTCATTTTTTCGGTGCCATTGTAACTTTAAATGGTCACTAAATGAACTGTTGTAAGTCGAGGACTGCCCATCAGCTTGTCTCTACTTTAGCTCTTTGAAGTCAGACATAGTGGGTTAAATGCTGTCTCTTAAGGATTATTTTGAAAGAGCAACATTTCTAAGTAGGCCAGAGGTCCTTGAATTACAACGCTTCATTTAGAGACTGTTTTGAAGTTACAACAGCACTGAAAAGAGTGACCTATGACCATGTTTCACACTTACGACCACTGGAGCATCGTGGTCCCAGGATCAAACTTTGGACACTTGCAACTGGTTCATATTTATGACAGTTGCAGTACACCGAGGTCATGCGATCCCCTTTTGCGACCATCTGACAAGCAAGGTCAAGGGGGAAGCTGTGCTCACTTAAGAACCGTGTGACATAACTTGGGAACTGCAGGGGTTCACTTAGCAACTGTGGCAGGAAAGGTTGTAAAATGGGGCAAAACTCGCTTAACAAGGGTCTCGCTTATCAACATCAATTTGGGGCTCAGCTGTGGTCGTAGGTCGAGGACTGCCTGTACAGATTGAAGCAGCAGCAGGTGGACTCATTGAAATCAAGAAGGCCAAAAATCACACTTCACTTTGGGAAGGGGGTTTTAATTTCCCACCTTCGAGAGAGGCTCCTCTCCTCCGCCGTGTTCTCTGTTCCTGGAGAGGTGCTCATCTCTCCTGGTGATGATGTCCTTCTCCAGCTCCTCCAACTGCCTCAAGAGGAGCTCTTCTTGATCTCGGAGGAACCTTTGCAGCTCTTTCCATTCCCAGACAATCGTCTCCCGCTCCGATTCCGTCAGTCTCTGCAAGGTCGCAACGGCGGAAGAATGCGTTACCCTACTCCAGTCATGGTGAACCTATGGCACGCCAACTAGAGCCGTCTCTGCGGGCACGCAAGCCCTCGCCCACGGGGGTCACAGGTGCATGCGCATGGGGGAGCGTGCACGTGCACAGGGGGAGCGCAAGGGGGAGCGCAGGGGGTTGAAGGTGCATGCATGGGGGCAGGGGGTTGCAGGGGCATGCATGGGGGCAGGGGTTGCAGGGGCATGCATGGGGCAGGGGGTTGCAGGCGCATGCATGGGGCAAGGGAGCGCAGGGGGTTGCAGGCGCATGCACGGGGGCAGGGGGAGCGCAGGGGGTTGCAGGCGCATGCACGGGGGCAGGGGGAGCGCAGGGGGTTGCAGGCGCATGGATGTGGGCAGGGGGAGCGCAGGGGTTGCAGGTGCATGCATGGGGGCAGGGGGAGCGCAGGGGGTTGCAGGCGCATGCACGGGGGCAGGGGGAGCGCAGGGGGTTGCAGGCGCATGCACGGGGGCAGGGGAAGCGCAAGGGGTTGCAGGCGCATGCATGGGGGCAGGGTTGCAGGCGCATGCATGGGGGCAGGGGGAGCACAGGGGGTTGCAGGCGCATGCATGGGAGCAGGGGGGGCGCAGGGGGTTGCAGGCACATGCATCATGGGGGCAGGGGGAGCGCAGGGGGTTGCAGGCGCATGCACGGGGGCAGGGGGAGCGCAGGGGGTTGCAGGCACATGGACGGGGGCAGGGGGAGCGCAGGGGTTGCAGGCGCATGCACGGGGGCAGGGGAAGCGCAAGGGGTTGCAGGCGCATGCATGGGGACAGGGCTGCAGGCGCATGCATGGGGGCAGGGGGAGCGCAGGGGGTTGCAGGCGCATGCATGGGGCAGGGGGAACGCAGGGGGTTGCAGGTGCATGCATTGCATTATGGGTTTGTGTGCGTGCTTGGCACGCAACAACCAAAAGGTTAGCCATCCCTGCCCTATTCAAATGTCCAAAAGGCTGGTCCTGATTGAAAATCCCAGCTAAGCTTCCTAGGCTGAGGAAGGGAGCTCTGAGGGTCTTAGCCCACCTTAGTGAAGGTGAGCTTTCGTTCAAAGAAAAAAAAGAGAAAAAAAAGAGTTCAAGGGGGGGGGGGAAAGAATGATTGTGAGAGGGGATCTTGGAGTCCTCGTGGACAATCACTTAAATATGAGCCAGCTGTGTGAGGCAGCTGCCAAAAAAGCCAACACAGTTCTAGGCAATGTTCCCTCTAAGGTGCGCGGCCGCGCACGTGGCAAGAAAACACCGCGCAGCAGTTTTCAACTGCCGCACAGTGATTTCTATTGCCACAGGCTTTGGAAGCTGGGGAGGTCCTTTGCAGGCAGCTAGAACAGGCCACCTGCAAAGGACTTCCCCGGACTTGCTTTGAGGAGCACGGGGCGACTGAGGGTAGTTGTGAAGCCCCAAAGCCCCCGCCGCCACCGGAAGAACTGCTGCCACCTCCTCCTCCTCCTCTAACAGCACTGCCGGATTTGGCGCCCGGCGCTGCGACTGACTTGAAGCCAGCAAACCTCCAGCCGGCATCCCCGCGCATGGCAGCGCCGCCTCCCCTCCGCTCGGAGCACCTGAGCTCAGCGCCGTGTTAGCCCTGCCCCCTCCTCCTTCCCCATGCTTTTGAGGAGCCATGAGGCTGCGGGAGCCAGTAGGAAGGCGGGGGGGGCAGGGGGAAAAAAAGCCTCATGGCTCCTCAAAAGCACGGAGGAGGCAGAGGGGGCAGGTGTAACACGGCGCTGAGCTCAGGTGCAAATCTGGTGGTGCTGTTGGAGGAGGAGGAGGTAGCAGCTCATCGGCATCTTCAGCAGCAGCCCTGCCCATGATGAAGAAAGCAAAGATGGAATAGATCCACGCAGATGACGTTGCTGCAACATGACTGGAGGAATTCTGGGAGTTGAAGTCCACAAGTCTTAAAGCTGTTAGGTTTGAAGACCCCTAGGTTTTTTTTTCTAAAGGGTTAGGGGTGCGAGGGTCTTGGAACTTGACAGCTTTAAGACTTGCATGCTTCAATGCCAGAGTTCCTGAGCCAACATGACTGGAGGAGGAATTCTGGGAGTTGAAGTCCACAAGTCTTAAAGCTGTCAGGTTTGAAGACCCCTGGGTTTTTTTTTCTAAAGGGTTAGGGGTGCGAGGGTCTTGTAACTTGACAGCTTTAAGACTTGCACGCTTCAATGCCAGAGTTCCTGAGCCAACATTTTGGTTGCTAAGCAGGAATGTTGTCAAGTGATACTGATATTATTTGAATTAAGCGGGTACCTTGAAGAAACATAACTTTGAGTTTCAAATAATACTGATTTCGTTGTTGTCTTAGGTGACATTGTGAAAAAAATTCAGGTGCTCAGGCATGAAAATGTGCCGCTCAAACACTATACTTTTCTGCTCACACTGAAAAAAAATTAGAGGGAACATTGGTTCTAGGTACCAAATTCGAACTGGCACCTCCAGACGCCGTCTTTTGAATGCAGCTCCTACAGGATCTCCAACTTGGTTTTTATCCACCTCGTAGCAAATTTTGGGCCAACAGCCATTTCTAAGGGCAGCCTTGCAACGAGAAGGTTGTAAAAATTCAAAGAGAAGAAGAAACTCGCAACGCTACAGTAGGTCTTACCAGCAGATCCTCACTTTTACTCAGATAAGGGAGGCTCATTTCTCCGTTCTTTTTCACATTATCTCGCAGCGCTTGAGTCATCTAGGATGAAACATGAGAAAGTTAAAAGATCTTTTGCACAGTCCAATTGAATTCCCTGCTTAAAATTAACTATTTCAAAAGAAAACCCTGAATCTTAGCTTCTGAAAAATTTAATGTGAAGCCGGAGAACCTCTCCTCCAGGATCTTTAATCCAGATGTCTAGAAGATATTAAAATATCTGGGTTTGGTTTATTTGTGTGGATAATGCATGCAACTCAACATGCCATCTTGGGTTTGAAAACTATTTTTGGGCTTGCAACTAACACGCAACATGTTCCAGCAATCTATTTTTGTTTTGCCATCTCCCTATGACAGAATAACAGAGTTGGAAGGGACCTTGGAGGTCTTCTAGTCCATCCCTCTGCTCAGGCAGGAAATCCTGTATCATTCTAGAAAAATGGCTGTCCAGTCTCTTCTTAAAAGCTTCCACTAATGAAGCGCCCACAACTTCTGGAGGCAAGTTGTTCCACTTATTAATTCTAACTTCTCCTTATTTCTAGGTTGCTTCTCTCCTTGATTAGTTTCCACCCATTGCTTCTTGTTCTACCCTCAGGTGCCTTGGAAAATAGTTTGACACCCTTTTCTTTGTGGCAACCCCTGAGATATTGGAACACTGCTATCATGTCTCCCCTAGTCCTTCTGTCTATTAAACTAGACATACCTAGTTCCTGCAACCGTTCTTCATATGTTTTAGTCTCCAGTCTCCTAATCATCTTTGTTGCTCTTCTCTGCACTCTTTCTAGGGTCTCCACATCTTTTTTACATCATGGCGACCAGAACTGAATGCAGTATTCCAAGTGTGGCCTTACCAAGGCATTATAAAGTGGTATTAACACTTCACGTAATCTTGATTCTATTCCTCTGTTTAGGCAGCCTAAAAGTGTGTTGGCTTTTTTGGGCTATAATGTCTGGTTTCCAGAGGCAACTTGAAGTTGTCTTTCACCCTTGCAGTATTAAATATTTCCCTCTTTCACGGAGGCATTTCTTTTGCTGTCGATACAGTCTATAAAGTGCTTGATCAATCAAGTGTGGCAATCAGAGTGGTGAGCTGATTCCTGGGAGGAACTGGAATCAACTGGTTACCTACTGATAGATTTAAAGAAGGGCGGCTCATTCCTTCTGTTCTGATGCCTTGGATAATGCCCTCCCGGGCTATTTTGCTTGAAGAATGGAAAACATAGACAACAGAATGGCAATTTGGCCTCCCTTAAAAAGTGGGCTTAGGATTCTACATTTGGAAGTTTCCCAGGGAATCTTATGAAGCTACTCCACCTCCCACACCACTTTTTTTTCTCTCTCTCTGCGGGATCACTTTCTTTCCCAGAGTCACAGTGCTATGAAATACCTGAAGATGAGATGGAGTTATGGAGATCAAGAGCCGTAAAATGCAAGGGGCGAAGTTGAAGAGATCAAGAGAAGGTGAATAACCTCTGTTTGGAAAAAAAAAGAAAAGAAAAAAAAAGTAAATATATGTGACTCGGGATAATCCTGCAGGATCCAATCTGAGTTGGTCACCCCTGGTTTATTCCTCCAAGGTTTTGGACTTATTCTAGAGCCCATCATGAGGGAGTTTCGGTCTTCCCAGAATATGTACACATTGTATTTATAGAATTCCGGGTTGTGTATAGCTTTTAGTTGTCGATTAGGGTATAAAACATGTAGAACTGTCCAATCCACATATTCTGGAGAGAGAGAGAGGGGGGGGGGGGAGGGAGAGAGAGGGAGAGGGAGAGGGAGAGGGAGAGGGAGAGGGAGAGGGAGAGGGAGAGAGAGAGAGAGAGAGAGAGAGAGAGAGAGAGAGAGAGAGAGAGAGAGAAGTTCTTTGATGAGGGGCTCCAGCATGAATCTGAAAGCTTAGGAGAATAAACCTAAACCGACCGATTTAGATTACATCTTGCAGGGGAAAAAAAAGAAAGCTGGATTAGTTTATCCAGATTTAACAGGGATTCTTCCGGTGTCCTTAAATTACCAATTAGACGAGGTCCTGATTTTTTCTTTTAAATGTTGTCCCAGAAAGCTGGTTTCGCACCTGGTGTGCCACGCCTGATGAAACACACACAGATTGCAAAGTGTTTATTCTGTGCAGAAAAAGGACACAGGGGGATCAATCCCAATAGGCCTAGGGCCAAAGCCGTTCCTTCAACAGTAGCTTTTGTAGTTAGCTAGCTGATAACCTAGTGCTACCCAGGTATTTACAGATGTCGAAGTATTTGTCTGACAGGGAGTCATGAGAGGGTCCTTTCTTCCCCCTACTCCCATGCCCATCATCCCTGCCCTCTCCCTTCCCCCTTCCATGCACTCCTCTTTCCAGCCCTATCTACAATCCTGCCACTTTGCTCCAAATCCATCGGGCACTTCCCCATTGGTCTACTAGAGGGAGAACGTCATGGCTGGCTTTCCAGAGGAAGCTGCCAAGGAACTGACATCACAAACAATCGCCGCTCTAGGACGCTGTATTCACTCTCCTTAACACCCCAGGCTCTCCCTTCTCCCTCCCATGACATTACAAACAATTGCCGCTCTAGGACGCCACACTCGCTCTTCTTATCGGGCCAGGCGCTCCAGAGTTATGCTGGAACACACACACACACACCAGGGGTGCCCACCCCCACTCAGTATTTGTTTTTAGATGATAAGTCATCTGTCTACCAAGTTTGGTTGAAATTGCTTGAGGCGTTCTAGAGTTATGCTGGAACATACATACATACATACATATATATAATATGTAACAATAAAAAGATAGAAGGTAGGAAGACGAGGAAGAGGAAGTCGTAGGGCAACGTAGGTTTTCCTACAACCTTATCCATGTTACCTAAGTTTAGCCAATATTGCTTAGCTAGCATTAGCATTACAGGTAGTCCTCAACGTACGACCACAATCCACCCCCAAATTTCTACTGCTGTGAGATTTGTTGCTTATTGTTAAGTGAGTTTTGCCCCGTTTTACAACCTTTCTTGCCATGGCTGTTAAGCGAATCACTGCAGTTGTTGAGTTAGTAACACGGTTGTTAAGTGAATCCGGCTTTACCATGGCCTTTGCGTGACAGAAGGTGACTGCGAGACGTGGCTACCGTCATAAATATGAGTCAGTTTTCAAGCGTCTGAATTTAGATCACACAACCCCGGGGATGCTGCAATGGTGGTTGAAAATGGTAATAAGTCACTTTTTTCAGTGCTGTTGTAACTTTTGAATGGCTACTAAATGAACTGTTGTAAGTCGAGGACTACCTGTATCTAGCAGCAATCAGCACATTTGTCCCAGTAACAATTATTAGCACATTACACCACATTTAGTACATTGTCCTCAAGTTCCTCTCTTCCCCAGCTGTTGCCTTGTCCTGTGATATGTTTGGGGTTTCACTTGAAGAAGCATTTTTTATCGTTTTTGCTTTGGGAAGCATTCTCGATCATTCCCGCATGCTAGCAGGTTAGTAAGTATGAAGGCCTTGTTGTTGTTAGTTGCGAAGTCGTGTCCGACCCATCATGACCCCATGGACAACGTTCCTCCAGGCCTTCCTGTCCTCTACCATCCTCTGGAGTCCATTTAAGCTCACACCTACTGCTTCGGTGACTCCATCCAGCCACCTCATTCTCTGTCATCCCCTTCTTCTTTTGCCCTCAATCTTTCCCAGCATTAGGCTCTTCTCCAGTGAGTCCTTCCTTCTCATTAGGTGGCTAAAGTATTTGCTTTTCCTCTTCAGGATCTGGCCTTTTAAAGAGCAGTCAGGGTGGATCTCCTCTAGGACTGACCAGTTCGATCGCCTTGCAGTCCACGGGAGTCTCAAGAGTCTTTTTCCAGCACCACAGTTCAAAGGCCCCAATTCTTTGGCACTCAGCCTTTCTTATAGTCCAAATTTCAAGGCCTAGCTGCTTCTAAATTTTAACTTCTTCTCCCCTTTACATTGCGGGTCTACAAATAGTTATAACCTTTCCCATCCCTATTTAACAACCACCACCACAAAACATCCTATATTAAGTAAATATTCCAGGTGAAGGGGCTCCTACCTAATACTCAAATCGACCCAACATCTAATCATAACATGTTGATTTTTTTTTAAAGAAACAGAACAGTCAATAGATTAGGCTAAACATTATATTTATCTTCGAATCCCCGTTAACCACCTGTTATTGTATTTAAAACATAGAAAATCCACAAACGCCTTCCAGTCTCTTATAAAATTGCCTAGTTCTATTGTTTTCTCTTTATTTTCAGCATCCAGACGGGCTGGATTCTATGTATTTCATCTTAAATTTGTTTGATACTTGATGCTCGTTTTTTTCTTTTTTGTACACCATTTTTTTTCTTTCTCGTTGTTAGCGATGGATGTATTTTTTTTCTTTTTTCTTTTATTTTTTTATGATCAACAAAATAAATAGATTTAATACGTTTTAACTTGTTAGTATAAAGATATTAGAGGAGGGGGCTTTTAGTTCTTCCTTCACAAACAATGAAAATATTTAGCAACCATATCTTCCTTTTCCTTCCGGTCCCATGAGATTGCTTTTGTTGCCCCTTTGACTGGATGCCACTAGATCAGTCTTGTCAATCCTGATGCAAGAATTACATCAGCAGTTGGAACAGCTGGCAAAGTTTTTTCCCTCCTGGGCTTCTGTTTTTTAAATAAGTCTTACCAATAACTCACACTTCACTTATCACTCCAACTGATGGTCCATTTTTTCTTTGATTGTAATGGTGTCAACTTTGAAACAGCACAGCAATCTAGGGCTGGAAGGGACCTTGGAGGCCATATAGTCGAACCCCCTGCTCCAGCAGGAAACCTTATATTGTCTGGATTATTTTGGTGCCTCTGACAGAGAGGAGAATTGCCAGAAAGGAGGAGTTTACTAGGACAAGGCTGCCAAGCAGAGGAAGACAGAGATAGTCCTTGACTTATGTTCACAATTGAGTGCAAAATTTTGGTTGCTGAGCAAGAGCATTGTTAAGTGAGTTTCACCTCATTTTACTTATTTTGATGGGAGTTAAATTATTTCTGTAAAGGACTCTAGAAATGCTGTTCTAACATAGAAATTGTTACTACTCTGCAACAGGTTCTATGCTATAATAATATAAGATGCCTTTATGGAAATCATCTAACTTTTCCCTCTTTTCATAACTGCTAAATTGTAATATCAAATGCACGAATTATTTGCCAGAGAGATGGCTGTTACATTTGCACCCATGTTTTGTGGAAGAAGGAAAATTGGAGAATGATTTTTAAAAAGTGATCTTAGAGGAACGAAAAAAATATAGAGTGGAAATTATGCCCAGCTGTTAGCAGTTTGTAAAACATCGCTTCAGTATGCTGAAGATATTCTTGCACTACTAATTGGATTAATACACATGGACATGAATTATCATAGATAGCTTATTGCATAAATCACAATCAGCTGCATGTGTACAGTTCATTAAACTTAAATGATGGATTAGTAGAATATATGAACTGATCTGTAATATAAGATGTCTTGGACTGTACTACTCAATCTCCTTTTTTGTTTGATTGTTTCTTTGCTTGCTTGTTTGGTAAAACCAATTTAGCCACAAAAATATTTATGTAAAGCACAAAGAACCTTTCCCTTGGCAAGCAATCAACTCACAGGCTATATAACAGGAGCACATGGGGATATCCATTACCAGGAGACAGCCCCGCTTATCAGACAAGAGGCATCTTAAGGACTAGAAACTTCTTCTTTTTTAAAAAAAGAAGAGATCATGCTTTGATTTCCACCCTTCGAATTAAAAAAGAGTTAGAGAGAGATCTTTCTTAGAGTCCTTAACGCTCAAACTGCATCGCCTTCAATTTTCTGATCAGGAATAATTCTTAAAATAATGCTGCAGGGAGCCACAAGTAGAAAGGAAAAAAAGAGGCGCGGTTTTAAAAAGAAAGGGAAAAAGAAGGGAAAATACCTTTTTCTGGGTCTCTTCTCTCCACGATGGGATGCAGCAGCAGCTGCGGCTGCTCACTTTCACAATGGAAACAGGTAACTGGCAGCGAACACCGGATGCAGCTTGCAAACTCGTTGCAAAACTGGCATGCATCTCAGCAGAGGCACCATAGAGGGGAGGGGGACAGACAGGACCAAACAATGATGTGGGTTTTTTTTAAATTCCTCCCCCTGGCGGCCGGAGGGAAAGCTCAACCAATATCTCAAAGGTGTTTGTTCCCCCCCCCCCCCAAAAAAAAAGCAATTGGACTTTCTGCGTTTTTTTCTTCTTCTATGAAGATGTTTCACTTCTCATCCGAGAAGCTTCTTCAGCTCTGACTGGAATGGTGAGGAATGGAAGAATTTATACTCCCTGCAGACAGCTGGACATTTGAATCCTTTTAGGGAGTCTTAATGACAGAATTCTGGGAGTTGAAGTCCACAAGTCTTAAAGTTCCCAAGTTTGGACACCCCTGCCCTAAAAGGATGCAAATGTCCAGCTGTCTGCAGGGAGTATAAATCCTTCCATCTGGAGGATGTCCATCCCTCCCCCTCTGTTGAGAAAGGGCTGTTTAATTTTGACATACAGTAGATGGCCTATCTGATTCCTCTTTCAAGCCAGCAGTCCTTCACATGGGTAAGGGTTTGGTTTGGTTTGGTTTATATGGATTTATATGCCGCCCTTCTCCAAAAGGACTCAGGGCGGCGTACAACATTAAAAAAAACACACATTAAAAAACACACTTTATTACATGTGAAATAAAGGAAAGATGGAAGGAAGGAAAAGAAAAAAAGAAAAAAGGAAGGAAGGAAAGAAAGGAAGGAAAGAAGGAAGGAAGGAAAAGGAAAAAGGAAAAAGGAAGGAAATAAAAAAAGAAAGTAAGGAAGAAAAGAAGGAAGGAAGGAGAAGGGAAGGAGGGAGGGAAGGAAGGAAGGAAATTCCCTAACATTCAATCTTTCCTCTGTTCCATTTCATTTAAACCTCCATCATTTCCAGCAGAAAAAGGGTAAGAATCACATGTGAAATAAAGGGAACAAACTTGACAAAAGAGTTGAAATTGGCCAAATGTGCCAGCCTGTTCAGGTGAATGTTCCATTCAGGGATTTCTAGAGTTTCCATCCATTAATCAACAAAAGTTCCTTTCCTTTACGAGATAATCGCTTCTATTTTATATTCTAATTACACAGGAAATAAGTGGGAAAACTACACCTGGCCAGAATGTCTGGCCCTAGAATGTCGCCTTTTTAAACAACCCGCCAATTACATTTTCTAAGCGTTCTTAAATTTCACGGCCTTTCAAAGAACAAAGGAAGTATAAAAGAAATTACCTAAGGAAATTTGACTCTTGTGGCCATCTCCAATAGCTGATCTGGCACTTTGCCTGTATTGGGCTGTCTGAAATAACGTTCCCTTCTGCTTCCAGCAACAGCCTTTATCTGGCTGGAAACGGATAGCCAAATGCTGAATTTCTTTTTCCCTGGTGCGAAGTAGCCAATTATCACACAAGGCGGCAAACCACAACCTGCTTATTCTGCACAGCACAAAGAGGTGCGCTCCCGGGATTACATCACCAATTGCGAGCCCCAAGTCATAGCGCAGCTTCAGCTCAGCCACTGAGATCTTTTAAATTTCCCCCTTGTACTAGTGAACCAATCAATTTAAACCACCGGTTTTCCCGCCTGAAAGGGAGGACCAGAGGGAAACCTTCGCCCAAAGGCTTCCCTCTTCATTATCATACTCAGCATATACACATTTGGGATACGATCATTAAGAGCAATAGGCAAGAAGAAATAAAATATTCACAGCCCTGGTAGAGGATGGTCCTCCCAGAAAGTGGTTAATTACTAAAATACCATGTTTCCTCGAAAATACGACCTACTCAGATAGTAAGTCCTAGCTTGATTTTTACATGTGTGCCCAACATAAGACCTATCCCCCAAGTAAGCCCTAATTAAGACCCCCACCCACTCCAGGGTGCATGGGTAAAAATTAAGCTAGGGTGGGGATGGAAGTTGATGGAGCTGCCCTACTACCAAGGGTGGGTTCCTACCAGTTCTAACCTCTTCTATAGAAGATGTTCCACAAATCTATCGTGCTGTTTAGAACCGGTTCCAGCTCCCTCCCCACCCCACCTGTCCGCACCACACTTGCCCCCCCCACCGCTCACTGATTGGCTGGCTGACCAATCGCCCCGCCCGCCTCTAAGAGTCTTATCTAAACTTTAAAGTCTTAAAGCTGTCAAGTTTGAACACCCCTGGGTTTTTTTTTCTAAAGGATTAGGGGTGCAAGGGTCTTGTAACATGACAGCTTTAAGACTTGCGTGCTTCAAATGCCAGAGTTCCTGAGCCAACATGACTGGAGGAGGAATTCTGGGAGTTGAAGTCCACAAGTCTTAAAGCTGTCAAGTTTGAACACCCCTGGGTTTTTTCTTTTTCTGTTTTTCCCTCCCTTTTGTTGCTGTTTTATTTATGGCTAAAGGCTGAATACATGCACAGCCTTTAGGAGGCTTCCAGCGTACTCCTAGGGGCTGGGGAGGGCAGAAATGAGCGAAAAATGGGCCGGGTTTTTTGCTTGTTTTTGCCTCCCCCCCCCAGCCCGCAGGAGCACTCTATAAGCTTTCTAAAGGCTACGCATTCCCTTTTTAAACAAAAAACAAAAAATGGGCCCGTTTTCGTGAAAAACGGGACGCTTTTGGGAGGTCTGCAGAATGCAATTTTTTTTTATTTGCCTCTTCAAAGTCTTATACTCTGGTGGGTCTTATACTCTGAAAAATATGGTAAGTATACATACCTTTCTAGCTAATTTATCTGCCACAGGAAAGGAGAAGTTTGCACTTGTTGCAAGAAAAATCCAGTCTTGTTCCAAGCCGGGAGGGAAAAAACAAACCACTGGATTTCTGTAAATGGATACCGAATGGAAAGCTCCAGTTTTCTCAAAAGTATGTCATTCATAAAACTTAACTGTTGGAGGGACTGCCTGGAGTGTTCTCCTGGTAGTGGAGAGAAGTGAATGATTTGATCCTAGGAAAGCCTCTTGCTTTCTTGTCCTGCCTTCAGGTGCTTTGGAGAATAGATTGACTCCTTCTTCTTTGTGGCAAATATTAGAACGTTGCTATCCTATCTCGCCTAGTCCTTCTTTTCATTAAACCAGACATACCCAGTTCCTGCAACTGTTCATTACATGTTTTACAGTGGTGGGATTCAAACATTTTTACTACCGGTTCTGTGGGCGTGGCTTGGTGGGTGTGGCATGGGAAGGTTACTGCAAAATCCCCATTCCCTCCCGATCAGCTGGGACTCAGGAGGCAGAGAATAGATGTGGGCGGGGCCAGTCAGAGGTGGTAACTAATTACCGGTTCTCCGAACTACTCAAAATTTCCACTACCAGTTCTCCAGAACTGGTCAGAACCTGCTGAATGCCACTTCGAATAGCGAGGAGGAACCATATGAGTCTGCCCTGGATGATGTGGAGGACCCTGTGCAG
This sequence comes from Natrix helvetica, assembly GCF_964273705.1. Taxonomy (NCBI): domain Eukaryota; kingdom Metazoa; phylum Chordata; class Lepidosauria; order Squamata; family Natricidae; genus Natrix; species Natrix helvetica. The sequence continues at coordinate 358,706,821 of NC_138548.1, read as the reverse complement.
GGCTCAGACTCAGAGCAGGGACCAGAGAGGCTGGTTGGCCACCAGGAGGCGCCTGAGGCATGGAGCAGGGAGGAGGATCAAAGGCAGTTTGTCCCTGATGCTAGATGAGAAATGGAAGCAGCAACTCTGTAGGCAGACTCACAGAAGATGATTATAGGTGAGGCGTTGGGAGGGGACATTTGCAGGAAACAACCGTTCGAATTAGTAGTTAAGAAAATCTATCTGTGTATTCTAGCCGTGTCTGTTCGTTTGAACTATCTGCGTTGCTTCATTTGAATTATCTGGGTTGCTCTATTGAACGTGAGATGCCTGGGACCTCAGCCAAAGGATTTGTTATCTCAGTAATTAAACAGTGGCAAACAGCCAAGCCTGTGTTCGGGTTTATTCATAGGCGGGGGTGGGGGTGGGGTGTTAGAACATGTCCTAACCATAGAAGCAAATGAAGTGATTGGTAGCAATATGTGTACTAAAAGAAAGGCAAAGACGTCGGGGTAATTACAAAAATTATCTGATGTTTAATATAGAATAAAAAAGTAATTTTTCAAGTAGGGAAATGCATAAATCTAGACGGATGATCAGAAACAGCTACTGTATAACTTTTATTTGGGAACCAACCTACTAGGAAAAAGATTCAAACCAAAAGGTCACCACTCAACCTGGGGGAGGAATCTTATCTGGGTTTTGTCTTAAGGCAGGCTGATACCAACGCTCACATTTGCACCACTGAGTTTTCTCACTTTGAAATAACATCATCATCATCCTCAATCACGATGATCATGTTATTTAAAAATACAGGCTTCCTCAAGTCAACCTCAATTCCGGGTGATTTCATCTACCAAAATGAATTTTAATTGAAATGAAATAATGGCTTGATTCTACCATTCTCCAGGAAATGTAAACCAGGAGTTAAGGTCTGACTTGAAGACTCACACACACACACACGCACGCAAAATCCTTAGAAAAAGATGCTTCAGAATACAGTACAACAGCAGCCCACAACCTTTTCAGCTTGGAGGCCCACCCCGGCGCGGGGTGGGGTTGGGGATATGGCAGTTGCGTGCGCACACAGCTACATTTGTGTGAAGAGTGCACACGCCTTCTATGTGCGAATGGAGCTTCGCGTGGGCGCGAAGGGGGCTTGAGTGGAGGGCAGTTGTGCTCATACATCAGGCATGTCCAAAGTGCGGCCCGGGGGCCAAATGTGGCCCTTTTCAAATTTCAAGCAGCCCGCAGCCTCTTCTCCCCACTGGAGTCATTTGTTTAGTCTTTCATAAAATACCGTATTTTTCGAAGTATAAAGATGCATCTTTTTCCACTCAAAAAAGAGGCTAAAAATCTGGGTGCATCTTATACACTGAATGCAGCATTTTTTGCCTCCCAAAACTCTGCCCCCTTCACCAAAATGGCCATGCATAGCCTTTAGGAGGTTTTCAGAGTGCTCCTGGGGGCTGTGGAGGGCATAAATGAGCAAAACACAGGTCATTTTTTGCTCAACTTTGCCCCCCCTAGCCCCCAGGAGCACTCTAGAAGCCTCTTAAAGGCTATTCATGCCCTTTAAAAAAAAAGGCCCATTTTCGTGAAACATGGGCCATTTTTGGGAGAGTGCAAAAACTTTTTTTTAAATTTGCCTCTTCAAAATCTTGGTGCATCTTATACTCCGAAAAATACGGTAGTTAATTCGCATTTAATGTTAAGGGTTCAAAGAATGTCAGGCTGAATGATCGGCCCCACACATTTTCACCTCACCAAATCTGGCCCTCCTTGCAAAAAGGTTGGACACTCCTGTCATACATGAAGCTCCAAACGAGCAAAGGGTGCTCGGACACAAAGCTCCACTCACCACAAGGCAGGCTCTCGCACTCGTGCACGAAGATCCACTCGCACAAGCAGAGGGCTCTTGAGCAAAGCGCTTGAGCTCGCACGCAAAACTCCACTGGCACAAGAAGGCGCTCGCACATGAAGCCCCATTTGCGCGACATGTGCGTGACAACAAGCGCCCTCTGCTCACGGGAACGGAGCTTTGTGTGCGCGTGCTTGCCCAATTTTCCTGTGGCCCAGTTTTGAACACACACACACCCGTGGGGGTTGGGGACTCCTGCACTAAAATATCTTTTCAAAGGCAGCCACAAATTTCTCCTAGCTTGGCACAAAGCTGCTCCCACAGATGTCTCCACATCTGTGTGCAGGTAGTGCAACTTCCGTTTACAGAGAAAAAGGGGTACTGCTGTGATGACCCGGGACAAGGCATGAAGGTCACCCAACCGGCTGAGAGTTCAAACTCCCCTTTAATGCTCCAAACTTCCCCTCAAACACTCCCACATTCTTGGCAAGTCCCAGGGCAAAGCGTGCACCCATACTCACACACGGCAGCCTCTGCCTGGGCCCAGTTCAGCCAAAGAAAGGAACAGGGAAATGAGTCCACGAAACAAGGAACGAACAATGAGTCCACAAGGTCAGGAAGAAAGCAACGAGTCCACAAGTAAGGAAGAAGCAAGCAGTCGTACAAACCCCAAACGTCTGTACCAGCGCATCAAACTCTGCCAATTCAGCATTTGTTCCCTTCCCCATAGCATCTCCTTAAATCTCAGTCCCCAGGTGTGCCTTGTGAAGAGAGGTGGGGCACTCTCCTCCCGAGTCATCGGACCGGCCTACGCTGTTCCCACCTTCTCTCCACTCTCCGTGCTCGGGGATCAGGAGAGGGCAGTCCTTGCTCATCGCCTGAGATCTGTTGCTCCTCATGTTCACTGCTTGCCCTCCCTTGGTCACCCTGTCCTCGTTCCTCCATGCTAACAAGCCATCCCAATCATGAGGGGCCCTGGGCTGCCTCGGCCTGCTTCTCCCCACATTCCTCCGAAGCCAACAAAGCCGCCCCCTTGATCTCGCTATCGCTCCGGCTCATCCTCCTGCGCAGATTCAGGCTCTGCTGGGAGCATGGCAGCTGCGCAGTCTAAGCTTCTAAGGCAGTATATCTCAACCATAGTAGCTTGAAAATATGTGTACATCAACTCTTAGTGATATTTAGCAATGGCCACGCTGGCTGTGGAATTGTCCAACCATCTTACAGTTGCCGTGGTTGAGAAACACAGGTTTGGAATGACGTTTTCCTAGGTATCTAGCTGCAATTCTGTGGGTTCCCTTCGATAATGAAGTTTGTGATTTTCCGCTAAAACAAGTTTCGCCCAATCGAGGCACCAGCCCAGCGGCCTGTATCAAAATATTCTTTTCAGGCCTATGTGGGTTTTCTCGTGGGCGCAGAGGCCTGCCTTTTGGCTGAAACGCTTCTCGCAAAGAGAACATTTGTACGGTTTCTCTCCCGTGTGCAGCCTCATGTGGGTCACGAGATTCCCCTTCTGGTTGAAGCCCTTCCCGCACTCAGAGCAAACGAAGGGATTCTCGCCCGTGTGGATCCGCTCGTGGATGAGAAGCCGGGTCCTTTCCGGGAAGCTTTTCCCGCAGTGAATGCATTGGTAGGGTTTATCTCCGCTGTGCAGCCTCTCGTGGATGGTCAGATAATGCTTCTGGTTGAAACTCTTTCCGCAGTCTGAGCATCGGTACGGCCTCTCTCCCGTGTGCGTTCGGAGGTGCTCCCGTAGGACTGCACTGGATCCAAAGTTCCTTACACAATAATAGCAGCTGAACAAAGACTCTCCACTATGGATGCTCAAATGCTCCTTGAAACTGGAAGCAGAGTTGAAGCATTGATCACAATGGGAGCATTTCATGCTTCCTGGACCCGTGTAAACTCCCGACTGGGTTATAAGGGCTTGGGTTGACATCAAGCTGTTACCCTCCTGTGAGGACAGATACGATTTCCCAGCCGTGTTGGTACTTTGAAGCGGGAGGAGACCTGAGCTTTGTCCAAAGTTCCCTCTCTGGTCCGATTTGGTGTGCTGCACCTGGTCACCCAAGAATTTCTGCTGTTCTGAAGCACTGCCCGGATCATCAATGCAGAAAATAGTCAGGACCTTCTCAGGACCCGTCACTGGCACATTCCCCCTTTCGCTTGGACCTTCCAACGTGGCACCGTTCTTACAGTATTGGAAATCCTTGTTTGTTTCCAGAGAAACATCCTTGGGATCCGTTTGTTCTTGTTCTTTGGAATGAATGGGGCTCACCTCTTTCCCCCACACCTGCTCATCACCTGCAAAAAAGAAAACAGAGATTTATATCCAGGATCTAGGAGGCAAAATCACAAAACTGCATATTACCGTATTTTCCGGAGTATAAGACACACCTTTTCCCCTCAAAAAAGATGCTGAAAATCTGGGTGCGTCTTATACAGTGAATGCAGCATTTTTTCCCTCCCGAAACCCCAACCCCTTCACCAAAATGGCCATGCATAGCCTTTAGGAGCCTTGCAGAGTGCTCCTGGGGGCTGATTAGAGCAAAAATGAGCGAATAACAGGTCGTTTTTTGCTCAATTTCCCCGCCCCCTTAGGAGCACTCTACAAGCCTCCTAAAGGCTATTCATGCCCTTTTTTGGGAAAAAAACAGGCCCATTACCACAAAAAACGGGCCGTTTTCGGATGGTCTGCAGAGTGCAAACACTTTTTTTTAAAAAAATTTGCCTCTTCAAAACCTTGGTGCGTCTTATACTCTGAAAAATACGGTACTTATTTTGGCTATGACGTGCATTTACCAGAGAAAGCAATTATTTGCGCTTGACCTCGGGGGAGGTGGGGCGGGAGGGGTCAGGAGGGGCATGGATAGCTCGATGTCACTCGTGTCAGGACTCCTGTGGTGGCCCAACCGTTCTGCCAGCGAAAACGGGCTCTCCCAAGCTCGGTTTTCACTGGCAGAGGGTTGCAGGAGGCCGTGGCAGCCAGAAACGGAGCTGAGGAATCCGTTTTTCGCTGGCAGAAGTACCGCAGGCCAATCCTTCACTGTTTCCAGAGCAGCCCCATGGGCCAGATCTAAGTATCCCACGGGCCGGATCCGGCCCCTGGGCCTTGAGTTTGACACCCTTGTCCTAGTCCAAAATCTTTGTGTCTCAGCTGCAATAGAAGAAAAGAAACGGGAGTGGACTCTTCTAAGAAACACAGAACCTTACACAGCCATGTTGCCTCCTTGCTCTCGCCTTCCTTGGCGTCTCTGCTGAGCTGGGCAGCCCAGCCATCCAGAGCTTGTCTTGTCTCAGAAGGTTCCACAGCCTCCTCTGTACGTGGCACCTAAAAGAGCAGCCAGGAGAGAATTAATTGAGAAGAGGGGGGGATTGAACGCAGGGAGTGCGGGGAGCGATGTCCAGAGATCAGTGAGTTTTTTTCCGTTTAGGATGAATGAAAATAATTTGTCCAGGAATCATTAGTGTCTAACTTACAGGTAGTCCTCGACTAACAACCAGTTGCTTAGCAATCGTTTGAAGTTACGACGGACCTTTCTTAAAGCGACTTACGACACAGATTTGAAGTTCACTCCCCTGGAGTCACCTGACTAAACATTTAGGGCTGTGTCCCACTCTCATGTGGCTGCGTTTTATGATGGTTCTGCCGAAAACGGATACATACTTCCAGTCTGGGGCAAATCTACATCGATAATGAAACATTGGTTCATGCAACGACTGCAGTGTTCACTTAACAACTGCAAAAAAAAGGTAATAAAATGAGGTTAGACATTTGACTGCGATAGACAGACTCCATGTGGTCATAAATCAAGGTACCACCGATGGTGGATCCTGGTATGTCTTAAAAGTTGCCAAAAGTTGATACAAGGTAGGCCACAACTTACGACCCAAATTTATGTTGCTAAGCGAGAAATGTATTGAGTTTTGCCCCATTTTATGACTTTTTTCTCGCCACATTTGTTAAGTGAATCACTGCAGTTGTTAAATTAGTAACCCGATTGTTAAGTGAATCTGATCTCCTCCTTGACTTTACTTGCCGGAAGGGGGGTCGCAAAATGGGGTGGGGGGGTGTCACCTGATCCAGGGACACTGCAACCGTCATAAATGCGCGTCAAGTATCTGACTGCAAATCACGTGACCATGGGGATGCGACAATGGTCGTAAGTGTGAAAAATTGCCACAAGTCACTCTTTTCAGGGCCGCTGTAACTTTGAATGGTCACGAAGCGAAGGGTTGTAAGTTGAGGACCTCCCGTATAAAGAGAGAGACTTTGAGCAGATGGTTGCAACTACCCCTTTGCCTCTTTTAACACGTCCAACCTGCCAGCCACCCCCCCGCTTCAGGGTCCTTAAATCCTCCCACCTTCGGTTTCAATTTCGCGGCCTCTTTCCGCTTCAACAGGAAGTCCTCCGCCAAGGCCACCGCCTGGGTGCAGCTGCCAGGTTTTCGCTTCCTGACCCAAAGTTGCATGTCCACTGGCAGGATGCTGAGGAACTGCTCCAGGATCAGCAGTTCCAAAATCTCGTCTTTCGTGCGTCTCTCGACTTTCAGCCACCGGCGGCCGAGCTCCCATAATTGCCCATAAATGCCTCTCGGCCCTTCCGTGTCTTGATAGCGGAGCTGCCGGAAGTGCTGGCGCTGCCTCTCCCTGGTGGCGGCCTCCTCTTCCAAGATGGCCGCCTTCACCTTCTCGTAGTCTGCCCTCTCTTGAGCGCGGAGGAGGCTGAAGGCTTGCTCGGCCTCTCCGCTCAGGGCTGGCCGGAGAAAAGTCATCCACTTCTCCCGAGGCCATCGGCAAGCGGTTGCCACTTGTTCAAAAGAAGCCAGGAAGGCCCTGGCATCGTCCCAGGGAGTGAGCCGATCAGACATCTGAGAAGCCCCCCACTCCAAGTCTGGTGCCTGCAGGGTCTTGAGGAACTCCTGCCACTGGTTCTCCCAGAGATCTTGCAAGCCCTCGGTAGGTTCCTGCTTCACATGATGTGGTGGTGCCTCCATCAGAAGCTCATCAGAGCCGCTCGTCTGTGCTACCAATGGGGCTTTGGGAAGACCTTCCATTCTTTCCCAAGCACTTGGTCCTGTGGCCTCCTGCTCATCCATCGGGGGAAGGGGTGTTGCCTTATTGTCTCTCAACAATAGTCTTCTGATGGTGGCGCAGATCAGCTGGCTGGGGAATAACAGGAAGTTCTCTAATCAACCTGCATGGGGAAGAAGAGATGTTTTCAATCACGGAGTCTACAGAGAGCCCTTGCTTACCAACGGCTCATTTTATGACCTGTCTCTGCTGTCACACGATCGCGATTTGGGAACTCGGCACTCAGCACGCTTTTAGGATAGCTGCAACATTTTGAGGTCATGCAATCACTATTTGTGACCTTCCCAACGGACCTCCGACGAATCAGTGGGAAGCCGCAGGAAGTCGCTGGTCACGGTTAGGTGGCATTCCACAATGACTGCAGGTGATTCATTTAATGGCCGCATCTGGAACTGACGTTGTAAGTTGAGTGCAGTCATGTGACATTTCATTGCTTAGAAATGGAGTTGCCAGTCCAAATTGCAGGTGTAAGTGATTTACTAATGGCCAAAAAGCAGGAACATAAATCATTTTTTCTCTGATCATTTCTCTGAACTCTTCCTGTTTCAGTCATTTATCTTAGTTCGATAATGAGGCAATGGTAAGGTTTTCTTTTCTTTTCTTTGACATGCAAGGCAGTCTTCGCTAGGTGCTAGGTGCCCTCTTCGATTGCTTTGTGTGATGAAATGTTTAATGTGATGAGAAAATTAACACAAGACCTCTATATTGTGATTAATCTATGTTCAGATACCTTAAACATGTATTTGAGGAGACTCCTAAGAATATCGTGGACAGTCAGGAAAACAAACCGATGGAGTCCAGAACAAAATAATCGAGAGTTTCCACTCAAGCCACAAATAACCAGGCTTAAACTATTTTGGACATATGTGAAGACCCCGGTCACTTGAGAAGACTCAAACGCTAGGAAAGGTGGAAGGAAAAAGAATAAGAGGAGAGGTAACAGCAAGGGGGGGGTGGACTTGGTTGCAATGGTGATGGGGGCACCGTTGGAAGACCTGAAAAATCTATCTATCATTCAATCTATCTAGGGATTGATACGGTGATCATATGTCCTTCATTATAAAGGCTAATCCATTATTTCAGAAAGCTATCCCTTAGATTTATTTTATTTTATTTTCTTGGGTTTGCTCTTGAATTTTCCTCTGCCAAGCAAACTTGTAAACATAAACATTTTTTTAAAAAAATCTTTATGGATCTCTTTTTAGATTTGCCTCCTGTTCAGAGTTGTCCTTTATTCCCACCCACCCCCACCCAAGAAAACACAGTCACCGTAGATCATGATGGTGAAAATCTACCTATGAGTTGCTAGGAGACTTAATGGCACACATCAATCAAAAACTTCAATTATTCTTAAAGGTACCCAAATCAGAGGCTGGCTACCAAGGGCAAATCAATACCTCTGTAAAATGAAAGCAGCTGTGCTAACACGAGCTCCGACCTAACAAAACCTCCAGATCCAGTTGTTAAGACTACCATAAAGTTTCCGATGGAAAGAATGCATAACTTTCCTAGATCGCCCTGATCCCACTCCTCCCTGGACCTTCCTGGTCCACCATCAGCATTTTCTCTCCAGTCGCCTCTGCTTTTATAGCCTCTCCTCCTGGAATATTTCTTGCCCTCCTCGAGCCAAAACACCCCCCCGTTGCCAGCAACTCACTTCTCCCTGCAATGCAATGCAATGCCTCCGCTCTCTAAGCCGGAGGAGACACTTCCACGGGCGCGGAGAGTCGCCCAAGCTAAGAAGATTCAGCACTTGTATTCAAAAGTGAGATTTCCCACCAGGAAGTGGTGGGGGAAAAGGGCACCGGAAGTGGCTTCACCCCTTCTTCTGCACGGCACTTCCGGTAGTTTTCTCCCAAGCCAGGAAGGGCTCTCCTTTGTCCCCTCTAGCAGAGTTCAACTCGATGAATTTAACCCGTTCGGGGCGTCTATGAGATAATACGATAGTTGGTTGATAGTTTAAATCCTCGTGCCATATGCCTAAATGAAAATGAATGAAATCCATCTAGTCTCAATACAATAGTAGAGTTGGAAGGGACCTTGGAGGTCTTCTAGTCCAACCCCCTACCTAGGCAGGAAACCCTATAGTCCTCGACTTGCAACTGCTCATCTTGTGACCGTTTGAAGTTATGACAGCAGAACCTTAAAAATGTGACTGTTTTTACACCTTATGACCGATGCAGCATCCCCATGGCCACGTGATCAAAATTCAGACGCTTGGCAACTGTTTCATACTTATGACCGTTGCTGTGTCCCAGGGTCATGTGATCCCCTTTTGCGACCTTCTCACAAGCGAAGTCGGTGGAGAAGCCGGATTGACTGAACGACCGGCTGACTGACGGATCAACTGCAGCGATTCACTTAATGAGTGGGGCAAGGTCGTAAAATGGGGCAAAACCCTCTTAGCCACAGAAATTTGGGGCTCAGTTGTGTGGTAAATGTAAGTTTAAGTTTACTTTATTGTCATTGCACCTTGTACAATGAAATTAAACGCCATCTTCAGTGCACATCATACATAAGAAAACTATATATTTATTTACACACACACACATTACATAAAATGTTTGGGTGCTGAACCAGTAGAAACAGTGGCAGGAACCCACCCCTGCTGGGCACATGCGTGGAAGGCACATGTGTGTGAGCAAAGCGTGGAAGGGGTATATGTGCGGCAAACCGGTGTTAACAAAATGTGAAACCACAGCTGGCTTGAACCTCTAAGAACAATCCTTAACTTTATTTGTTGAGAAAGGTATAGTTTACTAGAACAGTGTTTTTCAACCTTGGCAACTTGAAGATGTCCGGACTTCAACTCCCAGAATTCCCCAGCCAGCATTTGCTGGCTGGGGAATTCTGGGAGTTGAAGTCTGGACATCTTCAAGTTGCCAAGGTTGAAAAACACTGTACTAGAAGTCATGTACATTACTGTAATTCACGTGACTTCTAGTAAACTCTACCTTTCTCAACAAATGGAATTAAGGATCGTTCTTACTTAGAGGTTGAAGCTGAGGCAGGTCTGACAACTTTCATTTACAAGGCTTGGGGAAAATATCCCATGTCTGGATTTTTTTTAACCTTCAAATGTCTCCATAAGTCAGCATTCAGCTTTTTTTTTTTTTTTTTTACCAAATCCCACCTTGGGTATTTATTTTTTCAGAATCAAGTAAAAGAGGGAAAAAAGTCTGAAACGTATTTATTATTTAAAAAGACATATGCTTCCCCTTCATTCTTTTGGGGAACATCAGGGACGGTCTACAAACAACTTCATCACATACAAAATACAATAGCAAAAAGCACCATACAAATATAATATATATATATATATATAAATATATATATTACAATGTGACGACCAAAATAGTTCTAAAGAACAGAAGCAAGATGGAAAGTAATGAAAGATTATGGATGCGATCAGAAGAAAAATGTAGTTCTAATGAAAATACTATAAACTACGGCAGTAGTACAGGTCAACGATTGTCAAAGTTGTACCTGTGTATACCTGTGGGTATGTGCTTCATATGTACACTGTCTTTCCCTAATTGAAATGTCAATTTTTCTAAAAAAAACGATTGTCAACATTTTTCAACAGTTTAAATCAGATTTCCAATGAAGGACAATTTGACCAAGATAGTCTGTTCTTTTCCACATTCTTCTAAAGATACACACTGAGGTACTGAGGAATCTATGCATCACTCACACACACACGTTCCTAAAAGACCTACTATTCGTATTGTCTTAATTCTTCACTTTATGTATTCATACTTTAATTTTTTTTAAAAAAAACCTGATTGCTTTGTAGATTTTTATAGCACCTTTTTTTCAAAGGCCTTCCTCCCTTAAAACTCACTTTTCCTGAAGAGAAAAAGTCAGAATACTTTAGTTTTCACTTTTAGGATGGGTGGACTTCAACTCCCAGAATTCCCTCGCCAGCGGGGGAATTGTGAGAGTTGAAGTCCACACGTCTTCGAAGTTGCCAAGGTTAAAAAAGTTTAGGAAGTAGACAGGAACTGAGATTACAGGGACGTGGAGAAAATGAAAAGCGAGATCTTTTTCCGGAATCTCAAGATAATAACAGGGTATTCTTAGTCTACCTTGAAAGTATAAAGTCTGCTATCCAAAGATGTTAATTATCCTTACACAAATGGCAGTTTGCAAAAACGTGGACAAATGAACAACAAGACAATAAAAATTAACAATACCAAAATACAATACAAATCAACATTGGTATGGGAGATTACCAATAACTGTGTGATTCTTCCCATGATCGCATGCTTCCTCCTAATTTTTTGCCTGAGAAGCAAACTTTAATTTGAACGAATTCCAAACAAATAATTTATATGGTTTTCTCCCCCAGGTAAGTTGATTGATGAGCAATTTTCTTTCCTACCAACGTTTATTGACGCTCGCCTGTCATTTATAATCTCTCTACCTTGTGTGCATTCTTTTGATGTCTGGTCAGGTTTTTCTTATGACTGAAACTTTTCCCACATTCCAAGCAGGCGTATTTTTCCCCCGTGTGAATGCTCTGATGCTGGAAAAGGTTGGTACGCTGGCTGAAACTCTTCCCGCACTCCGAGCATTTATATGGTTTCTCCCCGGTGTGAATTCTTTGATGTTTGGTGAGGTCTATTTTCTGACCAAAACACTTCCCGCATTCCAAGCACCTGTACGGTTTCTCCCCGGTGTGGATCCGGTGGTGCCTCGAGAGGTTTTTCTTATGATTAAAGCTTTTGCCACATTCCAGACACTTGTACGGCTTCTCCCCGGTGTGGATCCTTTCGTGACAATTGAGGATGAGTTTGTGACCAAAGCTTTTTCCGCAGACCAAGCAAGCGCACTCCTTCCCGCCTTCATGGACAAGTCGGTGATTCCGGAGCCCCGTGCTCCGATTAAAGGTTTTCCTGCACTCCGGGCACTGGTGCTGTTTCGGCTTTGTGAAGATGCGTTGGTGCGCAGCAAGATACATGGTTGGATTGTCACATTCCAAGTAGGGGAATATTTTCTCTTCTGAATGAGTCCTATAATGCTTCAGGAGTAGGATTTTCTGAGTGAAGCTCTTTCTGCATTCTAAGCATTTAAATGGCTTCTCCTCGGTGTGGGTTTCTTGGTGGTAAGTCAGAGCAGTCCGGTAACTGAAGCTCTTTCCGCATATCAAACACGCGTACGGCTTCTCCCCCGTGTGAATTCTTTGGTGAGCGGTGAGATTCGTCTTCTGACCAAATGTCTTGCCGCATTCTAAGCACTTATAAGGCTTCTCGCCCGTGTGGGTCCTCTGATGTTTCGTCAGGCCCGTATTCTGGCTAAAGCACTTCCCGCACTCCCGACATTGATAGGGTTTCTCTCCGGTGTGAGTTCTCCGATGGGAAAGGAGATTGATTTTGTGACTAAAAGCCTTCCCACATTCCGAGCACTGGTAGGGTTTCTCCCCAGTGTGAATTCTCTGATGGGACGTGAGGTTTATCTTCTTCCCGAAGCTCCTGCCGCACTCTGAGCACGCGTACGGTTTCTCGCCCGTGTGAATTTGTCTGTGCTTGGCGAGGCTCGAACTCTGGCTGAAGCGCCTTCCGCATTCGGGGCACGCGTACGGTTTCTCGCCCGTGTGGATTCGTTTGTGCTTAATGAGGCTCGAACTCTGGCTGAAGCATTTTTTGCACTCCAGGCATTTGTAGGGTTTTTCCCCCGTGTGAACTCTTTGATGAGAGGTAAGGTTGATCTTATAACCAAAACCTTTTCCGCACTCCAAACACATGTATGGTTTTGTCGCCGTTGGGTGTTCTTTCATTTTATATCGGTCACGTCCTGGAACAAAGGGAAGAAGTTTAGAGATGACTTACCCTCTGGAAACAAATACTGTAAGACACCCCTAACGCCCCTTGGGGTGGGTGTTCTGTTAAGATGCAGCCTGTTATGCCTTTAAATGGCTTCTACTGTACAGCGCAGTGGAGTTGCCATGGTAACGGCTTCACAGTACTCCACAAGGGGGCTCCCTCTGGTAAGGGGGAAAATCCAACATTAGAAATTACATTTGGTCCACACATTCCCCCCCATAAATAAATACCCGGGCAACACCAGGCTATCGGCTAGTTACCTTATAAATAACTCAAGGCAGCAAACATACCTAATACGCCTTCCTTCTCCTATTTTCCCCATAACAACAACCCTGTGAGGTGGGTTGAGCTGAAAGTCACCCAGCTGGCTTTCATAGCTAAAGTGGGACTAGAACTCACAGTCTCCAGGTTTCTAGATCAGCACCTTCCATTACTACCATGTTTCCCCGAAAATACAACATGTCCTGAACATAAAGCCTTGCCACATTTTTCGGGTGGGCAAAAATATAAGCCCCCCCCAAAAAATAACCCTCCTGGACAACCCCTCCCTCCGACCAGGCAGAGCACCGCTCAATGACCTAGCGGTATCCCGGAGACGCCAAGCCGCGGGAACCGGGCGGGAGGCAAAGGTGATCACGTTGCTTGGTGCCTTCAGGATACCGCTAGGTTGGTGAGCGGCTCTGTGCCCAGCTGAAGAGGGGGGTTTGCTAGGCGGCTGCTCTCTTGCGAGCGGACTCCCAAAGAGCCGGGCACAGGCTCATGGGCGAATGGCTGTCTTGCGCTGTCGCAGCAGCGCAACACAGCAGCCATGAAGCGACCACGGTTCATGGTTGTGGGCCAGCTGCCGGCAGAGCGTACAACCATAGAGTATACGCCCAGAGCGGCCACTGCCGGAAGACTTGGTTTGGAAGCCGCAAAAAAAGCTATGCGGCAGCGGCAACAGCAGAGGTGCCCTGGCTCTGTGGGGAGAGCTGGGCCAGGGCATCATGAGGCTGGGAGGCGCGTGAACGAGAGTGGAACAGCTGCTCGTGTAACCCCTCTCTCCAGCCGTGCATACCGCCATTCACTGGCATTTCGAAGGCGCCAAGCTGTGGGAGCTGGACGGCAGCGAACAGGCGCTCACATGGCTTGGCGATAGCCCTAGGTCAGTGAATGGCGCTGTGCCCAGCTGGAAAGGGGTTTACTGGGTGGCTGCTCGTGAACGTGGTCACTTCATGGCTGCTGTATTGCACTGCTGCAACAGCACAACACAGCCATGAGGCTGTGCCCGGCTCTTTGGGAGCCCGCTTGCAAGAGAGCAGCCGCCCGGCAACCCCAAAACAATAAAGCCTCCCCTCATAATAAGGCCCAAGCCATATTGTGTGTGTAAAAAGAAAATAAGACCCTGTCTTATTTTCGGGGGAAACACAGTACATCAAACCAGCTTTAATTACATATGGCTTTATGTAGGGTTGTCAATGACTTTTGGCCCGGAAACTTTCCCTGACACAGGATGAAGCAACTGAGAACTGAGCAGGCCTGTGAGAATATACACATATTACACATGGCTGGCTGAGGAATTCTGGGAATTGAAATCCACAAGTCTTAAAAGTTGCCAAGTTTGGAGACTCCTTTGCTAGACCAATGCTATTTGATCTTATGTAATGCACTCTATCTATATACCGTATTTTTCGGATGATAAGATGCTCCAGACTATAAGACGCACATAGCTTTTGGGGAGGAAAACAAGAAAAAAAAATTCTGCCTCTGCCTCTTAGCAATTTGCCTCCTTGCAGCAAAACAGAAAATAGCCTGGTCAGCTTCAGCACAGCCTGATTTAGCACGCACAACTGATTGGCAGTTGGATCTGCCTCCTGGAATACCTCCGATCAGCTGTTGCAGGCTGTGGGGATCACCGCCATCCATCGGCGTCATAGCTGCCATCGCCATGCACCTCATTTTCAGCCTCCGTGCGTCCTGTTTTTGGCCCATTCCAGGCGGTGGAGTTCACCGTCACTGCTGCCTATCTCTGCCATCTGGAATGAGCCAAAAATGGGACACATGAAGGAGGCGATAGGTGGCCGTGGTGATGGGTGCTATGGCGCCAATGGGTGGCTGTGATCCCCACAGCCTGCAACAGCTGATCGGAGGTATTCCAGGAGGCAGATCCAACTGCCAATCAGCTGCTTGTGCTAAATCAGGCTGTGCTGAAGCTGACCAGGCTATTTGCTTTTTGCTGCAAGGAGGCAAATTGCTGGGAGATAGAGGCTGAAGGGTGGGGGCTGGCAGATGGACGGGGCTTTGGCAACATTTGCTCTATAAGGCACTCAGACATTTCCACCCACTTCTGGGGCGTTGGGGGGGGGGAGTGCATCTTATAATCCGAAAAATACGGTACATCTGTTGCCTTATTGGACCGGTCCTTAAATGCTAACTTTATGCTTAGCCACCAATGAAGGAAAGAGGTAACCTTACTGAGACAAGTCACGATTTCAAAATTCTCTTCCATGATTTGCTTATAGAAGGCTTTCTGGTCAGGATCCAACAGAACCCACTCTTCCTCAGTGAAATACACGTCCAGCTCTTTGATAGTGGCCAGATCCTGATTGTAAAAGAAAAAATATATATCACCATCATCATATACGCAGTGCATGCAATCACATTAATGCACTATTTCATCTTGCATAATGGCCACCTGCTTTCTTACTGCGCAAATAATCAATAGCCAATGGCAGTTAGCTATAATAAATATACAGAATATATAGCATTCTTTATTGGACACCAGAGGAATTTGTCTCCTGTGCGTTAAGCTCTCGCTGTACACACAAGCAATAAGTGATCAGTCATGATCATAGCCATCATAAAATTACATTCATCATAAGTCATAGGATACTATCACTCAGTGATAGTCATAGAATACTAAATAAGCAATCAACATAAATCATACTAGGGAGGCCAGGAATATTGCGAGTCCCATCCCCCAGGGAGATACACCAGGTGGGACCCAGAAGAAGGGCCTTCTCCGTGGTGGCTCCCTCTCTCTGGGATCATCTTTCCCCCAGAAATTAGAATGGCCCCTACTCTAACACTCTTCCGGAAGGCACTGAAGACCTGGTTCTGCCAGTGGGCTTGGGGACCCCAGAGTGGGATGGAGCACATTAAATGGCTCATGTGGTGTGCTGTAGCTGAGGTGGGTGGGTGGGTGGAGTTATTTTATTTTATTTATTTATTATATTTTCCCTTTTCTTAGTTTTATTGTTTTTTAATATGAGGTTTTCACAGTTTTGTAAGCTGCCTTGAGTCGCCATGTGCGAATAGGCGGCAATATGAATTTCTTATATACATACATACATACATACATATACTGTATGTATATATATATATATATATATATACAGTATATGTATATATACAGTATATGTATATATTTTCATGGATTTTAACGGGTGTAGGTATGCTGCTCTTGTTGTATTCGGGTCTTTTCCTGTGTAAGATTGAGATTGTCTTGGCAACGTTTCGGCGAGGTCTCACTCGCCATCTTCAGGCTGGTGTTTTCGGCTTAAAGCGTGGTCGGAGCGGCCGTCTTTCTATAAATCTTGGTGGGGTGTGTGTGGAGTGCTGGCTTTGTTTCAGTTAAGTGGATTGATAGGCTGTGTGGTTGTATCATGATTGGTAGCTTGGTGCTGATTGGTGCTGGCTGTGTGTCCGTTGTTGTTTTGTGTTGTAAGAGCCTGGGTGGTGGGTGCTTCGTGCTTGCGCGAGCAAAGCCGAGCGAGTGAAGCACGAAGCCGAGGGCATCAGCCTGAGGATGGCGAGTGGGATCTCGCCAAAATGTTGCCAAGACAATCTCAATCTTACACGGGAAAAGTCCCGAATACAACAAGAGCTGCATACGTACCTACACCCGTGAAAATCTACAAAAACATATATATACATATATACATATATGTGTGTGTGTGTGTGTGTGTTCTGTTACGATACAGCCTATTGTGCCTTCAAATGGTTTCTACAGTACTGCCGTAAAATGGCTTCTATTGTACAGCACAGTGGAGTTGCCATGGTAACGGCTTCACAGTACTCCACAAGGGGGCTCCCTCTGGGATAAGGGGGAAAATCCAACATTAGAAATTATGTTTGGTCCGGACATTTCCCCC
Source organism: Natrix helvetica (assembly GCF_964273705.1). Classification (NCBI taxonomy): domain Eukaryota; kingdom Metazoa; phylum Chordata; class Lepidosauria; order Squamata; family Natricidae; genus Natrix; species Natrix helvetica. The sequence goes on along the minus strand of NC_138548.1, from coordinate 358,689,931 downwards.
CTATAAATATATAAATACCCAGACAACGCTGGGTTATCAGCCAGTGCTAAATAAAACAATCTAAGTCGTAAGATACAAGCAACAAAGTTATATTCATAAGACGATAAGGAGACAGGTAATAGGAAAGATGAGAATAACAATAGTAGTACAGCATTGCTAAATAGTTTGACAGTGTTGTGGGAATTAGTTGTTTAGTAGAGTGTTGGCATGGGGGGACGGGGGGGACTGCCCTTGTGTCTAGTTGTTCTGACATGCAGGGTAGAAGTTGTCCAGGATGTGATTTAGAGCAGAGGTCTCCAACCCTGACAACTTTATGAGTTGTGGACTTCGACTCCCAGAATTCCTCAGCCAGCGCTGAGGAATTCTGGGAGTTGAAGTCCACAACTCATAAAGTTGCCAAGGTTGGAGACCCCTGATTTAGAGGAAGTAGGAAGTTCTCGACTTACAATCATTCTCCCCAACTGGCTTCCGAGAAGCAACGTCAATGGGGGAAGCTAGAGTCACTTCACGACTGCACGCTTCATTTAACAACTGCAGTGACTTGTTTAATGACCGTGACAAAAAAGGTGGCAAACTGGGCACCTTTTGAGTTTGAATCGTCTAAATAAATAATAGAAAGAAACAAACAAGCAAACAAATAAATAAAACCCTTCCCTCTACCTGATCTGGGTCAACCACGGTTTCTATTCCACCGCAGAGAAAAGCAGAGGGCTCTATACTTTTTGCCAGCATCAATTCGTCCCCTACAAAGAGACAAGACAGTGGAACGGCTGAAGCATTTGCTCATCTCAGAGAGTTACGGCGCTAAGCGTCCTTAAAGAGAAGTCAGTCTCTTGGGTATACTAGGGTTTATTTCTAAGTAAACAATAAATATACTTCCGGTGAAATGGGAGACAAGCTAAATCCCTGTAGATACCAGTAGAAAACATCATTCATTTAAACATTACAAAAATCTCTAAAGATAACCCAAAGGCGCTTTTTTGCAAAAGACAACTGGACTTTCTGGTTTTTTTTTAACAAATTTCGTTTCTCATCCAAGAAGCTTCTTCAGCTCAGGACTGGATGGTGGTGAATGGAAGGATTTATATTCCTTGCAGACAGCTGGTCATAAATCCTTCCATTCCCCACCATCCAGTCAGAGCTGAAGAAGCTTCTTGGAAGAGAAGCGAAATGTCTTCAAAGAAAAACCAGGAAGTCCAGTTGCCTCTTGAAAAAAAGCACCTTTGGGACACTACCTGGATGACTTGAGAATCTCATATAGACACTTTAAAGATACCAGTCTTGAAAGAGTGACAAATTAAAACGGCACGGAAAAGATGTTGGAATCCTGTTTCCCCCCTCCCCCAACCCCTTTCCCTTCACATCAATTAATGTAATAACAATATTCATCATCTTTTAACATAATGTTGTGGCCCACCGGTGGCCAGCAGAATTGGACAGCAGGTTGGGGAGCAACATGGGCCAGTCTTGGGGGGGTCTGAGGAAAGCTCAGATGAGGGCTCTGTGCCGGAGGCAGAGAGGGAACTAGACAGCAGTGAGGCAGAGGAACAGTTGGAGCCTGTTCCCAGGGTGCCTATACGCAGAGCTGTCAGAAGACAAGAACAACTAAGAAAGCAGGGTCGAAGACCTCCAAGGTCCCTTCCAACTCTACTATTGTATTGTATTATTATTGTAAGACCAGTGACGTGTGGTGAGGGTTATGGCTGGGGAGGCTGGTGACGTCATCAGGAAGGCGGGGAATGGGACCACGTGTGCAGGAGGCTGAGGCAGATTCATTCTCCGCCTTCCTGAGTGAAAATTAAGGGGACCGTGGAGTGCAGTGATCCGCGTAGCATTGCTTCCTCCACCAGCGCCAGTCCCTACCCCCCCCCCACTCCTTCAAGGTCTCCCACCAACCCAAAGCCCGATCCCCAGCTCCCTCGGGCAAGGCTTGAGCGGGGTGAAAGCGCAGCCTCTTTCGTTGCTTTCCCGCCTGCCTCGCTCGCTCTTTCGTCCGGCCGGCCGGCCGTAGCCACAGCGACGCCGACCTAAACGCCAGACGCACAGAAAAGGATTGCGGAGCCCTTCGCCGGCGGAGTGCGCTCAGAAAGGCGGCGAATGGGATCGTGATCCCATTCCTCGCCTTCCTGAAACGCCAGACGCACAGAAAAGGATTGCGGAGCGCTTCGCCGGCGGAGAGCGCTCAGAAAGGCGGCGAATGGGATCGTGATCCCATTCCCCGCCTTCCTGAAACGCCAGACGCACAGAAAAGGATTGCGGAGCGCTTCGCCGGCGGAGCGCGCTCAGAAAGGTGGCGAATGGGATCACGATCCCATTCCCCGCCTTCCTGAGCGCGCTTCACCGGCGAAGCACTCCGCGATCCCCAACAGCAGCTGCTTTTCTGTGCGTCTGGCGTTTAGGACATCCGGCTATCTACCTAAATGCCAGACGCACAGAAAAGCACTGAAAAGCACTTTGCCTCCAAGCCACTTTGTCTTGATGATGTCACCGACGTCGCTGCTGGGCGCGGCCGGACGGAGGTAACCAGAGTGGCGCCGAGGTGTCCATGCGGAAGAAAGTGAGCGAGCGAGCGATGGAGGATCGGCGCCACTCGCTACCTCCGTCCGTCCGCGCATGGCAGCTGCGGCGACGTCATCAAGCCCCTGCCACTTCTGGACGTCTATTGCAGTCACGAGGTGCGCACAAAGTACAGCAGAGGCAGGAAGTTTATTGGCGCTTCCGAGAACCCTCCTGCCTCCGCCGGTTGCCCAGCTGGCACCGCCCCGCGCGCGCTCCTCCTCCTCCCTCCTCTTCCTCTTATATATATGAAACTCCCTTGTGGATATTATTATTATTATATTATTATTTCATGATGAGAGGTGAGGCTCTGCCTCTCCTGCCTCCAATGACCGCACGTCACTGTGTAAGACCTAGTTGAAATACACAACACTGTCACAAATCCTCACCTTGCAACGGGATTCCTCTGGCATCTTCTTGCAGGATCCCTGTTTGCAAAGGATTCCCTATGGTGTCCAGGAGGACCTCCTCTGTTGCAGGGAAATTGCCTTCCATCTTTATAAAGAACTGATTTACCTGAAATGGCAACAAAGATCCGTGACTTAGAAATGGGAGCAGGATTGGAAAAAAAAGAACGGGACAGGCAAATACAGGGAACCCTCGATTTAACAATCACAATTCAACCCAAACGTTTTGTTGCTCGGTTGTTGACAGTTGTTGAGTTTTTCCTCCATTTTATGTTTCTTGCCACAGTCCTTACGGGAATCCCTGCAGCTGTTAAATGAGCGACACGGTTGTTAAGTGAACCTGGCTTTCGACATTGCTTGTCAGAAGGTTGCAATAGGGGAAAATCACATGACGTGACCCAGGGAACACGGCCACAATCGTAAATATGAGTTGGCTGCCCAGCGTCTGCAAGGGTCGTAAGTGTGAAAAATGGTCGTAAGTCACTTTTTTTTAGTGTCATTTGACTTTGAACCGTCGCTAAATGAACTGTTGTAAGACAAGGACTGACTCACTGCAGTTTTGAGCTTCGACCCAGGGGTGGGCTTCAAAAATTGCAGCAACCGGTTCGCGGCCCTGTTGCTGGGTGGGCGTGGCATGGTGGGCGTGGCCTAGTTGGCCTCCTGCACCGCGGCAGGGGGTGGGTGGGTGTTTCACCTTCCCCAGGCTCTGGAGGCTTTTCTCGAGCCTCTCGGGAGGACAAAAACTGCTTCCGTTTCTGGACTTCCGAGCCTCCGAGCGGGCCCTGCCCTTACCTGACACGATGAATGGAGATCCTGGGAGGAGAGGGGCAGGCAGGGTGAGGTGGGCATGGCCAGCCAGTGGTGGCCTTTGGGGGTTCGCCGAACTGGGCAGAATCCTAACGAGAGGATCACCTGAACCCATGCGAACCCCCAGCAGCCCACCAGTGGCGTCCCCCTACTGGGTGACCTGTGGCCCTTTGAAGCCGTCATGGGGGTGGCCTCTCACCTGCTGCTGCTCCTCCAGCTTCTTCTGCTCCATCTGACCCAGGAGGAAACCTTCGGCCAGGGCCACCGCTTGGGAGCTATTCTCGGCTCCGCAGTCCCTCACCCAGCTGGACATCTCCACAGGCAGGATGGCCAGCAGTTGCTCCAAGATCACCAGATCCAGCATCTGGCTCTTGGTGTGTCGTTCCGGTTGCAGCCACCGACGGGAAAGCTGGTGGAGACGACTGCAAACCTCTCTGGGACCTTCCGCCTCCCGGTAGCAGAAGTCCCTGAAAAGCCGGCGATGAACCTCGGTGTCCTTCTCCAAAATCTCCCGCACTATTTTTCCCCAACGTGCTTCGCTGCTCTCGGACAGGGTTGGGTCGTTGTGGCCTTCTTCTCCTTCAGAAGCAGCTGCGCCTTGTTCCTCCATCTCTTTTTTTTTTTAATGCCCCAGAAGAACCTCTAACAAGTCCGAAGGAACTCTTATTTCTTCCCAATTTGGCCTTAACGGAGTGCCTCGCCACAGGCGTATAGTGTTAAGGCAGAACAAAATCGGCAGGCTGACAAGCAGCAAGCAGACTTTGATCTTTGAATTGAAAGGCTTGAGTGCCCAGCCAAAGATGGGAACAGGAGACCCTAAAGCATAAACTCTTTCTAGGAAGTAAAGTGCATTTGTGTTCAACAACACAACTAATGAACCGTGGTTGCACAGTGGAGAGAGTGCAGTACCGCAGGCTACTTCTGCTGACTGCCGGCTGCCTGCAATTTGGCAATTCGATCCTCACCAGGCTCAAGGTTGACTCAGCCTTCCCTCCTCCCAAGGTCGGTAAAATGAGGGCCCAGATTGTTGGGGGCCATAGGCTGACTGTGTAAACCGCTTAGAGAGGGCTGTAAAGGCGCTGCGAAGCAGTATATAAGTCTAAGTGCAATTGCTAATCCTTCGTTGTCTGTTCAGGACGTGCCCGAATAGTTCTGTCTGCCTGCCATCTGCCTAACCATAGAGCTTTTTCACCCTCTGCCCAGCTGGCTTTCTGTTCATCTGTCCATTGAGGAAGAAACGAAGCAGCCGCCTCAATAAATAAATAAATAAATATTCTCGCAGACTTACATTAGCGGGGTGGGAATGGAGCAACAACTAGGAAGAGGACCCATTTTTATTTATTCGCAATGCTGGAAGCTCACCCCAACTCTCACAGACTCTCAATAATCCCACTACCACCAAACCCAAAGGGTGAAACCCGAAAGGACAGTCAGGTATAATAATTATACCGAAAGACCTGAAATCCCATTAAAACTACAAAAGGGCTTGCTGCTTTCACCATCACCCGAGTTTGAAAGGATCTTGGGAGTCTGTGTGTGTGTGAGAGAGAGAGAGGGAGGGAGGGAGGGAGGGAGGGAGAGAGAGAGAGAGAGAGAGAGAGAGAGAGAGAGAGAGAGAGAGAGCAAGAGGTCAGTCAGTGGCCGCTCCAGAAAACGGAGAATTTCTTTGATCGTCTTCACTGTTTAATCATCAGCATTATAGTTGGAAGGGACCCTGGAGGCCTTCTAGTCCAACCCCCTGCTCAAGCAGGAGACACTATACCATCACACAAAAATACCCCCACTATATCCCAAAAAAGAACAAAAAGACCCCAGCCCCTCTCCACCAGCAATGGGGCACCCAGATCAGCATAGATTAATTCCAAGGTTAACACCAGACCAACAATTAAGTAAACAAGACCACAATCAAGAAATTGCCAAGGAGCCAACAGTAAGTAACCCAATGAAAGAATCTCTTAAAGCCACTTGCAACAACACTGAGAGGGCACGCCACCAGAATATAAACTGAGAGCAAACTGCACTCTTTCTTAGCACTGATGATGTTACCTAGTTACCATAAAATGTCTGCAAGAAATCAAGCAAGCTCAGAGAGCACCAAGGACCCCTCAGGTCAACCCAGAGCTCCAAATGTTCTCCTTTATTAGTAACAGTGTACCATTTCAGGCAAATGCTTCAATCAATCAATCATAATAGAGTTGGAAGGAACCTTGGAGGTCTTCTAGTCCAACCCTCTGATCAAACAGGAGAACCCTATACCATTTCAGATAGGTGGTTGTTCCAGGTTTTTTTTCTTTGAAATCTCCCAGAATGAAATTGGTTGTCTAATCTCTTCTTGAAAAACCTCCAGTGTTGGTGCACTCACAACTTCTGGTGGCAAGGCGTTCCACTGGTTAATTGTTTCCATTGTCAGGAAGTTTCTCCGTAATTCCAGGTTGCTTCTCTCCTTGATCAGTTTCCACCTATTGCTTCTCCTCCTCCCTTTTGGCATCTCTCCCTAAACATCAGCCCTGCCTCTCTATGCTCCCCTACAGCTCCCTCCATTGCAAAGGGGTCACCCTAGTCCCCAAAAGTGACTCCCCCACCCCACAACCACCAAGGCAGCTTCAGGGAGGGCAAAGCCCCTTTGAGTGACAACAGACTTGCAATTGAATCTTCCAGTAGGAAGCCGCGTCACTGAGAAAGGCACCGCCTTTTCCTCCACCAACTTCCGTTCTTTCTAGGCAGTGGCTTCTCTTCCTTTAACCCTTTGAAGGGCGGAGCCTCCTGCTTTAGTTATGTGTGTCCCTTTCCATGTTTTGTACTTGTCCTTTTTGTCTTTAATTTTGTCAGAGAGATCTTTGTGCAGCCATGGTTTCTTCTTTCTCAGCGATATTGAGCTAGCCTGGGCTTTTATTTTATTTGGTTTGTCAAGCATGTATGAGAAAACAAATGCAAGTATGAATATAACATATAAACATATAAGATATAATGTGGCTTAGTGGCTAAGACTCCTGCCTAATATGTAATACAGCCCAGGTTCAAATCCCAGTAAGGGTATTGCTAGCTGATGAGAGCTAAATAGCTCGAAATAGATCTATACTAGTCTCCCTTTATTTATTTATCAGCACAAATACAACACATATAAGATATAAGAATATGCATAAGAAATGAGTACAAATAAATAGGAACAGTAGGACAGGGACAGTAGGTATGCTGGTGTGCTTTTGCACGATCCCTTACAGACCTCTTAGGAATGGGGTGAGGCCTCCTCTGCAAACAGAGCCCAGGGGAGTATCATCCCTTGCACTCTATTTCAATACAGCCAGTCCTCGAGCTACCATCACAATCGAGCCCAAAATTTATGTTGCTCAGTGAAACATACATTTCTCTTGTCACTAAGCATACATTTATGTTCCTAAGTGAGACGTTTATGTTGTTAAGTAAGTTTGTCCTGTTTTTACGACTTCTTGCCACAGTTAAGTAAATCACTGCATTCGTTAAGTTAGTAACACAGTAAGAGAAGTGATTCTGGCTTTCCCCATGGACTGTTTGTTGGAAGGTTGCAAAGCGGATTACGTGATCTCCCCCCATCCCCCGCAACCGCCATAAATATGAACCAGTGGCCAAGCAACTGAATTTTGGTCGCGCCACTGTCAGGATGCTGCAGAAATGGTCCTAAGTTACTTTTTTGGGTGCCGTTGCAACTTTGAATGGTCACTAAACCCGTTGTAAGGCGAGGACAATAAGGTGCAGTGCAATAAGGTGATTCTGCAGGGATCCCAATTTTGCTGTTGGGAATCCTTTAGGAATAATGAATGAATCACAAAGGAAGGTGATTTTTTTTTTAACCTCTTTTCAAAATGCCCTGAATTTATAGGATTATTCCCCTGTGACTGGGCTCTCTAAATTTAGCAACTATTAAGATTTGTGGACTTCAATTTCAACTAGCACGCCTGGCTGAGGAATTCTGGGAGTTACTTTGAATTCAAATGCTCATGTCTATTTGAGCCCTCCTTGTATTTATGAAATAAAAAGCCGAACTTAAATTATCCACTACCATTAAATGTTCTGTTTTCTTCCGAAATTTTCTCTCTCTTGGATTTATCCATGGTTGGCCTATCGGGGATCAAAAAGCTCAATAAATTGTGTGCTGGCGGGTGTCACAAAATGGCGGTTGTGACGCAGATTTTGAGCAACGGGGCACTGCAGCAGAGAGATGAAAGAGCCAAAATGCAGCTACAGAGCTGTAGGTTGCTTACCCCTGCCCTATACCATTTCAGACAGGTGGCTCTCCAGTCTTTTCTTAAAAAATCATTAGAGGTTTTTAAGAAGAGACTGGACAACCACTTGCCTGAAATGGTATAGGGCAGCGATGGCGAATCTTTTTTGGCTCGCATGCCATAAGTGGGGGGAGAACAGGGAGGTCGTGTGCGGGCGTGCCGCACCCATAATGCAATGCGTGACACACATACTCCAGTGTGCATGCGCGCACTACAGGCGCCCCCCCCCCTCCATTTTTTCCATGCTTTTTTCACCTTCCCTAGGCTCCAGACGCTTTATAGGAGCTGGGCAGGGCGAAAACAGTCTCCCCTGCCCCCTCCGGAGGCCCTCCAGAGGCTTCCCTGAAGCCTCTGGAGCACTCCAAACAAACCTCTGAGCAAACCGGAAGGCTCGTAGGGTCGTTTTAAGCGCTCCGAAGACTTCAGGGACCTTCAGGAGGCTTCCCTGAAGCCTTCGGAGCGCTCAAAACGACCCTCCGAGCAAACCAGAAGTCACTTCCGGTTTGCCCATATAGGCCCGTTTTTTTGCGCTCCAGAGGCTTCAGGGAAACTCATGAAGCCTCCGGAGGGCCTCCGGGAGGAATGGGCGGCGGGCTCTTTTCACCCTCCCCAGGCTGCTATAAAGCCTCTGGAGCCTGGGGAGGGCGAAAAATGGCTTTAAAAAAGGGTGAATTCAGCTGGCCAGCTCGCGCATGTGCGCTGGCCAGCTGACAGGGCAGCGCCTCGCGTGCCCTGACAAATGGCTCCGCGTGCCACCTGTGGCACACGTGCCATAGGTTCGCCATCCCGGGTATAGGGTCTCCTGCTTGAGCAGGGGTTTGGACTAGAAGACCTCAAGGGGCCCTTCTAGCTCTATTCTGATTAAATTGTGAGCTCCCCTTCAGAAATGTCATAAAAGCCATCAATAAAATTAAAAACATTGAAAACAACAAAATATCAGCATCGTAAGCAGTTTTTTTTAAACCAAACAAAGTTCCCACCAATATATTCTAACATTCAAAACATAACTTCCTCCTAGGTTATATAAAAATGCTGGTTTTTCTCTCCTGAAACTCAGGAAGGAGGAAGTGGAATTATAGCAGGGTTTTTTTTAAAAGCTATTTTATTTCTGAGTAAAATGCAAATACCTTGCTCCATTGTACTCCAGAGTGACCTTACTGGAAGATATCAGCAAGAACAAGGAAAAGGGATTTCAAACAATTTTCTCACATTTTCCAAACAATAGAAACGTAGCATCCAGCCTAACAATATATTTTAAGATAATTTTAAAGTTTCTGTGTTTTTTTTAAATTTGCATCAGTATTAAGTTTTACACCACTATACAAAAATAAAGAAGGGTTTCCACAATGAGAGAAGGGAGGAGGCAACAATTTATTACTGTTCATTGATATGCATCAATAGTTTTAATACCAATTTTCTTCCAGAAATCAAAAGACCGTATTAGAAGGAAGGGTGGGAAGGAAAATTGTGGTGGTGGGGGAATCATTTTCTGAGACAGAGAAATGAATGAATGGAGGAAGGAAGTTAGTTAGTTAGTTCCACATTATTCATACTAAATTGGGTTATTATATTGTGGTGTATGCTGAGGGTAAGTGGGTGGGTGGGTGGGTTGGTGGGTGGATGGATAAATAGATAGATAGCGACAGAGACAGACAGACAGATAATGACAGATGATAGATGATAGATAGATAGATAGATAGATAGATGATAGATAGATAGATGATAGATAGATAGATAGATAGATAGATAGATAGATAGATAGATAGATAGATAGATAGATAGATATGGAAGATAGATAGATAGATATGGAAGATAGATATATAGATATGGAAGATGATAGATAGATAGATAGATAGATAGATAGATAGATAGATGATAGATAGATAGATAGCGACAGAGACAGACAGACAGACAGACAGGCAGATAATGATGGATGATTGATGATAGATAGATAGATGATAGATAGATAGATAGATAGATAGATAGATAGATAGATAGGTAGATAGATAGATGATAGATAGAGATAGATAGATAGATAGATGATAGATAGATAGATAGATAGATAGATAGATAGATAGATAGATAGATAGATAGATATGGAAGATAGATAGATAGATAGATAGATAGATAGATAGATAGATAGATAGATAGATAGATAGATAGATGATAGATAGATAGATAGAGACAGAGACAGACAGATAGATAATGACGGATGATTGATGATAGATAGATATGATAGACAGACAGACAGATAGATAGATAGATAGATAGATAGATAGATAGATAGATAGATAGATATGATAGATAGATAGATAGCGACAGAGACAGACAGATAGATAATGATGGATGATTGATGATAGATAGATAGATGATAGATAGATAGATAGATAGATAGATAGATAGATAGATAGATAGATGATGGATGATAGATAGATAAATGATAGATGATAGAGAGGTGGTGAACAGGCGCTGCAAGGCTCGGATGGTAGCGTCTGTAGTAGTGGATGGCATGGGTGTTAATTCCGCCCACTTTGAGAATGCATCCTCTACAATTAGTACCATCTGGCCCTGGACTGGATCCGCAAAATCCAAATGGATGCAGGACCACGGTCCCTGGGGAAGCTTCCACTCCCTCGAGGTTGCGGTAGGGGGACCCGCTCAGGACAATTGGCAGGACAGGCAGTTGTTAGCCCACTGCGCCATAGCTTCATCCATCTTGGGCCACCAGACATAGCTTCGACCCAAAGACTTCATTCGCACTATGCTTGGGTGGCCCTCATGGAGGAAACTAAGGATAGTGTGGCAAAGCAACGGTGGCACAACCACTCTGCTTCCCCATAACAAACAATCCCTTAGAACCAACAGCTCCAGCCGCCTTCTGTAATAAGGCAGGAACTCATTGGCCACTCCCACCAGGGGCCAACCCCGGCGTACCCAATCTATAACTTGGGAGAGGATCGGATCCTTGCTGGAGTGGCTGGCGATGTCGGAGGTAGAAAAGGGCATCTCGAGGTCATCTATCATTAGGACTGGAGCTACCGGTCCTAATGACTGCCGGTACGGGGCCTCGTAACACCAGGGAAAGGGGGCACCTGCTAAGTGCGTCTGCGTGCCCCATTTGCTTCCCCGGCCAATATTCTAAATGATAGAAGTAGGCAGCCAAAAAAACCTGTCCACCGCGACATACGCTGGAGTTGGATGGTTCCCTGCCAAGATACCTAAGAGCAGCTTATGATCCATGAGTAGCAGGAAGGATCAGCCATATGGGTAGTTGTGAAATCTCTTGATTCCTGCCACTGCTGCCAATGCCTCCTTATCCAACTGTAATTGGATAACTCTTGTAATCCAAGAGTAATTCCTTTCAGCTGTGGATAAGCTGCGTGAAAAATAGGTGATGGGTACCTCATCGCCATCAGGGCAGCGGTGGTTCATAGGGCCAGGCGTCCCAGGCTAGGATTAAGGGCAGGCTGTCTCTGTACTGCATAAGATGATGTTAATAGGGATTTGACAGCTGTGAACGCATGCGCTTCACAGCTGCCCCATTTCCAGGCTGCCGAACTATCCAGCAGCCTGTGCAAAGGCTCAGCTACCGAAGCTTTATGGGGTAAGAACATTGCATAAAAGTTAAACAATTGTAAAAAGGCTGGCAGTTCTAATTTATTTGTTGGGCCCGGAGCCGGTTTAATGGTTGCAACCTTAGCTGGAGCGGGATGGATTACTCTGGAATCAATCAGATATCCAAGGAAATCACCCCAATACGGCATTTAGTTCTTTTTAATCTAAGTTTGGCGCTCCGGAAACGGGTTAGGATGTTTTTTAATTTGTCCCTGAGCTCTGCTTGGTTGTTTGCGGCGATCTATATAAGGGGTCACCCCGGGGATTCCTTGGAGCAGTCGCTCCATAATACTTTGGAATATCCCTGGGGTGACGCAGACTCCAAACTGGAGCCAGTGACATCGGAAGCCCCCCCCCCCCCCATGAGTGACGATCGTTTGAGCATCTGTCGTAGTATTATCAAATTGGGTCAAATCGAGTTGGCAAAAATCGAAGGAGTGCAGGAGATGCTGCACTACTAGGACAAGGTACAGATTGGCCTGCAAGGCGTTATTGATTGTTGACTTATGGTTGGCACATAATGTAATGGATCCACCCGGCTTGATAGGAAGCACTATAGGGCAGCGATGGCGAACCTTTTTTGCCTCGCGTGCCATAAGGGGGGGAGCGCAGGGGGGTCATGCATGGGCGTGCCACACCCATAATGCAACGTGCAAACCACCACCCCCAGTGTGCTCCCCCCTATTTTTCCATGATTTTTTCGCCCTCACCAGGCTCCAGAGGCTTTATAGGTGCCTGGGGAGGGCGAAAACAGCCCCCCTCTGTCCTCCCGGAGGCCCTCCAGAGGCTTCAGGGACCTTCAGGAGGTTTCACTGAAGCCTCTGAAGGGCAAAAACGACCCTCTGAGCTTGTAGGGTCGTTTTAAGCCCTCCGGAGGCTTCGGGGACCTTCAGGAGGCTTCCCTGAAGCCTCCAACGGACTAAAAAAGGACCCTCCGTGCAAACCGGAAATGTGCTTAAACCAACCCTAAGGGCAAACCGGAAGTCACTTCCGGTTTGCTCGTAGGGTCCTTTTTAGTCCTCCGGAGGTTTTAGGGAAGCCTTCTGAAGTTCCCTGAAGCCTCCGGAGGGCTTAAAACGACCCTACGAGCAAACCGGAAGTCTGTTCCCAAACTTCCGGTTTGCCCATAGGGCCATTTTTTTGTGCTCCGGAGGCTTCAGGGAAGCTCCTCCGGGTGGGGGGAAGGCTCTTTTTGCCCTCCATAGGCTTCTATAAGGCCTCTGGAGCCTGGAGAGGGCGAAAAAATGTCTTTTAAAAAGGCTGAACTCAGCTGGCCAGCGTGCGCATGCGCAGTTGGCTAGCTGACAGGACAACGCCTCGCGTGCCCTGACAAATAGCTCCGCATGCCACCTGTGGCATGTGTGCCATAGGTTCGCTATCCCAGCTACAGGGGTTCCCATTTTGCATAATCCACAGGTTCCAAGATGCCTTGGGCCAACAGCTTATCTAGTTCAGTGTCCACTTTGGCCCGTAAGGCAAAGGGAACTCGCCGCGCCTTTAGTCTAATAGGAGGAACCTACGGATCTAAACTGAAAGAAATTGGAGACCCTGTATATTTACCTAGGGTGTTGTTAAACACATCTGCAAACTCCCTTTCCAGGTCGGTGTAGTCATCGGTCCTCCTGGTGGCATGGACTCCTGCAATAGAAAGACCCAGAGCTGCAAACCACTCAAGTCCCAATAGTGTGGCTAGGGAGTCAGCAACTACAATTAGCGGCAGCGGCCCTTTCACAGCGGTGTGATCCACTTGGAATGTTCTGCTGCTTAAGATTCTAATGGGGTTGCCCTGAAAGTCACTTAACTTGCAGTTACAATTATTTAGTCCGCTTCGGGTGATAGATGGTATTAAGTCTTTGAGAGTGCTTCATGCAATGATGGACTTGGCAAACCCAGTGTCTATGTCCATTCTACGTGGAGCTCCCTCAATGAGAACATTTAGGTACATTTTCGGTTGACCCACCTTCCCTTCGGTTGGGCTGCTGATTGACCACCTGGGTTTGTCCTGGCTATTACCAACTGCATAGCAGTCTTCTTGAGGTCAGCTAGCCCTTTGACCAGGCACACGCGTTGCAGTCAGATTCACTGCAGGCAGAGTTGCTTGGCAGACCTATGCGAGGTGCCCCTTCTTCCCACAATGCCTGCAAGTGGCCCCTTCAATTTGCAAGAAGCCCACAGGTGTTTCCCGCCACAGCTTGAACACCTCATCTGAGGTGATTTAGGGGTCCATTTGCCTTGTTTTGCCTGTCCTAACTTGAGGCGGCTCACATCTTCGTCTTCATTAAAGCCATCACCTTCATCACAATCATGTTGATTGACCGTGGCCGGGTTTGCGGCTTGGCTGAGGGCTGCCTGATATCTATGGATTTCAGCCGCGGAGCGGTCTGACAGCTCAGCCACGCGAGCTTCATCAATTGCGACCTGAAGTGTTAATTCAGAGCGGGCTAGCAAGCGGTGTTGAAGCCACAAATCTCGAACTCTGCAAACCAACTGTTCTAGCAGGGCCTCATCCAAGTCCTGTAATTCACTTTGGATGGCTTCATTCCTCAGGGAGGCCATATACTGGCTGACCATTTTGCCCTCTCGTTGTGTGCGCTGGTGGAACGAGTGACGCCTAGCTATACGAGACGGTGCGGGTGCATAGTGGCCCTTCAATTTCTTTATCAGAGCTTCCCAAAGTACGGTGTCTACCGGGGCTGGAGCAGACAGGGCTCGGGCTGTGGAGAACATCTCCGGCCCACAGGAACTCAGAAAATATCCCTGTTTTCACTCGTCCGAGATTCCTAAGCCTGCAGGAAACATTCAAATTGTTTTATGAACGCATCCCAGGACTCTTGACCTGGTATGAAGGCGGCGAACTGGGTCGCCGCTGCCATAGCGACAAAAGTCAGTTAGCTCTGAGGTGATTACCTCTCTGTAGTAACCCAGGGTGTGATAGGAGGTGAGTGGCTCTAAAAAGATCCCACTTTCATTGTCAGTATTTTGTTCTGAGCGACTGAGGAGATCGGAGACAAGTTTAACAAGCAACTAACTTTATTTAACACAACAGGTAAGTTAGAACGACGCTTGGTTCCTCTGACAGCTTTTTGTACCCGGGCTGTCAGAGGGATAACCAATCAGATGACTGCAATTCTCCTGTCGGCCACCTCGGATCCAATAGGATGGCTTCTTCCCTTGATTGACATCCCGCGGTTGTAACTGTGAGGACTTAACATAAATAAAAATGTTGTTGCGGGGGGCGGGGACACACAATAATCCTCTGAACCTCCTTCTGGTCCCTTTGAGTTTTCCAGCCCCTCTGCCCAGCATTATTTCCTTCATCCATTTGCCTTTCCCTTGCTCCTGCAGCCCCGGGAACCCGCCCCTAAGGTGCCGGGCAGTGGGGCTCAGCAGTCCTTCCAAAAGAGGGGAGCAACCATGCAAGGCAGGAACGAGGAAGGAGGAACCTACTTTCCTGCAAAAGGGAGAGGGGAGGCCAAAGATGGGACGCGCATTTCCTGCAGCTGCTTTCTCGCTTCCTTCCCAATTCCATCTCCTCTAGGAATCCGCTTGGTGGTTTTAACCCTCAGGAAGCCAAGCAAGCATCAGCTGTTCAGAGGAGGCTTCCCTTGCTGGAAAAAGCTCTCAGGCACTGCATGCAGGAATTTTGCTGGAAAAAAGGTCTTTCCGTGCAAAGTGCATGGGAAAAGCAAATTTCTCAATTGGATAAAGTGGTAGATAGAAGTGAAGCAAACAAGGGATGCTGCAGTGGCATTTGTGGGGAAAGGAAGAGGAAATCAGGGGGAAAAGGGAAAAAAAATAGGGCAGAAAGCGTGATTAAATAGCCCAGAATTCTGGTTGTCCGTGAAGCCGTTTAGGATTGATGGATAAACAGGAGGGAAAAAAGCCATGGAAGTTTATTTCAATATATATGATTACTGCTGTGAGTTTGCTGTGTGCACAGAGATGGAAAGATTTGACACTACCCATTATGGAGAAATGATTGATGATTTTGCCGAAATGGATAAATTTCTTTGACTAAAGAGGCACAATATTTACATTTATTAATGATTGGAAACCCTTTATGGATGCTTTGTGTTGATGAAAAAAATGTCCTTCTGGGTTCGGCTCCAAGTGGAGAAAAAGACACTGGAGACATGGAGGCTGCTTGGAAAGATGGTTTAGTGGTGGACAGGACCACATGGCTTGAGTCCTGAACAGAAAAGGTGATCACATGCTTCAATGTTGGTGGAGAAGAGAAGAGAAGGGAGGACTGAGATGCTGAGTCCCTGGTTTTATGCCCTCTCTGGCCTTTGATCTTGAGCTTGTATTCTGATTGGTTGTCAGACTCCCATGGAGCCATGCAGGGGCAACTCTCAAGGCTGCGTTTTGAGTCCAGGTTTGGTTGAGTTCTCAGATGCCATGTGGGGAGTTGGGTAAAGGGCCAATATTATCATGCCTTCATTCCCATCACTCTGGAGCTGAAGGGGAGAACTCTTTATTATGTAAAGGGACTGGTTTGGCCTTCTTAATGGCCCATTGACAAAGTTGGTGGGGCAGGAAGCTGCAGGGAGCTACTCTTTTTAAAACATGTTTCTTCCTTTTCACATCCAGGGAAATATAATTTTCTGCCTTTTCAATATTTCCTAGGATATTTCATTTTTCTGGGAGTAGGCTGGGTGATAACTTCCTACAGTGTAAACATGAGAAAAAATGAACTTACTTGTGATTTATGGTTTTGACGATTAGATAGCTAAATTGAAAGGAGAAAGATTAAAATATATTTGTTCGTATAACTTCTGTGAATAATAGGATTTTTATACCTTAATATCTTTCTTTATATATTTCTCTTATTACTTTTTTCTATTTTTCTTATTGCACTTTTAGCTTTTCGTGTTATTTCTCTCATTTTTTTCTGCTTGAATTTGGTTTGTATTCTTATTCTTGCTCTTAAAACTTATATATTATATATATTAAATTTAAAATGGTTGCCTCATGATTATGGACAGGCGTATCTGTCTTATCATGTTATGGGTTGATTTCTTTCCTACATCCAGAGGGTCTGTTTAAACATGTTGGCTTAAGGTTAATCAAACCTATGCAAGACTACATTAACTCAGCTCTAGACTCATGCAACAGAGCAAACAATGACACAATCAACCTGGAATTGATTTTCATAAAGCTCAGCCACCCGGATTTCAGCTGATTGATGGGAACTGAAGAAACATCATTGCCAGGGTCAATATTTTTTTGTTCTCTGATGGTCTGATGGTCAAGTGTACTGCTTGGATGCACAAACAGTCGAAACAGGGAAAATTGAGGGCAGGACAAAACACTAGTGGTCCATCCAGCCTGCCTTTTTTCGAAATTATTTTACATTTTTGTCATGTGGGAAGTTAGCACCCACCTCTCTCCTAGAAAAATGAGATATTTTAGGAATTATTAAAAGGGCAGAATATTTCCTTTAAAAGGGAGACAGAAACTCAGGGGCCCCACCTCCACTTTTGTCAATGGGCCATTAAGGCCTTGGCCAGTCTATTCTACTGTTGGAAGAAATGTCCTTCTGGGTTCGGCTCCAAGTGGGGAAAAAGACACTGGAGACATGGAGGCTGCTTGGAAAGATGGTTTTAATGGTGGACAGGACCACATGGCTTGAGCCCTGAACAGAAAAGGTGATCACATGCTTCAATGTTGGTGGAGAAGAAGAGAAGGGAAGGGAAGAGAGGAGCCTTGCAGGGCTTTTTATAATCTGTTCTGCCCCACGTATCTGTTTCCTGTTCCTGTGTAAGAAATGTATTCTGATTGGTTGCCAGACTCCCATGGGCCCGTGCAAGGGCAACCCTCTAGGCTGTTTGAATCCAGGTTTGATTGAGTTTAGATACCATGTGGTCAGTTGAGTAAAGGCTTATTATCCTGCCTTAATCCCATCACTCTGGAGTTGAAGAGGAGAACTCTTTATTATGTAAAGTGGAGTAACTTGGCCTTCTTAATGGCCCATTGACAAAGTGGGGATGGGCAGGAAGCTGCAGGAATTTACTTTGTGTTTAAAATGTGTTTCTCCCTTTTTCACATCCAGGAAATATAATATTCTGCCTTTTCAATATTTCCTAGGATATTTCATTTTTCTGGGAGAGGACTGGGTGATAACTTCCTACACTACATAACAAAGATCTACCTCCTTCAGGCAGAGCCATAGTAGGAATTGTCCAAAGCCCTTTCATTACATCATCGCCCAGCAAGGCTCAACCAAACCTGGGACTCAAAACACAGCCTACAGAGTTGCCCCTGCATGGGAGTCTGACAGCCAATCAGAATGCAAGCTCAAATTCAAAAGCCCAGAGAGGATATAAAACTCAGGCACTCTCAGCATCTCTTCCCTTTTTTTTTTCTTCACCCAAGATCTCGAAGCATGTGATCCTGTCCATCATTAAAACCACATTTCCAATCAGCCTCCATGTTTCAAATGTCTTTCTCCCCACTTGGAGCTGAACCCAGAAGGATATTTCTTCCAGCAGTCAGATGATGCATGTTTAAACTCAGTTATTATGATTGACCCACTATTTCTGCTAGAAGTTGATTGCAACCTTCCACTACTCTTTCTGTGAAGTAATGCTTCCTAACATTACTGCTGAACTTCCCTCCTTTCGGTATGAAGTTATACCCTCATGCTCTTGATCTTGGTTTAGTATTGAAAATACTGCTGTTGGAAGAAATATCCTTCTGGGTTCAGCTCCAAGTGGGGAAAAGGACACCGGAGACATGGAGGCTGCTTGGAAAGATGGTTTGAATGGTGGACAGGACCACATGGCTTGAGTCCTGAACAGAAAAGGTGATCACATGCTTCAATGTTGGTGGAGAAGAGAAGAGAAGGGAGGACTGAGATGCTGAGTCCCTGGTTTTATGCCCTCTCTGGCCTTTGATCTTGAGCTTGTATTCTGATTGGTTGTCAGACTCCCATGGAGCCATGCAGGGGCAACTCTCTAGGCTGCGTTTTGAGTCCAGGTTTGGTTGAGTTCTCAGATGCCATGTGGGGAGTTGGGTAAAGGGCCAATATTATCATGCCTTAATCCCATCACTCTGGAGTTGGAGGGGAGAACTCTTTATTATGTAAAGGGCCTGGCTTGGCCACCTTAATGGCCCATTGACAAAGTGGGTGGAGGCAGGAAGCTGCAGGGAGCTATTCTGTCTTTTAAAACATGTTTCTTCCTTTTCACATCCAGGGAAATATAATATTCTGCCTTTTCAATATTTCCTAGGATATTTCATTTTTCTGGGAGGGGGCTGGGTGACAACTTTCCACACCGCCTTGTAGCACATTATTTCACACCCTTAATATATTTAAAGGTTTCCCTCTTTTTCCTTCTCTCCTGATAACATTTGGTCCCTCACACCTTGCATTGATCTCTCATCTCATTCAATGTTACCAATCTTGTTTTAGAGGTCTCCAGAATTGGAACCAGTATGCTAGGGTGGGATTGAAACACCTTAGCAACCGCTTCTCTGCCTGGTTGCTGGGTGGGTGTGGCCATAGTGGGCGTGGCCATGGTAGGCATGGCCTACTTGACCTCCTGCACCACGACGAGGGGGGGGTGTTTTCGCCCTCCCCAGGCTCCGGTGGCTTTCCCCAAGCCTTCAGGAGGGCGAAAACAGCCTCCCCCGATCTCCGGGGTTCATTTCCGGAGTGAAATGATAGGGGTTCATTTCTGGACTTCCGGGAGGCCCATTTTTCACCGTCCCAGAACCTCCGCGAGGGCCCTGCACTGGCATGACGAACGGGTTGCATGGAGACTCCTGGAAGGGGAGGGGCAGGGTGGGTGGGGCCAGCCGGTCCTTGCAACAACCGGTTTGGCGAACTGGACGTAAAATTAAGATCTGGTTCGCCCAAACCGGTGAGAACTGGCTGAATCCCACCCCTGCAGTATGCCAAATGGGATCTGACTAAAGTCCTATATGGCGAGATTTAGGACCTCCTTTCTCCTGCTGATGATAATTTAATATTTACATTTGGGGTTTTTTTGGGGGGGGGGAGTTGATTGAAAATAAAGCCAGGGGAAATTTCTAACCTGAGAGACCTTTAAGTGCCCTAGATGAGGGAAGACTGAGTCAGCTATTTCCCTAGGAATGATCCCAGCTCAGTCGCTGAGTAAATAGATAGAAGGACTGCAATGTAAACGAAAGCAAATTGGGACTTGAATAGAGAAGTAAAAAGCAATCTGTCAGCTCGCCGAGATGAAAAGCAATGTGATTATTTGATATTGAAGAGAGAGAAAAAAACCCTTCCTGATGAATTTGTAACACCAAAAATGTCACAAAATTAAGTTAAAAGTTAAAGGAAGATTCCACTGCAAATTATAGAGAAAACACAATGATACAGGTAGTCCTCCACTTACAACAATTTGTTTAGTGACTATTCAAAGTTGCAATGCAATTGAAGAAAGTGACTTGTGGCAGTTTTTTACACTTTACAGATTAACAGAGTTGGAAGGGACCTTGTAGGTCATCTAGTCCAACCCCCCCACTGAAGCAGGAGACCCTACACCATTTCTGACCAATGGCAGTCCAGTCTCTTCTTGAAAGCTTCCAGTGATGAAGCTCCCACAACTTCTGTTCCATTGGTTGATTGTTCTCACTGTCAGGAAATTTCTCCTTATTTCTAGGTTGAATCTCTCCTTGGTTAGTTTCCATCCATTATTCCTTGTCTGGCCTTTGGATGCTTTGGAAAATAGTTTGAGCTCTTCCTCTCTGCTGCAGCCCCTCCAATATTGGAACACTGCTTAACACTTAACAACTGTTGCAGCATCCCCATGGTTAAATGATCAAAATTCAGTCATTTGGCAACTGGCATGCATTTAGGATGATTGCAGTGTCCCCGGATCATGTGATCACCTTTTCCAAACTTCCGACAAGCAAAGTCAATGGGGAAGCCAGATTCACTTACCAACCATGTGACTATCTTAGCAGCTGCACTGATTCACTTAAGGACTGGCAAGAAAGATCACGAAATGGGGCAAAACGTATTTAACAACTGCCTTGCTTAGCGACAGAAAGATCGTAAATGGAGGATTATTAGTATAACAATTAAAAGTTCTCCTGGGAAACTATCTGGGGCAATAATGACCTCCGTTGATTTATTACCTCTGTGAGGTACAGAGAAGGGAAGGAGAGCTTTAAGGCTTTTGGAAGTAAATAAACTCCGATGAATTCTGATCCACAATAGCCACATCATCAAAAGTTAAGAGAATAATCTTTACCAAAGACTTTGTCAATGCTAGATTAAGCGTCAGGTAGTCCTTAGTTAACAATGGCCCACTAAAATGAATTGCAGTTGGTCAGAGACACTGCCATAAAGCCAAATCTCTTGTGAACAGACATTGTATTGAAAGCAATTCTGGCACTTCCTGTTGCTGTTAAGCCAGGATGTCACATGGTTGCCATTTTCAACTTCCCGCTGGCTTCCCCATTGCTTTTGCATGCTGGAGGTTGGCAGTGAATGCAAATGGCAACCACATGATGTGGGAACCCCGCGTCGGCCAGAACTTCAACCACTTGGTCATAAATACCACTCGTTCAGCATTTGAATGGTTGCTGAATGAGTGGTCACTAATTGAGAACAACCTGTTTTGACTTTGGTTTTCTCACACCAGTTCAAACTCCCACTCATTTTTAGAGGAGCTACTCAGGATTGGAGTATCCATAAATCCTACTTTTGGGTCCATTTTAGCTGATCTATTGTAAATGTGAGAATAAGCAAAGGCCTTTGCCAACAATATTGACCTTACAGCCACTTGCAATAAAAGTAGCGTTGTTCTTTTGGTGGAGTTCTGTTCCCACAGGAGCAGAGATAACACTAACAATCAAAAACCTGACGGGTTTTTTATTTGGGGTATTTTAATTGCATTCAATTTATTTAGGGGTTTTTAAACATTGTGTTTTTACTTGTTTTTATCTATCAGTTCACCTCCTCCTTGTATATGTCGTATATATGTCTTGGTATATGTTTTGTTATATGTATGTCGATATATTTATTTCCTATGTTTTGTTGTACGCCGCCCCGAGTCCTTCGGGAGAGGGTGCGGCTAAGAAATAAATATTTATTATTATTATAAAGCAAACAATATCCCAATCATGGGTTTGCCATGCAAGCTAACAATAAACAGTCCAATCAAGCAACTATTAAGAGCACTCAGTGGTTCCTTGATAGAACAAGCCACTAATATATAAAATGAAAATAAACCCCACTACCTACTAGCACTGATGTTATTACCTAGTTTGGTAATGAAACGTCTGCAAGAAAACAACCAAACTCAGAGAGCCCCCAAGGATCGCTCATTTCAACCCTGAGCTACAAATATTCTCTTCTATCAATATATATTATTAAATAATATTGGTATTGTTATCAAAATAATAAAATTGTAGACTTTTTTCTTTTTTCACTGCCATTGAAAAAGGCTTCAATGTTTACTTAATAGTTTCAGGCAAAATGTTTATTAATAGTTTGGGGGGAAATAGTTTGGAGTAAAGAATATATACGTATATACATACATATGTACTGTAAGGACATAATAATAGAATAGGTAGAATTACTGGGACATAATAATACCTTGCTATTTCAGTTCTGTAAGAATTGCTTTGCTCCTGTAAGAATTGGAATTGCCCTGCCAGTGATGTAACTTCTGCTATCTTGTTTTTTTTTTAAATAACTCGGCGCCTGGAAGGGAATATGTCATAGTTTGGCAGGGTTACACTTCAAACTCTGCTAACCAGTGAATGGTGATGCAATATTTTTAAAATTGCATATATTGTTGAATTCATACTGCGTCTTTGTATCTGATTATAAAAATGCTTGCCATACTAAAATGGGAACATTAAACCACACTAACCTAAACTAAATGAATCTGGAAGAGTAAACATAAGAAGTTAAACTAAAACCAACCTAAATTCAGCTGAGAATCTGATAAAATTCAGAGAATTTTAGAGAAAATGAATTAACAGTGAAGATCTGGGTAGAAGATACCAACTTCCTAAATACCTAAGCACCTTGTCTGTGCTCTGATAAATTATTTAAGAGAGCAAACATGACATTTGGACTTTCTGCCTGAAAAACATGTTAAGCAGGCTATAATCCATATTCTCTATGTGATCGCTAAGAGTTGTGTAGGAAGTTATCACCTAGCCCTCTCCCAGAAAAATGCAATATCCTAGGAAATATTGATAAGGCAGAATATTATATTATTTCCTGGATGTGAAAAAGGGAGAAACACATTTTAAAAACTAAGTAAATTCCTGCAGCTTCCTGGCCATCCTCACTTTATCAATGGGCCATTAAGAAGGCCAAGCTAGTCCACTTTACATAATAAAGAGTTCTCCCCTTCAGCTCCAGGGGGGATGGGAATGAAGGCATGATAATATAAGCCTTTACTCAACTGACCACATGGCATCTGAGAATTCAACCAAACCTGGATTCAAAACTCAGCCTAGAGGGTTGCCCCTGCATGGGCCCAAGTGAGTCTGACAACCAATCAGAATACATTTCTTACACAGGAACAGGAAACAGAAAGGTGGGACTGAACAGGTTATAAAAAGCCTAGCAAGCCATAAAACCAGGGACTCAACATCTCAGTCCTTCCTTCTCTTCTTCTCCACCAACATTGAAGCATGTGATCACCTTTTCTGTTCAGGGCTCAAGCCATGTGGTCCTGTCCACCATTAAAACCATCTTTCCAAGCAGCCTCCATGTCTCCGGTGTCTTTTTCCCCACTTGGAGCCGAACCCAGAAGGACATTTCTTCCAACAGTTGACAACAAGTTAATTCATATATTTATAAGAGGGACAAAGAAATGGAGACATTCATGGACATTCCATAGCTTTCTGTGGAGTACAAGTGTTTCATTTTCTCTGTATTGTCCAATTTGTAGTGTTGTGGTTTCTAGTCTGCTTTATCTCAAAGGGCTGAGAATACAGGTAGTCCTCAACTTAGTGACCCAAGTTACAAAGGCACTGAAAAAAGTGACTTATGACCATTTTTCACAAGATAATTGCAGCATCCCGTGGTCACGTACTCAAAATTCAAATGCTTGCCAACTGGCATGTATTTATGACTTCTAAATTATGATGGTCACAGTGTCCCGGGGAAACCTTTTGGAACCTTCCGGCAAGCCAAGGCAATGGGGAAATCCAGATTTGCTTAACAAGCTGTGTTGCTAACTACTAATTTAACACCTGCAGCGATTCCCTTAAGAAATCTCCAGGTTCTTATTATCAGATGTGGTGGACATGTCCAAAGGCAGAAAAGTTTTTGCCTAAAAATAAAAAAAAATGATTAGAAGAAATGATAAAACCACAGATAGATCTAAAACCAGACACGTTCCTATTGGGGATAATTACCAGGGAAATACAATAAAGGAAATGTATATTTAATTTTGCACGTGGGTACAGCAGCAAGAATTATATTTGCACAAAATTGGAAGCATGCAGACCTACCTGAAGAAGAAAATGTAATAAAGAAAATACTAGAACGTGCAGAAATGGATAGATTAACAATGAAAATTAAAGATAAGGAAGAATCTGAATATTGTTCAATTTAGGAGACATTTTACCAATGGTTAGAGATTAGAAGCAGAAGTTAGAAATTTAGAAACGTAACAGAAATTGAAGTTGAATGTTGAGTTAAACTTAGAAATATTGAATTATAAAAATATGGAAATGTTATGAGGAATAGATGAGAGTTGCAATAGATGCATATTAAGGTTGGGATTTAATATTTAAAGTGATTCGCCGTTAAAAAGGAAAAGAGTATTTGATTAGATGATGAAAAAATATATAAAAAAGAAGATGTAAAGAGTATGATAAAAAGAATATAGAAATGGAATAATTATTATGCTGATAAGGTTTATTATATATAATTCAAAATGAATGCACCCAGACAGTACACTGTCATTATAAATATTGATTTTTAAAATAGAAAATGTATTATAAAAATATATACAAAAAAAAAGTGTGGCCAGAATGATCTGAAAATGGAGCAAAACCAAGGGTGAAATGCTATCGGTTTGGGCCGTTTCGGGCTAGTTCTTCCGAACCAGTAGTAAAGAAATGCTTTAAAAAGTAAAAAAAAAAAATTCCAACAATCAGCTGTGACAATCAGCTGTGCTGTGCGATCATGGGAACCTTTTTGTGGGTGTGAAGTCCAGCTGCTTTTGCTTTGGGTGTGAGTCCGTTGTGTAACTTTTGTGTCATTTTTGTGTAAAGGGTGATAGTTGGTTTTTGAGCTCTCTGTGACTCTGTGAGGTTCCTGCTTGTTGCAGAGGCCGTTTTGTGTG
This sequence comes from Natrix helvetica, assembly GCF_964273705.1. NCBI lineage: Eukaryota > Metazoa > Chordata > Lepidosauria > Squamata > Natricidae > Natrix > Natrix helvetica. The sequence goes on along the minus strand of NC_138548.1, from coordinate 358,664,992 downwards.
AAGTCCAGCTGCTTTTGCACTGTGTGAGTCCGTTGTGTAGCTTTTGTGTTCTTTTTGTGTAAAGTGTGATAGTTGGTTTTTGAGCTCTCTGTGACTCTGTGAGGTTCCTGCTTGTTGCCCACCCGGTCACATGCCCACCAATTCACGCCCACAGAACCGGTAGGGAAAATTTTTGAATTTCACCACTGGGCAAAACTCACTTAACAACCGTCTTACCCAGCAATGGAAATTCGGGACTCAATTCTGGTCGTAAGTCGAGGACTGCTTGCGCCTCAACTTTTGAAGGTAGACCAGACTACGTTTCTGGTTGACACCTGAAATTGATTTACAGCTCAGGTTAGCCAATGTTAATTGGATCTTCTTTACAGATCTTGTTTGCTTTTCACACAACAGAGCAAAAACAGCTTGTGAAAGTACACATGATTTACACAACACATAAACCCTCCTTGACCAACTGTAGCCCAATCGCTACAAGAACTCAAAAGGGGTTTCCGTAGCCAGGGACAGACCAGGAAGAATCCCCTGGCTTGTTTCTGTGTCGTAAACCAGGAAAAGGAATAACCAGCCCATCAGCCTTTCTACGCTATTAACTTTGATTCCTGTGCCAGAAATGTCAGTTTTGTAACGCATCAATTCTTTGCGGAGGACAAATCCAGGCTGATCCAGGACCTTTGAACCTGTTGGGTCTGTTTGACCTGGCGAATCAGAGAGCCAGACCGGTATAGGCTGAGCACAGTTTATAGTCTTAGCACACGGGAAAATGGTACTCCCAGATTGAAGACAAAGAAAGAAAAAAATAAGAGTGCAAATATGAAGCAACAGGGAACAAGAACCATCAATCAGAAGTTATCAGATTTTGTGAGCTGATCTGGAGCGTCTAGCCGTCCCTTGCCACACAAAACACCTTTCTCAAGACCTCTTAATGGCCCTTGGCCTTCTTCTCATCACCTTTAATTTCCTTTTGCGTAATAGCATCCCCAAACTTTCTCCACTTCCTTTTCTCTTCAACAAGTTGCAATTGTCAAATAGCAGGGTCAAGTGCAGTGGCATCATGGCAGCTGTCTTGCTCTTTTCTTTCTTTCTTTCTTTCTTTCTTTCTTTCTTTCTTTCTTTCTTTCTTTCTTTCTTTCCTTCCTTCTTTCCTTCCTTCTTTCTTTTCCTTCCTTCCTTCCTTCCTTCCTTCCTTCCTTCCTTCCTTCCTTCCTTCCTTCCTTCCTTCCTTCCTTCCTTCCTTCCTTCTTTCTCTCTTCTCTCTTATGCTTTTGTTAACCTTTTCCACCCAATGAGATATTTTGGGAAATATTTAAAAAGGCAGAATGTTATATTTCCCTAAAGGAGAAACGGAGACACGTGTTTTAGACGCCTTGCCCTGCAGCTGCGATGAGGTGACTGGGAGGCATCTCCAGTTTTGGGCGGTGCCTGATTGGATCATGAGATAGACATGTGGGTGCTGGGCAGGGACTTGAACTTTCTTTTGGGTGGGGAAAAGAAAACCTGGAAATTTCAGATTCGGGTTTTCCCAGATGTGCCAATGTGACATCTCTAATAAAGTGGAACTTTGAGGAAACTCCGAGTCTTCTTTCATTAGGGTGTTACTTGGAACCCTGACACTTGCTCCACAAAAACTTCGAAGTTGGATGCAACGCAGAGAGGAAGCACGTTCCTGACCTTCGCGCACCAAGTGCAGCCTGATTTGCTAAGTGTCTTTCTGCAAAGCCCTTCTGCCCAATTGCCTAACCTAGAACAATATTTGTTAATGTTGCTTAAGGATAAAGAAGGAGTCCCGGAAGAGAATCAGGTCAGTCCCGGGTCAATAAGAGAAAAAAATACATTATGAGACACTTCAGAATGAGGTGAAAATTCATCCCAAAGCAAACAAACTGCCCAACTCAAAGAAGCTTCTGTTTCTCAGTCAGGGGAGAACATCTCCTCTCCTCCTTCCACAGCTCCAACAGAGCTTGGTAGGCCCTTCAAGAGGGAGGCTCTCTTGTTTGCTGGTCTTACTGGTCTGATTGTCCACAAGGAGCTTTTTCAAGAGGCAACTGATCTTCCTTATTTCCTTCCTTCCTTCCTTCCTTCCATCCTTCCTTCCTGCCTGCCTGCCCCTCTCTCTCTCTCTCTCTCTCTCTCTCTCTCTCCCTCTCTCTCTCCCTCCCTCCCTTTCTTTCTTTCTTTCTTTCTTTCTTTCTTTCTTCCTTTCTTCCTTTCATCTCTTACACTTTTGTTAACCTTTTCCACCTGTGGGAACCCCCCCCCCCCCAGAAGAATGAAATATTTTGAGAAATAAAAAAGGCAGAATATTATATTTCCCTAAAAGAGAAATGGAGAAACATGTTTTTAGAGGCAGAAAGCAGCCCCCAGTCTTTCTTAAAACCCCACAGCAGATGCCAGCACTTAAGGAGATAAAGAGCTGACTGAAAGAGGAAGCCAACTACCTAGATGGCTCCATTCATAAGCAAAGCAAACGCTGCGTCCAGAGGCCCATTCAAGAAAGGTTATTTCGAAACTCCCTTGTGGCAAAGTTCGACAGCTAACAAAAGCAGAATGGGAGGATTAGAACAAGCAGCCCCTCACCCAAGATCCAACACAGGATGAAAGCCACAATAAGAATTACCCAACACCCTTTCAGAACGCAAGTCCCTTCGTTGCACAACCCCCAGAACAGTCCAAACTTCAAAGTCACGGAAACCTAATGTCAGGGTTCCAAGTAACACCCCCAACGAAAGAAGACTCTGAGGCTTGCGCTTCCTCAAAGTTTCATTCATTTAGAAATGTCATATTGGCACATCTGGGGAAACCCGGATGTGAGAGTTTCCAGGTTTTCCCCACCCAAGTGACAGTTCAAGTCCCTGCCCAGCACCCACGTGTCCATCACATGGTCCAATCAAGCACTGCCCAAAACTAGAGAGCCCTCCCAGTTACATCATGGCAGCTGCAGGGCAAGATGTCCTTGACTCTCTGAGAAAAGAATGTTATTTTGACTATATACCTCCCATACTCCATATAATCCCCCCTCCCACTTTCCCACAGTACAAAATGTGGTAGGCCTGAAGGCCCAGTGCAGAAGATAGCTTCCAAGTTTGACCGGCCGCCTCCATCCACTCATTCAACTACGTGGTCAGCTGTCCCAGAATCACTTCATCAATAAAGTGTGCAGAGAAGAGCAACAAAGATGATGAGGGGACTGGAGACTAAAACATATGAAGAACGGTTGCAGGAACTGGGTATGTTTAGCTTAAGAGAAAGAAGGACTAGGGGAGACGTGATAGCAGTGTTCCAATATCTCAGGGGTTGCCACAAAGAAGAGGGAGTCAAGCTATTCTCCAAGGCACCTGAGGGTAGAACAATGGGTGGAAACTAATCAAGGAGAGAAGCAACTTAGAACTGAGGAGAAATTTCCTGACAGTGAGAACAATTAATCAGTGGAACAGCTTGCCTCCAGAAGTTGTGAATGCCCCAACACTGGAAGTCTTTAAGAAGATGTTGGATAGCCATCTGTCTGAAACGGTATAGGGTTTCCTGCCTAGGCAGGGGGTTGGACTAGAAGACCTCCAAGGTCCCTTCCAACTCTACTATTGTATTGTATTGTATTGTATTGTATTGTATTGTATTGTATTGTATTGTATTGTATTGTATTGTATTGTATTGTATTGTATTGTATTGTATTGTATTATAAAGGGAACCTTTCTTTCCAATCAACCCCCAGCCTCCATTTTATTTCCAGTGGCTTCCTCCCGGCTTGGACTCAGACCTGGATATTTCTTCCAACGCACCCATCACCTCTTCACCTCCCAAAACTTGAATCTGCCTGGCTGAAAGTATCCTGATCAGAAGCCTGTTGAATTGCTGTAACATACAAATCTTAGGGCAGAGGTGGGTTGCTACCGGATCGCACCCGTAGTGGACATTGGGATTGTGTCGCTGAACCAGTAGGGACGGCCAGCTGGCCACGCCCCTGAACCGGTTCCCCGGTCGCCCATGCCATTGCCGGCATGTGTTTTTTTTACTCATTTTATACAATACAATAGCAGAGTTGGAAGGGACCTTGGAGGTCTTCTAGTCCAACCCCCTGCCTAGGCAGGAAACCCTATACCATTTCAGACAGATGGCTATCCAACATCTTCTTAAAGACTTCCAGTGTTGGGGCATTCACAACTTCTGGAGGCAAGTTGTTCCACTGATTAATTGTTCTAACTGTGAGGAAATTTCTCCTCAGTTCTAAGTTGCTTCTCTCTTTGATTAGTTTCCACCCATTACTTCTTGTTCTACCCTCAGGTGCCTTGGAGAATAGTTTGACTCCCTAGTTTGAACATTTTATAATGTTCTGCGCATGTGTAGGGCAATTAACAGGCAATGGCGCATGCGCAAGCAACACGCGGTGGGCGCGAGTGCGAAGCGAATTGGCAGTAACGCCAGCAGCAACCTATCCCTGCCTTAGGGCAATGATTCTCAACCTCAGAAACATTAAGATATGTGGACGTCAATCAATTTCCATCGGAATACAGATGGAAGGGATCTTGGAGGGCCTAAAAAGTCATGTGCTGTCCTTCTTAATCCCATCACCCTGGAGCTGACAATGTTTCATTTCTGAATGGATTGGCCCAGATTTCTTAACGCGCCCCAAATCTCCATCTCTAAGGATTTCTGCTGGAAGCTGGATGCAGGAAACTGGGGCTGGAGCCTGTTTCTCCATTTAATATTCTGCCTTATTTTAATATTCAGCCAAATATTTCATTCTTCTGGGGGTGCGGGTTGCTTCCCACAGTGTATTTTTCCATAGCCGAGGGTACAAAAGCTCAACGTTCTTAAAAAAGTCTTGAAATGCAAATAGTCCTCGACTTAACCACGGTTCACTTAGTGGCCATTCAAAGTTACAACCCGAAAAAAGTGACTTACGACCATTTTTCGGACTGATGATCATTGCAGCATCCCCACAGTCACGTGGGGGGGGGGGGAATGCTGCATTTGGATGCTTGACAACGGACTCACGTTTACGACGTTTGCAGTGTCCCCTAAACTTTTTACAACCTCCCGACAAGCAAAAGTCAATGAGGAAACCAGATTCACTTAACCAACTGGGTTTCTCATTTTAAGAATTGCAGTAATTCACTTCACAAATGTGAAAAGAAAAGTTGGAAAATGTAACCCCAAAGGTGCTTTTTCAAGAGGCAACTGGCTTTTCTTATTTTTACAATACAATACAATAGCAGAGTTGGAAGGGACCTTGGAGGTCTTCTAGTCCAGTGGTCGGCAAGCCGCGGCTCGCGAGCCAAATGCGGCTCTTTACACATTTTAATGCGGCTCTTCAGTGTGCCGGGCGCCCGCTCCCCTCCCTCCTCTCGGGCTTCGGAGGGAAGCTTCTGCAAAAGCCGAGTGACAAGTCTCCCAGGCTGTAATTTTCCGAGCTGTGCGCACGCGCCTGTTTTCCACGGCGTGGAGCAGCGGCGAGATTCTGCGTGGCGAGTGATGATTCCAGGGGCCATCCGGGAAGATGAGGAACGCAAGGGGAGACCCTGCCCCCCCACTGATGGCCCCCGGAATCATCGCTCGCCGCGCAGAATCTCGCCGCTGCTCCACGCCGTGGAAAACAGGCGCGCGCGTACAGCTCTGTCAGTCTCTCTCTGATTCCCTCTCTCACTCCCTCTCTCTGTTCCTCTCTCTGTCTGTCTGTCTCACTCTCACACACACACACACTGTGGTCACCTTGTTGAGTGTTCCAATCACATTTGAAACACTCAACAACTGGCCTGCATTTATGGTATTTTGTGTGTGTGTGTGTGTGTGTGTGTGTGTGTGTGAATGAGACAGACAGAGAGAGGAACAGAGAGAGGGAGTGAGGGAGGGAATCAGAGAGAGACTGACAGACAGACACACACACACACACACAGACAGAGAGAGGGGGAGGGAGGGAGAGAAAGATAGACAGACAGAGAGAGAGACACACACAGAGTGAGTGATTAAGTGAATGAGTGAGAGACAGACACATCCACATACACAGAGTGACAGAGAGGAAGGGAGGGGAGAGAGACAGAGGGAGAGACAGACACACACACACACACACACACACACACACACACACACAGAGTGACAGAGATGGGGGAAGGAGGAGAGAGAGACAGAGATACAGAGAGACAGACAGACAGACACCCAGAGAAAATGACAGAGGGAGACAGAGAGGGAGGGAGGGAGAGAGAGACAAAGAGCCAGAGAGAGAGAGAGAAAGAAAAAGAAAAAAAGAAAGTGGGAGAGAGAGATGAAATTAAAAACAACAACATACAAACCTGACTTACTCAAACTATCCAAGGAAATGCAAGGCCAATGTTCACATTAGTGGTTGTGACTTTGTCAGTCATTGTCAGGATGTAATTTTCTCTACATTGTAAGGCAAATTTTACGGAATTTAACGTTATTGATAAATAATATCGTTCTAAAGTTTTTGTTTTATTAGTTGTGTTATTTGTATCCTCCCGACCTATGTGGATACTTGCATGCAGAATATTCTCAATAAAAACTTATTGAAACTAAAAACAGTGTACCATCCTATGTATTTTCGGTTTTAAAAATGTGGCTCTCAAAATAAATTTCAATCGTGGTTTTGGCGAGATTTGGCTCAGTTGAAAAAAAAGGTTGCCCACCACTGTTTTAGTCCAACCCCCTGCCTAGGCAGGAAACCCTATACCGCTTCAGACAAATGGCTATCCAACATCTTCTTAAAGACTTCCAGTGTTGGGGCATTCACAACTTCTGGAGGCAATTTCTGTTCCACTGATTAATTGTTCTAACTGTCAGGAAATTTCTCTTCAGTTCTAAGTTGCTTCTCTCCTTGATTAGTTTCCACCCATTGCTTCTTGTTCTACCCTCAGGTGCCTTGGAAAATAGTTTGACTCCCTCTTTTTCTTTGAAGATGTTTTGTTTCTCATCCAAGAAGCTTCTTTGCGAGCTAAATTCTGGGGAATCAGATCTTGCTGTCATACCTGGAAGTCATCTTTTACATTACGAACGGTATAGGGTTTCCTGCCTAGGCAGGGGATTGGACTAGAAGACCTCCAAGGTTCCTTCCAACTCTACTATTGTATTATTAGGCCTTCAGGCCTGCCACATTTTCTACTGTGGGAAAATGGGAGGAGGGATGATATAGCTCATGGATGGTATATAGTCAAAATAACATTCTTTTCTCACAGAGTCAAGGATGCCTTGCCCGGCAGCTGCGATGCGGTGACTCGAAGGCATCTCCAGTTTTGGGTGGTGTCCGTTTGGATCATGGGATGGACATGAGGCTGCTAGGCAGGGACTTGAACTTTCTTTTGGGTGGGGAAAAGAAAACCTGGAAATTTCAGATTCGGGTTTTCCCAGATGTGCCAATGTGACATCTCTAATAAAGTGGAACTTTGAGGAAACTCCGAGTCTTCTTTCATTAGGGTGTTACTTGGAATCCTGACACTTGCTCCACAAAAACTTCGAAGTTGGATGCAACGCAGAGAGGAAGCACGTTCCTGACCTTCGCGCACCAAGTGCAGCCTGATTTGCTAAGTGTCTTTCTGCAAACCTCTTCTGCCCAATTGCCTAACCTAGAACAATATTTGTTAATGTTGCTTAAGGATAAAGAAGGAGTCCCGGAAGAGAATCAGGTCAGTCCCGGGTCAATAAGAGAAAAAAGTACATTATGAGACACTTCAGAATGAGGTGAAAATTCATCCCAAAGCAAACAAACTGCCCAACTCAAAGAAGCTTCTGTTTCTCAGTCAGGGGAGAACATCTCCTCTCCTCCTTCCACAGCTCCAACAGAGCTTGATAGGCCCTTCAAGAGGGAGGCTCTCTTGTTTGCTGGTCTTACTGGTCTGATTGCCCCAAAAGAGCTTTTCAAGAGGCAACTGGTCTTCCTTTTAATTTTATTTAATTTTTAAAATGTGAGTGTTATATAAATTGGAATTGGTTTTTTGGATTGTTTCTAATTTCCTTTTAACTTTTGTACTATGTGTTTTTTAATGCTGTACCCCGCCCTGAGTCCTTGGGAGAAGGGCGGCATATAAATCTAATAAATCCAATCCAATCCAATCCAATCCAATCCTTATTTCCTTCCTTCCTTCCTTCCTTGCTTCCTCCCTCCCTCCCTCTGTCCTTTTTTCTGTCTGTCTGTCCTTCCTTCTTTCCTGCCTTCCTTCCTTCTTTCTTTCTTTCTTTCTTTCTTTCTTTCTTTCTTTCTTTCTTTCTTTCTTTCTTTCTTTCTTTCTTTCTTTTTTGATAACCAGTGTTAGATACTTGCTTTTACTACAGTGGTTTCCACCAATGTCCTCTGTTCCGGCGGGAACAGAGGTTTAATCCTATTGGTCGAAGGGTCTGACAGCTCCCTATAAAAAGGCTGCTGTCAGACTCACTGGCAATCCCTTTGCTGGATTGTTCTCACTTGTTGTACTTCAATAAAGAGCTGTTGTTGCCTTTTAGCCTTGTGTGCCTTTCCATTCCCCGATCTAACAACCATGACCTGGATGACTGAGAATCTCCCTAGATACTTGGTCGACCAAATGAGCCTCCAGAGGCGGCTTTTTCCAAAATACTGAAACAGGGATGTCAAACTCAAGGTCCATAAGCCGGATCCATCCTGCGAAGGATCCATCCCTGCGAGCTCCGTTTTCTCTGGCAGAGGGTTGCGGGAGGCCATTGCAGCCGAAAACAGAACTCGGGAGCCCATTTTCACTGGCAGAGCGCTCGGTCCACCACAGGCACCCAACGACACGAGTGACGTCAAGCTGGCCACGCCCACACCAGCTACGCCCCCCTGCCCCCCCCGAATCCCGACATAACCTTGATACAGCCCTCAATGAAATCGAGTTTGTAAGAAGGGTGCAAATGACCAGCTGTCTGCGAGGAATATAAATCTCTCCTTTCCCCATCATCCAGTCAGAGCTGAAGAAGCTTCTTGGATGAGAAGCGAAATGTCTTCAAAGAAAAAAGAAGAATGTCCAGTTGCCTCCCTGAAAAAAAGCACCTTTGGGACAACCATGACCTGCATGACTCAGAACCTCCATAAACATTTATTTGGGAGTAACGCACATGACTTCAATAATATTTTTCTAGTGTGGTGTTGTGACAATTCCTTAACTTGAACATCCAGTTCCTCTTACGGTACCTGTCATCCCCATTTCTGATTCAAACCCTTGACTCATGTTGACCTTAAGCTTAAGAGAAAGAAGGACTAGTTTAAGAGAAAGAAGGACTACGGGAGACATGATAGCAGTCTTCCAATATCTCAGGGGTTGCCACAAAGAAGAGGGAGTCAAGCTATTCTCCAAGGCACCTGAGGGTAGAACAAAAAGCAACGGGTGGAAACTAATCAAGGAGAGAAGCAACTTAGAACTGAGGAGAAATTTCCTGACAGTTAGAACAATTAACCAGTGGAACAGCTTGCCTCCAGAAGTTGTGAATGCCCCAACACTGGAAGTCTTTAAGAAGATGTTGGATAGCCATTTGTCTGAAACGGTATAGAGCTGTGATGGCGAACCTATGGCACGCATGCCACAAGTGGCACGCGGAGCCATTTGTCAGGGCACGCGAGGCGCTGCCCTGTTAGCTGGCCAGCGCGCATGCGCGCGCTGGCCAGCTGAGTTCACCTTTTTAAAAGCTATTTTCGCCCTCCCCAGGCTCCAGAGGCTTTATAGGAGCCTGGGGAGGGTGAAAAGAGCCCCCCCCCGCCCCCCCGGAGGCTTCAGGGACCGTCCCTGAAGCCTTCGGAACGCTTAAAACCACCCTCCGAGCAAACCGGAAGTCACATCCGGTTTGTTCGGAGGGTGGTTTTAAGCGCTCCGAAGGCTTCAGGGAAGCCTCCGGACAGTCCCTGAAGCCTCCGGAGGGCCTCCGGGGGGGTCGGGGTAGGCTCTTTTCCCCCTCCCCAGGCTCCTATAAAGCCTCTGGAGCCTGGGGAGGGTGAAAAAAACATGTAAAAATGGGGGGGGGTCGCGCGTTGTGCGCACATGCGTAGTGGGGGGTTGTTGCATTATGGGTGCGGCACGCCTGCACTCGACCCCCCTGCGCTCCCTCCCACTTGTAGCACGCGAGCCAAAAAAGGTTCGCCATCACTGGTATAGAGTTTCCTGCCTAGGCAGGGGGTTGGACTAGAAGACCTCCAAGGTCCCTTCCAACTCTACTATTGTATTGTATTGTATTGTATTGACCTGTGAAACCCTGGACGGTTTGACTCACACCAGAACTGACCAAGCCAAATTGATGTTCCAGGAGCAGCTGGCAGGGGGGGCGGAAGTGGGGGGGGGGAATTGTGTCTCTTTTTTTGCCAGGTACGGGGAGGCACATGGAGTCTGTTGAGTTCTGGTACGGCTCTGGTTCGGCTTCCATGCCAACAGAGATACTCTAATCCAACAAATAGATTTCTTCATTTTATCAAAGGAACAATAGGTCACGACCCCTTCGACATCCGGACGAGGCTTTGCCAGAAAATCCTAAGGTTGCTCATTTCCCTCCTGACGTTCCAGAAAACTGGGCTAGGGGAAAACTGGACTAGGGGAGATATGATAGCAGTGTTCCAATATCTCAGGGGTTGCCACAAAGAAGAGGGAGTCAAACTATTCTCCAAGGCACCTGAAGGTAGAACAAGAAGCAATGGGTGGAAACTAATCAAGGAGAGAAGCAACTTAGAACTGAGGAGACATTTCCTGACAGTTAGAATCAGTGGAACAGCTTGCCTCCAGGAGTTGTGAATGCCCCAACACTGGAAGTTTTTAAGAAGATATTGGACAACCATTTGTCGGAAGTGATGTAGGGTTTCCTGCCTAAGCAGGGGGTTGGACTAGAAGACCTCCAAGGTCCCACCCAACTCTGCTATTGTATTGTATTGTACTTTACTTTTTGTTCAGTCAGGGGTGTTTAATATTCTTCCCTCAGTCACTATAATAATTGGTAGTCCTTGACGTACGACCGCAATTCAGCCCAAAGTTTCCATTGCTGAGTTGTTAAGTGAGTTTTGCCCCATTTTATCAGCTTTCATGCCACGGTTGTTAAGTGGATCCATAACTTCTGATTGATTGATTGATTGATTGATTGAAACAATTGGATGGGCATTTGTCTGGAATGGAATTGGATTTCCTCAGAGGTGGCCTTCACATAACAATTCATAGCCGAGCCATATCTGGGCCATACAGGTAGTCCTCGAGTTACGACCACAATTGACCCCGAACATTTACATTGCTAAGTGGAACATGCGTTAAGGGAGTTTTGCCCCCTTTTATAACTCCTCTTGCCACAGTTGTTACATGGATCATTGCATTTGTTAATTAGTAACACGGTTGTTAAGTAAATCTGGTTTCCCCATTGACTTCGCTCGGGAGGAGGCGCAAAAGATGATCACATGACCCTAGGACACTGTGACCGTCATGAATATGAGTCCGTGGTCAAGCATCTGAATGCAACTGAATGACCATTGGGATGCTGCATTGGTTGTAAGCGTGAAAAACAGACTTAAGTCACTTTTTTCAGTGTCATTGTTAACTTTACAACGGTCACTAAATGAGCCGTTGTAAGTCGAGGACTACCTGTACTCCTCCACTTATAATCATTCATTTAGTGACCATTCGAAGTTACAAGAGCGCTGAGAAAAGTGACCCATGACCAGTTTCGACACTTACGACTGTTGCAGTATCTCTACGGTGACGTGATCAAAATTCGGCAACTGGCTCCTATTTATGACGGTTACGGTGTGCCAGGGTCACGCTGTCCCCTTTTGCGACAAGCAAAGAGGAACTGCCATGGTTCCCTTAACAAACGTGTGACTAACTTAACAACTGCCATGGTTCACTTAACAACTGTGGCAAGAAAAGTTGTAAAATGGGCGCAAAACTCACAAGCGTGTTGCTCAGCGACAGAAATGTTGGCCTCACTGGTGGGTCATACGTCGAGGCCTACCTGTAACCGTAAGCCTTTAGGTCTTGAGAAATGGATTGACCCCGGGCTGGGAGGGCGGCTGTTGTGTGTGTGTGTGTGTATGTGCGTGCGTGCGCGCGCGCGTGCGTGCGTGTGTGTGTGTGTGTGTGTAAAGCTAGAGAAGAGCAAAACTTCTATTTGCACACAGAGTTCTGTCTGGTGTATTGCTCAAACAATCTCCCTATTTCTGACGTGTTGCCTAGTACAACATACCAAGGTCTCTTTCTCTCTCTCTCTCTCTCTCACACACACACACACATGCACACACAGCCAGGCAGGCAACTTAGCTGTGCAAATAGACCGCAAGCCAAAGTGATAACCGCTGCGGGTAGAGAGGAATGTGTGTGTGGGTGGGTGTGTTTGTGTGTCCTCCAGGAGTATAAAAGGACTGGCAGGTTAGCAGACGACGGAGCAGGTGAGGTGGAGAACAACTCCGTCTCCTCTGACCCACCAGCTTTGACTCCTCTACCAGCTGACCTCTCAACGCTATGGGGAAGAGCCGGATACTTGCAGGACCCTGCCTTTTTCTCCTGGGTCTCTTCTTCCTTCCTGGGGAGACCTCAGCACCACCCCCAAAACCGTAAGCAGTTTTCCTCGCTTCTTTTTTTTTGTTTCCCCCGAAATGTTGATTCTGGGTTTTCAGAAGGGAAAAAATGGGTACAGATACAGATTAACAGCATTGGAAGGGACCTTGTAGGTCATCTAGTCCAACCCCACCGCCCAAGCAGGAGACCCTATACCATTTCTGAAAAATGGCAGTCCAGTCTCTTCTTGAAAGCCTCCAGTGATGAAGCTCCTACAATTTCCAAAGGCAACTTCTTTTCCATGGGTTGATTGTTTTCACTGTCAGAGAATTTCTTTTTTAAAAAATTGTTTTAATTAAGCAAAAAACACACACAAGAACATTCTTCATTACATCTTCCAGAAAGCATGTCGATTGGTTACAAATAAATTTCGTGCGTTACTACAATCATTCTTTATATTTCATTCATATTGAATTGTACATTTTAAATCAAAAATCTTTATACCATCAATATACCATCAGTCTCATTTAACTGTATTTGTTTAAACGTGCTTTTGTCTAGAATCATTTATATTTATATTATAATAAATCTAGACAAAAATTTATTACTAGAATTTATAAGTACCCAGGAGAGATTACATCTTTATAACAAAATCTAAACACAAAAAAATATTAATAAAATTAGTAAATCTTTTCCCCAGGTCCCATATCATAGTTTATATCCAAATTGTTTTTTACCAGTTAGAGTTATTATTTCATTATTATTGTCAGAGAATTTCTCCTTATTTCTAGGTTGAATCTCTCCTTGGTCAGTTTCCATCCATTATTCCTTGTCTGGCCTTCGGGTGCTTTAGAAAATAGATTGACCCCCCCACTCTCTGTGGCAGCCCCTCCAATATTGGAAGACTGCTATCGTGTCTCCCCTGATCCTTCTCTTCACTAGACTAGCCATGCCCAGTTCCTGCAACCGTTCTTCATATGTTTTAGCCTCCAGTCCCCTCATCATCCTGGTTGCTCTTCTCTGCACTCTTTCCTGAGTCTCCACATCTTTATTATAGGGTGGTGATCAAAATTGGATGCAGTATTCTAAGTGTGGTCTTTCTAGAGTGGTATTAGTACCTCATTAGTGATCCTGATTGTATCCCTCTTTTAATGCAATGTAGGATTGCACTGGGTTTTTTGGCTGCCGTTACACACTGCTGGCTCATATTTAGTTGGTTGTCCACTAAGACTCCAAGATCCCTTTCACAGTTACTGCTATTAAGCCTGGTTTCTCCCAATCTATATGTAAACTTTTGGTTTTTCTTGCCTAAGTGCAGGACTTTACTTTTCTCTACATTGAATTTCATTTTTTGTCCATTATTTCTTTATTTGTCCCTGAGATCACTGTCCTGCCTTCCCTGCTGACGCTCAAGGCAGGCCACATCATTTCCCTTTTTCGTATTTGGTCCTCACAACAACCCTGCGAGGGAGGCTAGATGGAGAAAGAGCAACTGGCTACCCAGCATCCTTTGGTGGGCAAGGGTGGTTTTGAACCTGGGTCTCTTTGTCCTCAGCACAACTCTACACCATCCTGACTTTTTTTGGGGGGGAGGGTAAAGCTGACTAATACAGGTAGTCCTCGACTTACGACCGCAATGGAGGCAAAAAATTTACGTTGTTAAGCGAGTTTGGCAAAACTGACTAATACAGGTAGACCTCGACTTACGACCCCAATGGACTCCAAACTTCATGTTGCTAAGCGAGTTTTGAAAAACTGACTTAACACAGTTAAGCGTCGACTTACAACGACAACCGAGCCCTAAATTCATGTTGCTAAGCAAGAGATTCGTTAAGTGAGTTCTGCCCTATTTTACAACCTTTCTTTCCATATTTGTTAAGTGAATCCCTGCAATTGATAAGTTAGTCACTCGGTTATTGAGCAAATCTGGCTTCCCCATTGACTTTGCTTCTCAGAACATCACAAAATGCGATCACATGAGCCCGGGATACTGTGGCCGTCATAAATATGAACCAGTTGCCCAGCCTCTGAATTTTGATCATGTGGCCAGGGGAGGGGGGATGCTGCAACGGTCGTAAGTGTGAAAAAAAGGTCATAAGCCCACTTTTTTCAGTGCTGTTGTAACTTAGAACGGTCACTAAACGAACGGTTTCAAGGCACCTGAAGGTAGAACAAGAAGCAATGGGTGGAAACTAATCAAGGAGAGAAGCAATTTAGAACTGAGGAGAAACTTCCTGACAGTTAGAACAATTAATTAGTGGAACAGCTTGCCTCCAGAAGTTGTGAATGCCCCAACACTGGAAGTCTTTAAGAAGATGTTGGAGAGCCATCTGTCTGAAACGGTATAGGGTTTCCTGCCTAGGCAGGGGGTTGGACTAGAAGACCTCCAAGGTCCCTTCCAACTCTGCTATTGTATTGTATAAGGTTGTAAGTCGAGGACTATCTGTAAATAAGCGCATACAGACATTAGCCAGGTTGGGGTGGTGCAGTCTAAAGGCAGCAGGCTGGAAAACAGCAATGCAAATGCGAATCCTGCCAAGCTGGTTGAACCTGGGCCAGTCACTCTCTTTTAGTCTCAGGAAGAAGGAAGAGATTAGGGAAAGTCCCTTCTGAATTAAGGAGAAATTTCCCGACAGTTGGAACAATTAATCCCTGGAATAATTTGGCTCCAGAACAATAGAATGGAATAGAATTGTGACTGAACAGACAAGGAATTTGTCTCGGTACATATGCTGTTAGTGCACATAAAAGAAAAGAGACATTCATCACGAATCATAAGGTACCACACCTAGTGATAGACATAGGATACAAATAAGCAATCAAATCATATTAGGAAACAATCAATATAGATCGTAACGATACAAGCAAGAAAGTTACAGTCATGCAGTCCTAAGTGGGAGGAGATGAGTGATAGGAACAATGAGAAGATTAATAGCAGTGCAAACTTAGTAAATAGTTTGATAGTGTTGTGGGAATTAGCTGTTTAGCAGAGTGATGGCATTGGGGGGAAAACTGTCCTTGTGTCTAGTTATTGTAGTGTGCAGTGCCCTGTAGTGTCGTTTTGAGGGTAGAAGTTGAAACAATTTCTGTCCAGGATGCGAGGGGTCTGTAGATATTTTCACAGCCCTCTTTTTGACTGGTGCAGGATACGGGTCCTCCAGGGAAGGCAGGTTGGCAACAATTGTTTTTTCTGCAGTTCTAATTCTCCTCTGAAGTCTGTGTCTCTCTTGTTGGGCTGCAGAAGCAAACCAAACAGTTATGGAGTTGCAGATGACAGGCTCAATAATTCCTCTGTAGAATTAGAATCAGCAGCTCTTTGGGCAGTTTGAGCTTCCTGAGTTGGCGCAGAAAGGACATTGGGAATGCTCCAACACTGGAAGTTTTTAAGAAGAGATTGGATAGCCATTTGTCTGAAATGCTGTAGGGCAGGGGTGTGCCAGGGTTCCAAGCAACACCCCCAATGAAAGAAGACGCCGAGGCTTGAGGTTCCTCCAAGTTCCATTTTAGTAGAGATGTCATCTTGGCACATCTGGGGAAAACCCGGATCTGAGAGTTTCCAGGTTTTCCCCATCCAAGGGGAAGTTCAAGTCCCTGCCCAGCACCCACGCGTCCGTCACATGATCCGATCAGGCACTGTCCAAAACTGGAGATGCCTCCCAGTCACGCCACTCCAGGTACAGGGCGAGATGTCCTTGACTCTCGGAAAAAGGAATGTTATTTTGACTGTATCTACCCCACTCCGTATAATCCCCCCTCCCGTTTTCCCACAGTAGAAAAGGTGGCAGGCCTGAAGGCCCAATCCAAAAGATGGCTTCCAGGTTTGACAGGGTGTCAAACTCGATTTCACTGAGGGCCGCATCGGGGCTGGGTTTGACCTTGGGGTGAGGGGGCAGGTGGGCATGGCCAGCTCAACGTCATTTGTATCGGGGGTGCCTGTGGCAGGCTGTCCAGCAAAGGAAGGCAAGACCAGGGAGAGCGCCAAACCCTTATCCCCCAGAGGAGCGTTGCAGGAGGCTGTCGTACGGCGCTTTTGAGCTCCGTTTTTGCTGGCAGAGACACCGTGGGCCGGTCCTTCGATGTTTCCAGGGCAGCCCCGTGGGCCAGATTTAAGCACTACACACACACTAGATCCGGGCCCCGGGCCTTCAATTTGACACCCCTGGTATAGAGTTTGCTAACTCTAAGCAGAGGGTTGGACTAGACGACCTCCAAGGTCCCTTCCAACTCTGTTATTGTATATTCTAGCTAATGAAGAAAACTACAATGGCTGGTCCAGGATTAATAAAGGTAGCATACTTGTTTAGTGACTGCCTTCCATATGGTGACCGTTTGCAGTCAAGATGGCGATGAAATAGTAACTCTGCAATTAGTCCTCGCATTTACAACCTTTGCAGATCTCTAAACCCAAGGAAAGCTGAAATCATACAGATTAGCAGAGTTGGAAGGGACCTTGGAGGTCTTCTAGTCCAACCTCCTGCTCAAGCAGGAGACCCTACACCATTTCTGACAGATGGCAGTCCAATCTCTTCTTGAAAGCCTCCAGTGATGAAGCTCCCACAACTTCCGAAGGCAACTTCTGTTCCATTGGTTGATTGTTCTCCCTGTCAGAGAATTTCTCCTTATCTCTAGGTTGAATCTATCCTTGGTCAGTTTCCATCCATTATTCCTTGTCTGGCTTCAGGTGCTTTGCAAATAGCTTGACCACCTCCCTGTCTGTGGTAGCTCCTCAAATACTGGAACACATATATCATGTCTCCCCTGGTCCCACCCAAGCAGGAGACCCTACACCATTTCTGACAAATGGCAGTCCAATCTCTTCTTGAAATCCTCCAGTGATGAAGCTCCCACAACCTCTGAAGGCAACATCATGATGTTGCTGTCCAGTCGCCTCATCGGAGAGATGGGTAGCATATAAATTTTATAAATGTAACAAATGTTTCACTTAGTGACCACTTCACATAACAACCCAAGTGGACAATCTTCAATGTAGTCGCTATACGAGGACTACCGGCAGCTGAATTCCCTGCACTGGGAATGCTCACCAAGGTGATGTCGGCAGCCTTAGAGGAGACGGCACCCCCACAGCTAACATGGGTGCTCACTCCCATTGTTGCATGTGTGAGTCTCTTTCCCAATATACCGCTAGTCCTTGACTTACAACAACTCATTTAGTGACCGTTCAAAGTTACAACACCACTGAAAAAAGTGACTTAACAGATTAACAGAGTTGGAAGGGACTTATGGCCACTTTTCTCCCTTAACAACCTTTGCAGCAACCCCATGATCAAGTTTTCAAAATTTGGAGGCTTGGCAACTGCCTCATATTTATGACGGTTACAACGTCCCAAGGCCCTGCAATCCCCTTTGGCGACCTTCTGAGAAGCAAAGTCAAGTGGAAAACCAGATTCACTTAATAACTGTGTGACTAACTTAACAACCGCAGCGGTCCACATAACAATCGTGGCAAGAAAGGTTATAAAATGGGGCAAAATTCACTGAACAACTGAAAATGGGGGCTCAATTCTGGTCGTACGTCGAGGACTGCCTCTATTAGGTCAACTCTTGGTGAGGGCTATCTAGATAGATTTTTGATTCAGCACAGTGGGGCGATTGTGAGGTGTGTTGCAAGCTCAGAAAAAGTGGTTTGCAGCTAGGGATGGTCCAAAGTCTGTGATGTGCCAGGCCAGGAATTGCTTGGAAACGAATCTGCAGTCCTGGAGAGGCAGCTGAACTAAGTTTTTAACTCTTTCATTAAAAGAAAATAAGCTGCTTGCCAACTGGGGAATTCTGGGAGTTGAAGTCCACGCATCTTTAATATGGCCGGCCTTGAGAAACAATGCTTTACGTCTTTTGCTTTCTTTTCAATACACAAACAAATGTTGTTTCTGCATTGAAAGCAAAGAATCTTCACAAAGAATCAACAAGTAGAGCTCGATTTACAACCGAAATGGGGTCTACCCATTCGAGTCAGACGGTCATATGACCGACCCAATATTATGACCTTTTTTTTTTTGCAGGGGGCACAGTCATGAAACAAATCTAGGGTTTGCTATAAGCTGGTTTTGCTGAAAACCAGAAGTAAATGTTGGTTTGGGGCAAAATGATTGTAAAAACGTGGACGTTGGAAGTGGTATTCAGCAGGTTCTGGCCAGTTCTGGAGAAGCGGTAGCGGAAATTTTAAGTAGTTTGGAGAACTGGTAAAAATCACTTCTGACTTACCCCTCCCCATCTATTCTCTGCCTCCCGAATCCCAGCTGATCGGGAGGAAATGAGGATTTTGCAGTAACCTTTCCCTGGAGTGGGGAGGGAATGAAGATTTTACAGTCTCCTTCCCTTGCCATGCACACCAAGCCATGCAATGCCCACCAAGTCACCCCCACAGAACCTGTAGTAAAAAAAATTGAATTATAAAGTATGATTATAAAGCAACCCAGTTGGTGCCAAAAGCCCAGAGCAGGGTCATGTGACCGCAGTTAATGTCAGAACTTCAAATCTGGGTCATAAGTTGGTTGTAATGTCTCCTGATTGCTAAGCAACCGGTCATAAGTCCCTCCAAGACTGAGTGGCTGTGGTTTCCGTCATCCCGATTTGTGCATCTTGTTCCATCTTTGATGATAGGGGGAGAAATTTTAGCCCCCTCAGAGAAGGCTTGCAATCTGGGAGTCCTCCTGGATACGCGGCTTAGTTTAGAAGAACACCTGACGGCCATGACCAGGGGGGCCTTTTACCAGGTTCGCCTGGTACGTCAGTTGTGCCCCTTCCTGGATCGGGATGCTCTGTGCACAGTCATTCATGCCCTCGTCCTTTCTTGCCTGGACTACTGCAACGCTCTCTACATGAGGCTGCCCTTGAAGAGCACCCGGAGGCTTCAGCTGGTCCAGAATGCGGCCGCGCGGGTTGTCATGGGGGTACCTAGGTGCTCCCATGTTACACCCCTTTTAGGCGGCCTGCACTGGTTGCCGGTTGTTTTCCGGGTGCGATTCAAGGTATTAATTATGACCTTTAAAGCGCTCCATGGCTTAGGCCCAGGGTACCTGCGAGACCACCTACTGCCACCAGTAGCCTCCCACTGTCCAGTACGATCCCACAGAGTTGGCCTCCTCAGAGTGCCGTCGGCCAGACAGTGTCGGCTGGTGACCCCCAGGGGGAGAGCCTTCTCTGTGGGAGCGCCTTCCCTCTGGAATGAGCTGCCCCCGGAGCTTCGTATAATCCCTGACCATCCCTGACCGGTTCTTCCGACGCGCCCTAAAAAGTTGGCTTTTCCAGCAAGCTGGCCTGGCCTGTTAATTTTAACTCATTTTTTAAATGTATTGTCCTATAAATTCGATTTGTTTTTTTTTGGATATGTATTTAATTTCTTTTTAACTGTTTTTTAATGTTGTACGCCGCCCTGAGTCCTTTGGGAGAAGGGCGGCATATAAATCCAATAAAAACAAAACAAACAAACAAACAAACAATAAGTCGAGAACTACCTGTGTGACCCACCAAAGATTTTGGGAATCGTAGCCCATTGATGTTGACAAGCACCAAGCGTGAAGAAAGGAGCCTTGGGCGTGTTACATTTTTGCCACTGAGTGCCTCAGAGTTCAATCTGTGATGGATGCATTACTTGAAACATGACATTGTATTTAGTTTACTCATATAGCGTGACAAGGAAACGGCTTTAATTTAAGCCGGGAGAAAGGGTGATAAATCTCCGGATTAATTTTAGTTCAATTTTTTTCATGAAGAAACTATTCTTTGTCATTCCTGTTCTCAAAAGGATGCGTGGCTTGACCCGAAAGCCTGGGAGAGCTAAAAATGTTCCCCCAGCGGGTTTTGCGAGTTTCACCTCCTATTTCAACAAGGAGGCTGGAAAACAAAACTCTAAAAAAAGAAAGAAAAATGTGGTTCGTACAGCAATGAAAACGTGATACCTTTGGCGTTTTCAAACATCTTGAAGGTCTGTGATGTAGCAAACGAAGCCGACCAACTTTCTCTAATACAAGTCCTCCACTTACAACAGTTTATTCAACAATCCCCATAGACATTTAAAAGTTTACTTAGTGACTGTTTTTTTGGATTTTTAAAGAAAGTTTTATTTTTTTACAAACACATCGTTGTGTGAAGAGTGTGGAACCAGAGTTACATTTAAGTACAAATAAAACAAAAAGTCCAAATAATGTAATACTCTTCCTATTTAACACAATTGAGCATCTTATAGACTTTTGTAATAATATGCATATTTGCTGGCGACAAAACTGAACTGCATTCAGTTTTGATCTCCACGATGTAAAAAAGATGTGGAGACGCTAGAAAGTGCAGAGAAGAGCAACAAAGATGATTAGGGGACTGGAGGCTAAAACATATGAAGAATGGTTGCAGGAACTGGGTATGTCTAGTTTAATGGAAAGAAGGACTAGGGGAGACATGATAGCAGTGTTCCAATATCTCAGGGGTTGCCACAAAGAAGAGGGAGTCAAACTATTCTCCAAGGCACCTGAGGGTAGAACAAGAAGCAATGGGTGGAAACTAATCAAGGAGAGAATCAACTTAGAACTGAGGAGAAATTTCCTGACAGTGAGAACAATTAATCAGTGGAACAGCTTGCCTCCAGAAGTTGTGAATGCCCCAACACTGGAAGTCTTTAAGAAGATGTTGGATAGCCATTTGTCTGAAACAGTATAGGGTTTCCTGCCTAGGTAGGGGGTTGGACTAGAAGGCCTCCAAGGTCCCTTCCAACTCTGCTATTGTATTCTATTATTGTATTGTATTGAATTATAATCTTTCCTTAATTATTATAATTAATAATTATAATTATATTAATTGTTCGATATTTCAGTATATTATTTTTAATGGCAATCTCCATATTCTTGATATTACTCCAGATAGAATACTAATAATCACATTTGTTATGTTGAATAACTTATATAATCCTAATGGTAATACACAGATTTATACTGAACTATAATCTTCCATTGTTCCCCTGTCTAAATTTTGGTTATGCCACTGTTATATTTAAAAAAATATCCCCTTTCTAGTCACATTTTAAAATAAATAAAACAATGTTCATCTTAGTTATATTTGACACGTTATATAATTCTAATAATAATAATACACGTTTTGTTGAAATAGGATCTTTCATTAGTGACTGTTTGAAGTTACAACAGCATGGGAAAAAAAGTGACTTACAACCGTTTTTCAAACTTACGAACCTTTTAACCCTTTTTCCCTGTAAAATTTGTAAAATCAAACTTACGACCGTTGCAGAATCCCTATGGCCACCTGATCCCAATTCAGACGCTTGGCAACTGGCTCATATTTCTGACCGTTGCAGTGTCACAACTGAGGTTATCATCTGATCCTCTTTTGTGACCTTCTGACAAGCAAAGTCGATGGAGAATTCAGATTCACTTCACAATTGGGTTACTAACGTAACACAGCCACGGTGATTCACTTAAAAACAGTGGTAAGAAAGGTCATAAAATGGGGCAAAACTCGCCACAAATGTCTCGTTTAGCAACATAAATTGTGGGCTCGGTTGTGGTTGTAAGTCGAGGAGTGCCTGTGGCTAGGACTCACGCCGGACCAAGGGATGGGATGCGAAAGGGGATTTGGACACGGCGGTCCAAATGACTTCACAATTGGTTTTGGTCACCACAATGTTAAAAAAAAAGATGTGGAGACTCTAGAAAGAGTGCAGAGAAGAGCAACAAAGATGATTAGGGGACTGGAGACTAAAACATGTGAAGAACGGTTGCAGGAACTGGGTACGTCTAGCTTAAGAGAAAGAAGGACTAGGGGAGACATGATAGCAGTGTTCCAATATCTCAGGGGTTGCCACAAAGAAGAGGGAGTCAAACTATTCTCCAAGGCACCTGAGGGTAGAACAAGAAGCAATGGGTGGAAACTAATCAAGGAGAGAAGCCACTTAGAATGAAGAGGAACTGAGAGCAATTAACCACTTGCCTCCAGAAGTTGTGAATGCTTCAACACTAGAGGTTTTTAAGAAGAGAGTGGACAAAACGCTTTGTCTGAAGTTTTGCCCCATTTTACGACCTTTCTTGCCAGAGGTGTTGAGTGAACCAATGCAGTTGTTAAGTTAGTCACACGGTTATTCAGGGTACCTGGCTTGCCTGATGACTTGGCTTGTTAGAAGGTCGCAAAAGGGGATCCCGCGACCCCGTGACAATGCAACCATCATATATATGAGTCAGTCAGTGCTAAGTTTTTCAACAACACTTTTTTCAATGTCGTCGTAAATTGGAACGGTCACTGAAAAAAGGATTGGAAGTCAAAGGCTACCTGGGTTAACTTTTAAGTCACAGGTAATACAATTTGATGAAAAGTGAGATGGGCAAAAATTTCCCTTTTAGTATGGATAAACTCTTCAGGAGCAAATACATGCCTATCAGCCAGTTATTTGCTTTCAATCACTGAAAACAACCTTCCTTCCTTCTCTCCCTACCCCTCTCCTTCTTTCCCCCCTCCTCCCTCCCTCCCTGTCTTTCTTTCTTTCCCTCCCTCCCTCCCCCCTCTCCTTCCTCCCCTCCTTCCTCCCCTCTCTCTCCTCCCTCTCCTGTCTTCCTTCCTTCCCTCCCTCTACCCCTCCCTCTCCTCCTTTCTTTCCTTCCCTCCCTCCCTCCCCCCTCTCCTTCCTTCCCTCCCTCCTTCCCTCTCTCTCCTCCCTCTCCTTTCTTCCTTCCTTCCCTCCCTCTACCCCTCCCTCTCCTTCTTTCTTTCCTTCCCTCCCTCCCTCCCCCCTCTCCTTCCTTCCCTCCCTCCTTCCCTCTCTCTCCTCCCTCTCCTTTCTTTCTTCCTTCCCTCCCTCTACCCTCCCTCTCCTTCTTTCTTTCCTTCCCTCCCTCCCCCCTCTCCTTCCTTCCCTCCCTCCTTCCCTCTCTCTCCTCCCTCTCCTTCCTTCCTTCCCTCCCTCTATCCCTCCCTCTCCTTCTTTCCTTCCCTCCCTCCTTCCCTCTCTCCCCGCCCTCTCATTCCTTCCTTCCCTCCCTACCCCTCTCCTTCTTTCACCCCTCCCTTTCCTTCTCCTTCTTTCTTTCCTTCCTTTCCTCCCCCTCTCCTTCCTTCCTTCCCTCCCTCTCCTTCTTTCCTTCCCTCCCTCCTTCCCTCTCTCCCCTCCCTCATTTCTTCCTTCCTTTTCTTCCTCCCTCCCTCTCCTTCTTTCCTTCCCTCCCTCTTTCCCTCTCCCCTCCCTCTCATTCCTTCCTTCCTTCTTTCCCTCCCTTCCTCCTCCCTCTTCTTCCTTCCTTCCTTCCCTCCCTCCCTCTCCTTCTTTCCTTCCTTCCTTCCCTCCCCCCCTAGAGGATATTACAAAATTAAATTTAGTTTAACCCAGTTAGTTTTTTTAGCAACCCCAGTTGGGGTGTGCCCCTCCTCTGGCAGGAGTGCCATCTCCATTCTCTGGTCCCCTGACTAACTTTGTTTTTTTCTCTTTCCAGGCAATATCTGGTTTTGGTGCCTTTCGTTGTCCCCACGGAAACCTCCAGGAAGGTCTGTGTCCAGCTGAGCCACCTGAATGAGTCTGTGACCCTGAGCATCACCCTGGAATACGGCTCGCAGAACAGGAGCCTCCTAAGGGAAGACGTCTCCAAGAAAGACCTGTTCCAGTGCACCGACTTCCAGGTGAGACCGCCTGGGCTCTCTTCGGAGGTCCATGTAGGGAGCAACAGCAAAAGGATAAGCACATTTATAAACATGGCCTGGATATACTTTGATGGCACAGTGGAAGATGAAGGTTTTTCCATTATGGTTTCATGGCGTTACTATGATTGTGCTACTGCATTAATAGCAACAATTCAACAATATGTAGAGCAGTCAAGCCAGCAATAAGAGATTTAATGTTTCTTTGGATCTTTGGCAACTTATTCACTGAGTTGTGTGAATAGAGCTCTTCTCTTCACCTCCTTTCTCTTCTCTTCTCTTCTCTTCTCTTCTCTTCTCTTCTCTTCTCTTCACCGCCTTTCTCTTCTCTTCGCCTTCTTCTTTCTCTTCTCTTCACCTTCTTCTTCCTCTTCTCTTCACCTCCTTTCTCTTCTCTTTGCCTTCTTTCTCTTCTTGTCATCTCCTTTCTCTTCTCTTCACCTTCTCCTTTCTCTTCTCTTCACCTTCTCCTTTCTCTTTTTGTCACCTCCTTTCTCTTCTCTTCACCTTCTCCTTAATCTTCTCTTCTCTTCGCCTTCTTCTTTCTCTTCTCTTCATCTCCTTTCTCTTCTCTTCGCCTTCTTTCTCTTCTCTTCACCTCCTTTCTCCTCTCTTCTCTTCTCTTCACCTTCTCCTTTCTCTTCTCTTCATCTCCTTTCTCTTTTCTTCGCCTTCTCCTTTCTCTTCTCTTCACCTCCTTTCTCTTCTCTTTGCCTTCTTTCTCTTCTCGTCACCTCCTTTCTCTTCTCTTTGCCTTCTCCTTTCTCTTCTCTTCACCTCCTTTCTCTTCTCTTCTCTTCACCTTCTCCTTTCTCTTCTCTTCACCTTCTCCTTTCTCTTCTTGTCACCTCCTTTCTCTTCTCTTCACCTTCTCCTTAATCTTCTCTTCTCTTCGCCTTCTTCTTTCTCTTCTCTTCATCTCCTTTCTCTTCTCTTCGCCTTCTTTCTCTTCTCTTCACCTCCTTTCTCCTCTCTTCTCTTCTCTTCTCTTCTCTTCACCTTCTCCTTTCTCTTCTCTTCATCTCCTTTCTCTTTTCTTCGCCTTCTCCTTTCTCTTCTCTTCACCTCCTTTCTCTTCTCTTTGCCTTCTTTCTCTTCTCGTCACCTCCTTTCTCTTCTCTTTGCCTTCTCCTTTCTCTTCTCTTCACCTCCTTTCTCTTTTCTTCTCTTCACCTTCTCCTTTCTCTTCTCTTCACCTTCTCCTTTCTCTTCTCTTCACCTCCTTTCTCTTCTCTTCACCTTCTCCTTTCTCTTCTCTTCACCTTTCTCTTCTCTTTGCCTTCTTTCTCTTCTCGTCACCTCCTTTCTCTTCTCTTTGCCTTCTCCTTTCTCTTCTCTTCACCTCCTTTCTCTTCTCTTCACCTTCTCCTTAATCTTCTCTTCTCCTTTCTCTTCTCGTCACCTCCTTTCTCTTCTCTTTGCCTTCTTTCTCTTCTCGTCACCTCCTTTCTCTTCACCTCCTTTCTCTTCTCTTCTCTTCTCTTCTCTTCGCCTTCTCCTTTCTCTTCTCTTTGCCTCCTTTCTCTTCTCTTCTCTTCACCTTCTTCTTTCTCTTCTTTTCTCTTCACCTTCTACTCTCTTCCCCTTCCCTGCCTCCCCTCCCCTCTTCTACTTTGCCTTCTCCTCATCTCCCCTCCCTTCCCCTCTCCTCTCCCCTCCTACTTTGTCTTTTCCTCTCTCTCTTCCCCTCCTCTCCTCTGCCTTTGCCTTGGCCAATCAACAGCCACTGTACTCATCTCTAGAAAAACTGACGTGCCTGCTTTCTCCCTTCTCCAGCTCCCCAAATGGGAAAGGTCCTTCAACACCCACATAGCGCTTTTCACAGTGGAGGTGACAGGAGCAACCCTGAGGTTCTTAGATCGGAAGAGAGTCTACATCGACAATCAGGAGAGCCTCCTCTTTGTTCAGACCGACAAACCCATCTACAAGCCAGGACAGAAAAGTAAGAGCTCCGGAAAGGGAATAGCTCTATGCCAATTGTATGTGATCTCAGTTCAAGATGTTGTGCCTCTTGGGTATCTAACAAGGGTCCCATTTTTAGCTGGGATGGGGGTATGTAAACCCATAAGCCCCATATGGTCCCACATGGTCCCATGTTCCTGGCCTTGACGGCCCTTTTTAAATGTACCTCGCGGCCAAATTTCAATCTTCATAAGCCCAAAAAGTTTATTTATATATTAAACGACTTAGCCCAGGGGTCAGCCACCTGCAGCTCTGGGGCCGCATGTGGCTCTGGAGCCGCATGTGGCTCTTTCATCCCTCTGCTGTGACTCCCTGTTGCCGGTCAGCACCACAGTTGTTAGGGCTTTTGGTTAGGACAGGTAGAGGAAAAAGGATGCCATTCTAGGAGGAGACTCTATGATGAGGGAGACTCTATGATGGGGGAACTGGATTGATCGGCTCCAGAATTGAACGGGGGGCTTCCGCTTTGTGGCTCTTTGAATGTTTAAGGTTGCTGACTCCTGACTTAGCCTGTCATAACTGAGTCACAACTGAAACAGCCAATAAGCCCAAGCAAATAAATAACTGGATGGATGGATGGATGGATTGAAAGCTGCCGAAGTTGAAAAATGCTGCCTTTGATCAACAGTTGATTTTTTTTTTAAATTGTGGGCCTTCAATCATTAAAATAATGTTAAGCAGGATTCATAGTTTAAAAAAAAAACAATTCATGCAGCAGTAATACAAAACATTTTCCTGCTTATTTACCCTCTGAGTTTGGAAAATAAAAATAATACGACAATAATTTATTAAAGTTGTATGCTGCCCAACGCTAAATGTCTCTGGGCAGCTCACACCTATTTCGTTTAATTTAGGACTTACACAAGAGAGCGAGATTAAATTTGTGGCACTGATTTTGAACAAATCTGGCTGGCGAGGTGCAAAGCAGTGGATTTGGGGAAGACCTCTTGTCTTGTGGAGGAAGGATGGCATAAAAATATAACATGATTCAATATAATACTTTTTAGGTCTATGGAGATTCTCAATCATCCAAATCATGGTTTGTCGCAAAGATGCTTTTTCCAAAAATGTGGCATTGAAAAATTTTAGCAAACGTTTCTTTGCCCGGTTGCTGGGTGGGCGTGGTCATGCGGGCAGGACCTAGTCGGCTTTTTGCACCACGGTGGCGGTGGTGTGGGTGTTTCCGTCCTCCCCAGGCTCCAGAGGCTTTCCTTGAGTCTCCAGGAGGGTGAAAATGGCTCCCCCAGGCTCTGGAGGTCCTGCGGAAGCTGGAAATGGGCCAACTTCCGGTACTTCCGGTAGGCCAATTTTTTGCCCTCCCAGAGTCTCCATGCGGGCCCTGCACTTAACTGGCATGATGAACGGGGTGGGTGGAGACTCCTGGGAGGGGAGGGGCTGGGTGGGCGGGGTCAGCTGGTCCTTGTAAAACCGGTTTGGAAATTAAAATTGACATCCAATTTGCCTGAACCGGTCCGTACTGGCTGAATCGTACTCCTGCAGCTAAGGCTTCCTTGGTTGTTTTTTTTCCCTTTGAAAACTTTTCGCTTCTCATCCAAGAAGCTTCTTCCGTTCTGAAGATCTCTTATCCCTCTTAAAATAGTTTTCTTCTTGCTTTCTCAGTTCTGTTTCGTTGTGTCTCTCTGAATAAGGAATTCATTCCGGTAAATGAGAAGGTAGGTTCCACCATGCAGTAAATTTTTCAAGATAGTTTGTTCAGGTCATGAGAACATCCGGGGATTATGTAAATGGAGGCAATTCCCTTGAAAGTTTGTTAATCGGTAACTTCTGTGTTAAAGTTCTGTTTATCCACTGGGGCCTCGGAAGCAGAATCCAAGGAAGGGTATCTCCAGTGAAACTGGGTCTTTGAATCATTTGGGGCAAACAGTGGTAGATATGGTCTATCTCAGCCACCCTACTCAGATTCCTTCCAGATGAGTTGGGACTATATTTCCCAGGACATCCAAACTCTATTTTATTGTAGGATTATAATTCTGGGATTTTGAAAAGTAGCACATTTGAGGGCACTTCCACTTAGGTCAGGGGTAAGGAACTGTGGCCCTAGGACCTGTGGACTTCAACTCCCAGAATTCCTGAGCCAGCATGGGAAACGACGGCCCCTTTCTGACTTGTGGACTTCCACTCCCAGAATTCCTGAGCCAGCATGGGGAACGACGGCCCCTTTCTGACTTGTGGACTTCAACTCCCAGAATTCCTGAGCCAGCATGGGAAACGACGGCCCCTTTCTGACTTGTGGACTTCCACTCCCAGAATTCCTGAGCCAGCATGGGGAACGACGGCCCCTTTCTGACTTGTGGACTTCAACTCCCAGAATTCCTGAGGCAGCATGGGGAACGACGGCCCCTTTCTGACTTGTGGACTTCAACTCCCAGAATTCCTGAGCCAACATGGGGAACGGCGGCCCCTTTCTGACTTGTGGACTTCAACTCCCAGAATTCCTGAGCCAACATGGGGAACAAAGGCCCCTTTCTGACTTGTGGACTTCCACTCCCAGAATTCCTGAGCCAGCATGGGGAACGACGGCCCCTTTCTGACTTGTGGACTTCAACTCCCAGAATTCCTGAGGCAGCATGGGGAACGACGGCCCCTTTCTGACTTGTGGACTTCAACTCCCAGAATTCCTGAGGCAGCATGGGGAACGATGGCCCCTTTCTGACTTGTGGACTTCAACTCCCAGCATTCCTGAGCCAGCATGGGGAACGATGGCCCCTTTCTGACTTGTGGACTTCAACTCCCAGAATTCCTGAGCCAACATGGGGAACGACGGCCCCTTTCTGACTTGTGGACTTCAACTCCCAGCATTCCTGAGCCAGCATGGGGAACAATGGCCCCTTTCTGACTTCTAGGACCTCAACTCCCAGAATTGCGACTGGGTGATTGAAGCCTCACTCCTTTTCATGTGTGCCAATGATGCACGTGGAAAAAGGGCAGTATGTCCATCGCGCAATCACAACTACACAACTTTGATTTTTCCAATCCCCGCCCACCCTGTGAATGCAGGCAGAGCAACCTGTTTGCAGATGAAAGCTCCTTTCTTGCAGGTTCTAAAGGAGACCTCCTATCCCGGATGGTCCTCGTGGAGCATGTCTAGATAACCAATATTTCTTCAGATATTTCCAAAGGTGGGGGGGGGGATGAGATTGTGTCACTGGATGCACCCATCTGTGGTTGGGGAGAGAAAGGATCCATGCATTGTCCCTTATGGACCCCGTATGTCTATCCCCAAGATTTTGCTTAGTAGCCATGGACGCAATCTTCTTGGTGGTGTGAGATCAGGTCACCGAGAAGTTAAGGAAGGGGCCAGGATTTGTCTTCAAATAAGCTCTAACACAGAGTTTTCAGACCTTGTCGATAGTGGTGGGATGCAACCGGTTTAACAACCAGTTCAGTGAGCACTTCGTGTGTGTGGGCAGCATTCAAAAAACAACCTTTTTAAGCTTCAAAACCTATCTTCTACCTCAGTGCCTGTGAGTAAAACAGCTGGCGCTTGGCAATCTGATGTGCCACACGAATCAGTTGAGCTAAAAACCAGTGAAATATAGGACAGGAAAGCGCAGAGGCAGGTGGGTGGGACCAATTGCTCACCGGAACTACCAGTTTGCCCAAACTGGTCTGAACCGGCTGAATCCCACCCCTGCTTGTAGACTTCAATTCCCAGGATGCATAGCCACGGCCATGCTGGCTGAAGAATTCTGGGAATTGAAGTTCACTCAGCTTGAACTTCAACGATATGCAAATCAGCGTCGCGATTTACTTAAGTGTGGCCAGGTTGAAAAATTCCACTCCAATTCATTCTTGTTTCTGATTTTGTTTTAAATGTGTTTCCTTCCACAGGTCCCCTTGATCTACATCGAGGTAAGTAACGAAGTCTTCTTCCCCCGTAATTGTTCAGAGATTAATCAATAACAGGACCCTCCAGCCAGGTCACGTTTCCAATGACCTGAAGTTTAATTTCCTTATCGTTCAGGCGGGGTCATTAAGGTCACGATGATGCCCTCACCTGTGCAAATGAAGCCCCGTCCCCTTTTCCTGTGCTTTATTTGCAGAAATCAATAAACTACCACTGTGTTGTAAGAGGAGAAATAAAATGAGGATAACACTCTCTAGTAGCCTATATAGCCGGGATGGCGAACCTATGACACGCATGCCACAGGTGTCACTTAGAGCCATTTGTCAGAGCACGTGAGGCGTTGCCCTGTCAGCTGACTTCAGCCTTTTTTTGAGGCCATTTTTCGCTCTCCACAGGCTCCACAGGCTTTATAGGAGCCTGAGGAGGGCGAAAACAGCCTTCCCCACCCCCCCGGGAGCCCTTCGCAGGCTTCAGGAGCTTCCAGAGCACAAAAAAAACGGCCCTGCAGGCAAACTGGAAGTTCGGGAACGGACTTTGAGCTTGCTCTTCCGGTTTGCTTGTAGGGTCATATTTCACCCTCCAGAGCCTTCAGGGAAGCCACCTGAAGGCCCCTGAAGGCTCCGGAGGGCTAAAACCGGCCCTACGAGCAAACCGGAAGTTTGTTCCTGAATCCTGAAGGCTTCCGGGGTGTGTGTGGGGGGGAGGCTGTTTTCGCCCTCCCCAGGCTCCTATAAAGTCTTTGGAGCCTGGGGCGGGCAAAAAAAGCATTCCAAAAATGGGGGGGAGGTGGAATGCTGGTCATGCGCGCATGCATGCTGGGGTTGTATGCATTGCATTATGGGTCTGGCATGCCCATGCACGACCCCCCTGCGCTCCCCCCGCTTTTGGTTCGCCATCACTGCTATATAGGAATAACAATAACCCTTCGATTTATATACCGCTTCATAGTGCTTTAAGGTTTATAGAGTCAACAGATTGTCCCCAACAATCTGGGCCCTCATTTTACCCACATCGGAAAGATGGAAGGCTGAGTTAACCTTAAGCTGGTCAGGATCGAACTGCTGGCAGTTGGCAGAATTAGCCTGCAATGCTGCATTCTAACTACTGTGCCACCATGGCTCTTATTTATAAGCAGCAATTAGATTCCTGTCCAGGAGTTTCCCAACCCATGGCAATTTTAATATGCATGGACTCTAACTCACAGAATTCCCTAAGCCAGCATGGAGGAATTCAAGGGGGGTGGGGTGAAAACCATGCATCTTAAAGTTGCCACATTGTTCTTGTCGCTTCTTATTTAGCCTTTAGATCAACGTCTCTGTTTGCCTTGCACCCTAAGGTGGTGGGGAGGCAACCAATTTGGTGCAGGATTAAAACGAACGCATGCAAATTTCTTCAAAGCACTTGAGGGCAGGACAAGAAGTGACAGAGAGAAGCTGATCAAAGAGAGATCGAACCTCCTGACCTTCCAATATTTGAGAGGCTGCCACAAAGCAGAGGAGGTCCAACACTGGAGGCTTTAAAAAAGACATTGGCAACCATTTGTCTAAAATGGTATATAGGGCTTCCTTCCTGAGTGGGTGTTGTACTAGAAGACCTCCAAGATCTCTTCTCTTCCCTTCCCTTCCCTTTTCTTCAGTGGGTGTTGAACTAGAAGACCTCCAAGATCTCTCTTCTCTTCCCTTCCCTTCTCTTCAGTGGGTGTTGTACTAGAAGACCTCCAAGATATCTCTTCTCTTCTGTTGAGTGGGTGTTGTACTAGAGGTCCTCCAAGATCTCTTCTTTTCCCTTCCCTTCCCTTTTCTTCAGTGGGTGTTGAACTAGAAGACCTCCAAGATCTCTCTTCTCTTCTCTTCCCTTCCCTTCTCTTCAGTGGGTGTTGTACTAGAAGACCTCCAAGATATCTCTTCTCTTCTGTTGAGTGGGTGTTGTACTAGAGGTCCTCCAAGATCTCTTCTCTTCTCTTGAGTGGGTGTTGAACTAGAAGACCTCCAAGTTCTCTCTTCTCTTTCCTTCTCTTCTCTTCTCTTCTCTTCTCTTCTCTTCTCTTCTCTTCTCTTCTCTTCTCTTCTCTTCTCTTCTCTTCTCTTCCCTTCCCTTCCCTTCCCTTTCCTTTTCTTCAGTGGGCATTGTACTAGAAGACCTCCAAGATCTCTCTTCTCTTCTTTTCTCTTCTCTTCTCTTGAGTGGGTGTTGTACTAGAAGTCCTCCAAGATCTATTCTCTTCCCGTCCCTTCTCTTCTCTTCTCTTCTCTTCTCTTCTCTTCTCTTCTCTTCTCTTCTCTTCTCTTCTCTTCTCTTCTCTTCCCTTCCCTTCCCTTCCCTTCCCTTCTGTTCAGTGGGTGTTGTACTAGAGGTTCTCCAATATCTCTTCTCTTTTTTTCTCTTTTCTTCTCTTTTCTTCTCTTCTCTTCTCTTGAGTGGGTGTTGTACTAGAAGTCCTCCGAGATCTCATCTCATCTCTTCTCTTCACCTCCTTTCTCTTCTCTTCTCTTCTCTTCTCTTCTCTTCTCTTCTCTTCTCTTCTCTTCTCTTCCCTTCCCTTCCCTTCCCTTCCCTTCTCTTCAGTGGGTGTTGAACTAGAAGACCTCCAAGATCTCTCTTCTCTTTCCTTTCCTTCCCTTCCCTTCTCTTCCCTTCCCTTCCCTTCTCTTCAGTGGGTGTTGAACTAGAAGACCTCCAAGATCTCTCTTCTCTTCTCTTGAGTGGGTGTTGTACTAGAAGTCCTCCAAGATCTCTTCTCTTCCCTTCCCTTCTCTTGAGTGGGTGTTGTACTAGATGTCCTCCAAGATCTCTTCTCTTCTATTGAATAGGTGTTGTACTAGAAGACCTACAAGGCCCTTCTTCTCTTCCTCTTCTCGCACTGGGTTGGACTAGAAGGCCACCAAGACCCCTTCCAACTCTGCTATTCTATATTCTGCAAGCTAAATTACCGGGGAAATCCTCCTAAGAATCCCATCAGTTCCCTTGCTAATCGTAATAGGTGGGAAGGGACTCTTGTTTTCATATTCCATCTGAGGTTCTAAACTATATTGAGGGAGAAACACCTTTGACAGATGGATTCTATAGAAATTCTATAGGAAAACGAGCGGCTGAATCCGCCTAAAACTGACCAGTTCTGTAAGCTGCTCTAAGGGGATTTGTCATTTTTGAAAGAGATATCACTCATTAACTTGGGGAAACTATGCTCAAATGCCAGTTTGTGGACAACTATGGCCTCTTTATGACCTGTGGACTTCAATTCCCATAATTCCTGAGCCAGCCATGCTCGGTCCACAGGGTTTTTAAAGGGATCCTAGTTTCCCACCCCTGCCCAAAGTTCATCTTTGTTTTATTGCAATCATCAAGCCACCAAGGCCTTGAACCGCTTGCAACAGACTCCCCAAATTGGATATTGTCCAAGGGGATTACAGTTCCATTTTCCTGGACTCTAATCTGCTCAGGGTGGATTCTTTAAAGGGAGAATGAAATTTGGAGAAGATTCGCTTGTGCCAGAGGTGGGGGAACGATGGGCCCTTTATGACTTGTGGACTTCAACTCCCAGAATTCCTGAGACGGCATGGGAAACAATGGCTCCTTTTATGACTTGTGGACTTCAACTCCCAGAATTCCTGAGACAGCATGGGAAACAATAGCTCCTTTTATGACTTGTGGACTTCAACTCCCAGAATTCCTGAGGCAGCATGGCTATCTGAGGAATTCTGGGAGTTGAGGTCCACAAGTCTCAAAAGGGCCAACGTTCCTAGCTTATGCATTCTGATGAACCAAAAGGCTCTAGGATTCTGAAGGAGACAATCTCTTTTTCTTTTGTTCAGTCATGTCCGATTCTTGGACTGTACAAATCTGGCAGTTTTCTTGGCAAGGCTTTTCAGAAATGGTTTGCCATTGCCTCCTTCCTGGGCTGACTAGAACTCAGAGTTCTCCCCATTTCTAGCCTTATATTTTAAACACTACTTCACTGGCTCACTTATTATCTCCTAGAAGTAGTCTTTGATTTAGAACAATTTATTTAGCGACCATTCAAAAAGAGACTTATGCCCGGGGAGGGTTGCTACCGGTTTTACGACCATTTTGCAATGTGCGTGCAATGCGCACTGTTCAATGTACATTGTTCTTCGCGCATGCGCAGAACAATTTACAGTGAACTGTGCACCCACAGACACTAAAAAACAAAATGGCAGCAGCCCAGTGGCAGCGAGAGAACTGGTTCAGGGGTGTGGCAGGCTTGGGTCGCTGCCGGTTCTGTGAACCAGGCCTGAATTCCACTACCAGTTCAGCCGAACTGGGCCGAACTGGGAGCAAGCCACCTCTGGACTTATGATTGTGTTTTATACATATGACCATTTGAGGGAGATAGGCAGTTTCGAAATGTGAAATATAAATAAATAAAGTATCCACGCATATGCATGGATAAGTTGACCCACAAATTTGATTAAATACAGGTAGTCCTCGACTTACAGCAGTTCATTTAGTGACTGTTTGCAGTTACAACGGCGCTGGAGAAAGTGACTTATGATTGTTTTTCATACTTACGACCATTCCCTTGGTCACGTGATCCAAAATCAGACACCTTGCAACTCTCATATTTGTGACGGTTACAGTGTCCCTGGGTCATGTCCCTGGGTCCCTTTTTGCGACCTTCTGAGAAGCAAAGTCAATGGGGAAGACAGATTCACTTAATAACCGTGTTACTGACAACTTCGGCAGTGATTCACTTAAGGACGGTGGCAAGAAAGGGGGTAAAATGGAGCAGAACGAAAATTGATCCAATTGGAAAAAATATGCCGACTGAATCAGTTCTGTGAGTTGAGATGAAATTACAATCAACGCTCCCACTTTATTTTGTAATGCAGTAATATAAAAATCCAAACACTGCATGTCTATTGACGTACATAGTAGAAGAAGGTGCATATCCCAAATATGTATGCATTCATAAAAATAAGAGAGTGGAATAGAATAGGAATAGAATAGAATCAACAGAGTTGGAAGGAACCTTGGAGATCTTCTAATCCAACCCCCTGCTTAGGCAGTAAACCCTACACCACTTCAGACAGATGGCTATCCAACATCTTCTTAAAAACTTCCAGTGTTGGAGCATTCACAACTTCTGGAGGCAAGCTGTTCCACTGATCAATTATTCTGTCAGGAAATTTCTCCTCAGTTCTAAGTTGCTTCTCTCCTTGATTAGTTTCCACCCATTGCTTCTTGTTCTGCCCTCAGGTGCTTTGGAGAATAGCTTGATTCCCTCTTCTTTGTGGCAATCCCTGAGATATTGGAACATTGCTATCATGTCACTCCTAGTCATTCTTTTCATACCCAATTCCAGCAACCATTCTTCATATGTTTTAGCCTCCTGTCCCCTAATCATCTTCGTTGCTATTCTCTGCACTCTTTCTAGCCTAGTGTCAAACATCTTTTTTTACATTGTGGGGATGTAATAGGTTTGCCAGACGTACAATTCAGAGGCTCGAATTGTAATTTGAATTTGAAAATGACAAAGAAAGAAGTTGAAACGTATTTAAGATTGTAGAAACTCATCCAAGCCAAACGATTGGGATGTCATAAGCAAAAGGTGTGCATTGGCTCACAGAAATGAGATTTTAGGCTAGTCGCCAAATTTTTTAGTCAGCTTTTCATTGACTAAATTGTTTGAAATGATTTCTGCAATATTTGATCCGCTGCTGTCTGACGTATCCGGCGTGCCCTATTTTAACTGACTGCTGGTATCTCAGATAACTTATCTATGGCTATCTTGAGCAAAGAGATTTTTTGATGCTGAGAACAAACAGAAAAGCAAAATGGCATTAAATATTAACCGTAGAAATCACATTGAACAGAGTCACTCGGCGGTAAATTCTCTGTCACTAAGTCGTGGACATAGATGGCCAAAAGGCCAAATTTAACACTTGGGGGCATAGAGGACCAGCTGTCTGCAAGGAGCATCAATCTTTCCATTCCCCACTATCCTGTCAGAGCTGAAGAAGCTTCTTGGATGAGAAGCGAAACGTCTTCAAAAAGAAAAAAAAACAAGGAAGTCCAGTTGCCTCCTGAAAAAGCACCTCTGAAACCATCACGGTCATGTTCTACCATCAGCTATCCATGACTGTGAGGTGCACTAATTGAGGACGATGGGTTTTGTAGTCCAGAATATTGGAAGGGGCAATCAGAGAGGGAAAAATCTGATTTACCTTATTTGTTCTGGGGTCAGCTGTTCCTGCCATAAGTTTTGAAAGAGGAGGAGTATTCCACTTTAAGTGAATACAACAGTACACAGAGCTAACAATACAGTTATATTCAGAAGGAGAGCCATAGAAATTGAAGGGATCTTGGAGGTCATCAGATCCAGTCCTTTGCCAGAGCAGTTTTTTTGAGTTTGAACAAGCTTCACTCCAAGACAATGGGTCCTTTAAGGCTTGATTAAGAGAATAACAGAATTGGGGCCTTGGAGGTCTTCTAGTCCAACCCCTTGCTCAAGCAGGAAACCCTGTACCATTTCAGACAAATGGTTGTCCCATATGTTCTTAAAAACATCCAGTGTTGGGGCACATACAACCTCTGAAGGTGTTCTACTGATTATACAATACAATACAATAGTAGAGTTGGAAGGGACCTTGGAGGTCTTCTAGTCCAACCCCCTGCCTAGGCAGGAAACCCTATACCGTTTCAGACAAATGGCTATCCAACATCTTCTTAAAGACTTCCAGTGTTGGGGCATTCACAACTTCTGGAGGCAACTTCTGTTCCACTGATTAATTGTTCTAACTGTCAGGAAATTTCTCCTCAGTTCTAAGTTGCTTCTCTCCTTGATTAGTTTCCACCCATTGCTTCTTGTTCTGCCCTCGGGTGCCTTGGAGAATAGCTTGACTCCCTCTTCTTTGTGGCAACCCCTGAGATATTGGAACACTGCTATCATGTCTCCCCTGGTCCTTCTTTCCATTAAACTAACTTTGAATAAAACTTTGATTAACTTTGAACAAATGGGCAAAACGTTCTGCAGAAAGCAGAGCACCTAGAAAGGGTTACAGGTTTTGGATTGTTTGAAATGAACAACAGCAAAACTGCTCCCTTGTGTTTTGTGTCCCTGCTTTCTCTTCCTCGGGACTCGCAGGACCCCAATAGAAACCGGTTGTTCCAATGGAAAGATGTGGAACTGAAGGGGGGTCTGGTCCAGCTGGAATTCCCCCTGTCTTCCGAGCCCCGCTTAGGGAACTACAAAGTGGTGGTTCAGAAGGATTCTGAAAATAACATTCAACATCCCTTCACGGTGGACGAATACGGTAAGAGGAAGTCAATGTCTCGGCACCTGCTTGTCCACAACCAAATGAGATGGAAGGGTGGTTGTTAGGTTGTACCTTTTACTGCACTGATTTTGGGGGAAAGACATTATTGTAAATGATGGACAGGTTAGGAGGGAGAAACTGAGCTGTTTACTTAGTTCAGGGGTCTCCAAACTTGGTAACTTTAGATTTGTGGACTTTAATGCTCAGAATTCCCCAGCCAGGCTCCCTCCCTCCCTCCCTCCCTCCCCCCAAATCTCATTGCTGAAAGTAATTCCTTCCTTCTTTCCCTTCTTCCCTCCCTCCTTCCTTCTTTCCTTCCCAAAACGCATTGCTGAAACTCCTTCCATCCATCCTTCCTTCCCTCCCAAAACTCATTGTTGAAACTAATTCCTTCCTTCCTTCTTTCCTTCCTTCCTTCTTTCCTTCCTTCCTTCTTTCCTCCCTCCCTCCCCTCCCAAACTTCATTGCTGAAGCTCCTTCCATCCATCCTTCCTTCCTTCCCAAAACTCATTGTTGAAACTAATTCCTTCCTTCTTTCCTTCCTTCCTTCTTTCCTCCCTCCCCCCCTCCCAAACCTCATTGCTGAAACTCCCTCCCTCCATCCTTCCTTCCTTCCCAAAACTCATTGTTGAAACTAATTCCTTCCTTCCTTCTTTCCTTCCTTCCTTCTTTCCTTCCTTCCTTCTTTCCTTCCTTCCTTCTTTCCTTCTTTCCTTCTTTCCTTCTTTCCTCCCTCCCTCCCCTCCCAAACCTCATTGCTGAAACTCCTTCCATCCATCCTTCCTTCCTTCCCAAAACTCATTGTTGAAACTAATTCCTTCCTTCCTTCCTTCCTTCCTTCCTTCCTTCCTTCCTTCCTTCTTTCCTTCCTTCCTTCTTTCCTTCTTTCCTTCTTTCCTTCTTTCCTCCCTCCCTCCCCTCCCAAACCTCATTGCTGAAACTCCTTCCATCCATCCTTCCTTCCTTCCCAAAACTCATTGTTGAAACTAATTCCTTCTTTCCTTCCTTCCTTGCTTCCTTCTTTCCTCCCTCTCCCCCCTCCCAAACCTCATTGCTGAAACTCCTTCCATCCATCCTTCCTTCCTTCCCAAAACTCATTGTTGAAACTAATTCCTTCCTTCCTTCTTTCCTTCCTTCCTTCTTTCCTTCCTTCCTTCCTTCTTTCCTCCCTCCCTCCCCTCCCAAACTTCATTGCTGAAACTCCTTCCATCCATCCTTCCTTCCTTCCCAAAACTCATTGTTGAAACTAATTCCTTCCTTCCTTCCTTCCTTCTTTCCTTCCTTCCTTCTTTCCTCCCTCCCCCCCTCCCAAACCTCATTGCTGAAACTCCCTCCCTCCCTCCTTCCTTCCTTCCTTCCCAAAACTCATTGTTGAAACTAATTCCTTCCTTCCTTCCTTCTTTCCTTCCTTCCTTCTTTCCTTCCTTCCTTCTTTCCTTCTTTCCTCCCTCCCTCCCCTCTCAAACCTCATTGCTGAAACTCCTTCAATCCATCCTTCCTTCCTTCCCAAAACTCATTGTTGAAACTAATTCCTTCCTTCCTTCCTTCCTTCTTTCCTTCCTTCCTTCTTTCCTTCCTTCCTTCTTTCCTTCCTTCCTTCCTTCTTTCCTCCCTCCCTCCCCTCCCAAACCTCATTGCTGAAACTCCCTCCATCCATCCTTCCTTCCCTCCCAAAACTCATTGTTGAAACTAATTCCTTCCTTCCTTCTTTCCTTCTTTCCTTCTTTCCTTCTTTCCTTCTTTCCTCCCTCCCTCCCCTCCCAAACCTCATTGCTGAAACTCCTTCCATCCATCCTTCCTTCCTTCCCAAAACTCATTGTTGAAACTAATTCCTTCCTTCCTTCTTTCCTTCCTCCCTTCTTTCCTCCCTCCCTCCCCTCCCAAACCTCATTGCTGAAACTCCTCCCTCCCTCCCTCCCTTTTTTACTTTAGCTGCCCATCTCAATCAATGACTCTGGACATCTTACAATCCCAAAATTAAGTTGCATCTTTGCTCCACGGCTGCGGGAAGGAGGGCGCAATGAAGCAGAGTGTATTCTGGTTCCCCCCCCCACCTCTTTTCTTCCTTTTTAAAAATTCTGACTTTATCTTGGCCCTCCATTCTTCCTTTTAGTGTTGCCCAAGTTTGAAGTTACCGTCAAGTCCACTCCAACCATAACAATTCTGGACAAGGAACTAGAAGTCACCGCCTGCGGCAAGTAAGTGACAACCATCTGGCTTTCTTTTTTTCTTCTTCAAAGCTAGGATTTTTTTCTTCTTCTCCTGACAGACATTCTCCACTTTGGCCATTGCCTGACCTCTGTCTCCTTCTGTGCCAGCCGGGGTCATGTGACCACGTATTATAATGTTAATTTGGTAGAAACTAGTATTTATTTCTGGCTTCCAGCAAAAAAAAAAAAGCCAATTGAAGACAATCGATTCATTTAATGACCGCCATAAAAAAAGACATAACATTCCAGGCTCAGTTGTAGTCGTAAATGAAGGACTACATGTCATAACATTTTATGGGTATAGTTTTAGTTTCTAAAAATGCCACTGATGTTTTCATTTTCCTACCTTGTTTCCCCGAAAATATGACATGCCCCGAAAATAAGGCCAGGCCATATTTTTCAGGTGGGGAAAAATAAAAGCCCTCCCCTGAAAATAAGCCCCTTGGACAACCCCGCCTTCCAGCCAGGCAGAGCGCCACTCACCAACCTAGTGGTATCCCGAAAGCGCCAAGCCGTGGGAGCCAGGAGGTCCCCAAAGGCGCTCTTGTTGCTTGGCGCTTCGGAATACCGCTAGGTCGGTGAGTGGCGCTCTGCCTGCCTGGAAAGGGAGGTTGCTCGGCGGCTGCTCCTGAGCGTGGTCACCTCATAGCTGCTGTGTTCGCCCCTGAGGCTCTTCGGGAGCCTGCTTGCAAGAGAGAAGCCGCCCAGCAACCCCAAAACAAGAAGCCCTCCCCTGATAATAAGGCCCAAGCCATATTTTGGGGGTCAAAAGAAAATAAGACCCTGTCTTATTTTTGGGGAAACACGGTACATATTTTTTACAAATTTTAGTAACATGGTTATGTTTTGAGATGCATTTTATCATATCTTCTGTTATATTGGCAGTCCTCGACTTACAAGAGTTTGTTTAGTGACCCTTCAAAGTTACCACGGAACTGAAAAAAGTGACTTACTGTATGACCATTTTTCACAGTTAAGGCCTCCGCGGCATCCTCAGAGTCAGGTGATCAAAATTCAGACACTTGACAATCGGCTCATATTTATGACGGTTGCAGTGTCCCGGGGTCATATGATCCCCCCATTGCGGCCTTCTGACAAGCAAACTCAATGGGGAAGTCAGATTCTCTTAACAACCGTGTGGCTACCTTAATACCTGCAGTGATTCACTCAACAACTGAGGCAAGGAAGATCGTAAAACGGGGCCAAACTCACTTAACAAATGTCTCACTCAACAACAGAGGTCATAAGTCGAGGACTACCTGTACTACGGTAGTAGTAATTAGTTCTCCTTTCGCCCCACCCTTTTGCTCCTTAGCCACCTCATTTTTTTTCTAATGTTCTGACTGTTTCTGGTCACAGGTACACCTATGGGAAGCCAGTTCCTGGTTTAGTCAGCCTCAGGGTTTGCCGGAGATATTCCTACTTCAGAAGCTCCTGTTACGGTGAAGAGTCCAAAGCCATCTGTGAGGAATTCAGTGGAGAGGTGAGTCCCAAAAGTTGAAGCAGAGACCCGTGACAGTGATGCTATTCAGTTCTATCCAGTTTGAGCGAACCAGTAGCAGTGGCGGCAGGAGGCTCCGCCCACCCGCTTGGATGGCATCACGTCCCGTTTTTGATACTCTGTGCCAGGGGTGGGTTCCTGCCAGTTCTAACCTCTTCTATAGAAGAGGTTCCACAAATCTACCGTGCCATTTAGAACCGGTTCCAGCTCCCTCCCTCCCCCCGCCCATCCACACATCATCAAGATGAAGAGCGAGAGGAGGAATTCTGGGAGTTGAAGTCCACAAGTCTTAAAGCTGTCAACTTTGAACACGCCTGGGGGTTTTTTCCTAAAGGGTTAGGGGTTCAAAGGTCTTGTAACTTGACAGCTTTAAGACTTGCGTGCTTCAATGCCAGAGTTCCTGAGCCAACATGACTAGAGGAGGAATTCTGGGAGTTGAAGTCCACAAGTCTTAAAGCTGCCAAGTTTGAACACCACTGGGTTTTTTTTTCCTAAAGGGTTAGGGGCGCAAGGGTCTTGTAACTTGACAGTTTTAAGACTTGTGTGTTTCAAATGCCAGAGTTCCTGAACCAACATGACTGGAGGAGGAATTCTGGGAGCTGAAGTCCACAAGTCTTAAAGCTGCCAAGTTTGAACACCCCTGGGTTTTTTTTTCTAAAGGGTTAGGTGTGCAAGGGTGTTGTAACTTGACAGCTTTAAGACTTGCGTGCTTCAAATGCCAGAGTTTCTGAGCCAACATTTTGGTTGCTAAGCAAGAGCGTTTTTTAAGTGAGTTTCACCACATTTTACAAGTTGGCCACGCCCACCCAGTCACATGACTGCCAAGCCACTCCCACTCAGTCACATGGCTGGCAAGCCACTCCCACAAAGCAGGCCACACCTACAGAAGAGATTCTAAAAAATTTTGAAACCCACCACTGCTCTGTGTATGTGCGGAAGGTCCTACGCATGCACGGAGGTGGCGCGCGCGCTCACATTTGCGAACCGGTAATGAAGGTAAATTTGATTTCACCATGACCAGGGCTTGTGAAGATTCCTCAACCACTGGAGTCGGCATGGAGTCCACACAATCAGGGAGAACATTTGTCTAAAGCAGTGGTTTCCCAACGTGGGGCCCACGCTCCATAGGGGGGCAATTTGATTTTTCATGGGGGCAATTAGAACCTTGTTTAAACCAAGTTAATGGCCTTTTAGGCTTCCCTCCATGTCAATAGAGTTCACTTTTTGAGTAAAATAAGAATTGCCGTATTTTGGGGACTATAAGACGCACCGGTGTATAAGATGCACCAGGATTTCGAAGAGGCAAGTAAGAAAAAAAAGTTTTTGCCTTCTCTCAGCCCCTAGCAGCCCTCTGCAGGCTTCAGCAGGGCCCCCCGTTTTTGCCTTGCCCCAGCCCTCCTGAAGCCTGCAGAGGGCTGCTGGGGGCTGAGGGAAGGCAAAAAAGGCTTCAATTTTTGTGAAAAAAGGCCCATTTTTCGCAAAAATTGGGGCCTTTTTGCCTTCCTCCAGCCCTGCTGAAGCCTGCAGGGTGCTGCTGCGGGCTGAGGGAAGGCAAAAACTTCTAGCTCTATTCTCATTCTGATTCTAAAAAAAAAAAGAATGTGGCCATACCTCCGTTCGCCTGGATGGTCAAAATGGCTTCTTCGCTATAATGAAGTTGGCCCCCCCAAGTTCTCTGTTGTTCTCCAGCAGCCTTTTAGTAAATCATCTGGGCCAAGTTGCATCTGGGACAAATGGTCCCTGCAGGAGACAGTATGAGAACAGATTTAACAGATTAACACAGTTGGGAGGGAGCTTATAGGTCACCTAGTCTAACCCCCCCGCTCAAGCAGGAGACCCTACACCATTTCTGACAAATGGCAGTCCAATCTTGAAAGCCTCCAGTGATGAAGCTCCCACAACTTCTGAAGGCAGCTTCTGTTCCACTGGTTGATTGTTTTCACTGTCAGAGAATTTCTCCTTATTTCTAGGTTGAATCTCTCCTTGGTCAGTTTCCATCCATTATTCCTTGTCTGGCCTTCAGGTGCTTTGGAAAATAGCTTGACCCCCTCACTCTCTGTGGCAGCCCCTCAAATATTGGAAGACTGCTATCATGTCTCCCCTGGTCCTTCTCTTCCCTAGACTAGCCATGTCCAGTTCCTGCAACTGTTCATCGTATGTTTTAGCCTCCAGTCCCCTCATCATCCT
Source organism: Natrix helvetica (assembly GCF_964273705.1). Taxonomy (NCBI): domain Eukaryota; kingdom Metazoa; phylum Chordata; class Lepidosauria; order Squamata; family Natricidae; genus Natrix; species Natrix helvetica. Next base: position 358,621,895 of record NC_138548.1, on the reverse strand, counting down.
TGTTGCTCTTCTCTGCACTCTTAGACTCCACATCTTTTTAGAGTGTGGTGAACAAAACTGGATACAGTACTCTAGGTGTACTGTACTAGGGCTTTACTAGGGCTTTATAGCAGAGATGGGTTCCTTCAGGTTCGGCCGAATAGATAGTAAACTTGGCACCCTGGGTCGCTGGAACCGGCAGCGACCCAGGCCTGCCACGCCCCCGAACTGGTTCTCTTGGCGGTGCCATAGGCGTCGCCATCTTGTTTTTGGCTTCTGCACATGCACAATTTTTTTAGCACTGTGCATTGTGCGCATAGCATGCATCAAGCGTGCATGCAGGGCGCATCTCTGACCAAGCGGGCAGTAGCAGCAGCCGGACCCCGCCCCTGCTTTATAGAGTGGTATTAGTACCTCACTTGATCTTGATTGCATTCCTCTCCTAATGCAATTTAGGATGAGAAGGTTTACCCTAGGAAAATTCTTGAGGAACGCAGGAAGAATAAAGAGAATTAGCCACGGCAACTTGCTACTCTCTGATTTCCCTTGCAGGCGGACGTTCACGGCTGCTTCTCTCATGTGGTGGATCTGAAAATATTCCAGTTGAAGAGGAATGGATTTCAGATGGAGATCCGTGCGGAGGGCGTAATCACAGAAGAGGGGACGGGTAAGTTGTGTGAGAAAGGTGAAGGATAGCTTGGTTGGAGGTAGCGCAGCCTGCTTTGTACAGTGAGGCCTGCAGCTTCAATCTTCGACTTTTCCTCTAAATTCTGTATTTCTGAGACTATCTTTTGCAGACTTAAAACTTCTTTCTGCTGTTGAAATTGTGCCATTATCTCCAGCTAACAAACACTGCTGCTCTAGCTTAGAAGGTTTTAACAAGATTAAGCATAGATTCACAATAACGTTTCATTCTCACCTTTCTCTGGTTGAAGATCTACTTTTTTTCCCTTTTTTACAAACTTGGTGATTTTAAAATGAGCAGGTTTCAACTCCCAGAATTCCCCAGCTGGTCACCCAAAAGCTACATCATCTTAAAGTCACCAAGTTTGAAAAGTCACTTGCTAAGGATCGCCAGGGATTGGAAAGAATTTGGCCACAGAGCTTCTCTGGCCCAGAATTCAGGTCCAAATGTCTATTGTTAAGTCGGACAGTTGTTAAGTGAGTTTTGCCCCATTTCATGACCTTTCTTGCCGCCGTTGTTAAGTGAATCTGGCTTCCCATCAACTTTGCTGGTCAGAAGGTCGCAAAAGGGGATCACTGCAACCGTCCTAAATATGAACCAGTTGCCAAGAACACAAATTTTGATCACCTGACCATGAGGATGCTGCAATGGTCGTAAGTGTGAAAAAAGGTCATCAGTCACTTTTTTCTGTGTGATTGTAACTTTGAATAGTTACTAAACAAATATGGGCCACAGTGGCGCAGTGGTTAGAGTGCGGTACTGCAGGCTACTTCTGCTGACTGCCGGCTGACTGCAATTTGGCAGTTCGAATCCCACCAGGCTCAAGGTTGACTCAGCCTTCCATCCTTCCGAAGTTGGTAATATGGAGGGCCGAGATTGTTGGGAGGGGCAATAGGCTGACTCTGCAAACCACTTAGAGAGCGCTGTAAAGCACAGTGAAGCGGTATATAAGACTAAAAGCTATTGCTAATGCTATTTATAAGTTGACGTCCACTGGATGTCAAATGGCTGGACTAAACGATATAATTGTCTGAATGGTTAACAAGAAAACTTTGAATCTTTCTCTGAGACCCAATGAAATTGGCCCGATCAGCTGGCTGGGGAGTTTGGCTCGGGGTGTGTGTGTGTGTGTGTGTGTGTGTGTGTGTGTGTGTAAAAAAGACTAGCAAAGGGTGCTGTTGTATTGTGTTGTTCCTAAGCTTTACACATGTTGTTGGTTCCTTTTTGGCAGAGGTTATGCTGACAGGCTCAGGTACCACGCAGATAACTTCAACAATCAGCAGAGTTTCGTTTGTAAATGTGGACACTTACTACAAACCAGGACTTCCTTTCTCTGGGGAGGTAAGGCATTTCATTTAAACCGTGCATTGAATCAGTGGGTGAGTAGGACTGTCCAACTGTTCCTACTCTTGGGATGCAAGCAACCCACTCTTAAGCAACTGGACTTCCTTGTTTTTCTTCGAAGACGTGTCGCTTCTCATCCAAGAAGCTTCTTCAGCTCTGACTGGATGGTGGGGAGTGGAAGGATTTATGACTAGCTGTCTGCAAGGAATATAAATCCTTCCATTTCCCACCATCCAGTCCCGAGCTGAAGAAGCTTCTTGGATGAGAAGCGAAACCTCTTTAAAGAAAAACCTAAGAAAGTCCAGTTGCCTCCTGAAAAAGCCCCTTTGGTACTTAGATGAGTAATTCATCTTCCCCTCTGACCCAACTCCTGTTCACACAACTACCCTGACTTCAATCTAGCACAGCAATATTGCATGTTTCTAAGCCTGTGCTTGCTTTGTAAATTTAGATTAAGCTTACGGACGGCAGAGACAAGCCAATAGCCAACAAGACCGTTGAGGTTCAAATAACAGGAGTACAGAACAGTTCCTACTACAAGACTGATGCTGAGGGACGAGCCCACTTTTCCATAGATACTTCCGGATTCACAGACAGCTCTATACAACTCACTGTGAGTATTCTTAGTGATGGGGTTGTTAGCCATAAATCACAGCAAAGTTCTTCACCTGGTCGGTCCTTTACCAAATAGTATCTGAGGTGGAAGGTACTTTTTACTTACAATAAGAGTAGGGGTGGGCTTCAAAATTTTTAGCAAGGAGTTCTTTGCCCGGTTACTCCTGAACCACGGCGGAAGGGGGATTTTTTGCCCTCCTCAGGCTCCAGAGACTTTCCTCGAGCCTCTGGGAGGGTGAAAACAACCTCCTTAGGTTCCGGAGGCCCTCTGGAGGCCCGAAATGGACCCGTTTCTCACCTTCCCGAACTTCCAATAGGCCCATTTTTCACCTTCCCCAAGCCTCTGCGCGCGTCCTTCACTTACCTGCATTTAAAACAGGCCGCGTGGGGACTCCTGGGAGGGGAGGGGTGGGCGGGGCCAGCCAGGAGTGGGATTTGGGGGGGGTCTCCGAACTGTACCGAATCTTAGCTAGAGGTTCTCCCCCAAACCCCTGCGAACCCCCAGCAGCCCACCTCTGAATAAGAGGGGGGCGCAATGGCTCTGTGGTTGAAGACTTTGAGCTTGTCAGCTGGAAAGCTGGCAACCAGGGTTCAAGACCCGAGCGCTGAGTGACGGGATGAGCTCCTGTTCCTGTCTCCAACAAAATGCAAGTAGATCAATAGGTACCATTTTGGTGGAAGGTAACAACATTCCATGCACCTCGATATATAGTCACTTTGGCCACATGAGCGTAGAAATACCTTCAGATAACCCAGGCTCCCTCGGCTGAGAAATGGATCTGAACACTCTGCCCCCTAGAATTGGACACAATTAAACATTTACCTTTACCTATTTATAAAAAGATAAGTCTCCCACAGGTACAAGGTGAGAAGATTCTTAGAAATGGGAGAAATATGTTTGAACGATACGTATATAAAGTTAGCCAACATTACTTGAGTCATCAAGCATTTAAAGAGCATGCCCAGTACAATGTAACAGCTCACAACATGAATGAAGGTGATTATACTTGTCACAGGTTAATAGTTCATAAAGGTAATGGTAAAGGTTCCCCTCGCATATATGTGGTAGTCGTTCCCGACTTTAGGGGGCGGTGCTCATCTCCGTTTCAAAGCCGAAGAGCCAGCGCTGTCCGAAGACGTCTCCGTGGTCATGTGGCCGGCATGTCTAAATGCCGAAGGCGCCCAGAACGCTGTTACCTTCCCATCAAAGGTGGTTCCTATTTGTCTACTTGCATTTTTTTACATGCTTTCGAACGGCTAGGTTGGCAGAAGCTGGGACAAGTAACGGGAGCTCGCTCCATTATGCGGTACTAGGGATTCGAACCTCCGAAATGCCGACCTTTCTGATCGACAAGCTCAGCATCTTAGCCACTGAGCCACCACATCCCTCTGAGCCACCGCAACCCTGTTCTTTGTTACGTCTTCTCAACTATGGCTTTGTCTATACAGGGAGTCCTTGACTTACAACAGTTCATTTAGTGACTATTCAAAGTTATGGCGACACTGAAAAAAGTGACTTACGACCATTTTTCAAACCCGCGACCATTCTAGCATCCTCACGGTCATGTGATTTACATTTGGATGCTTGACAACTGACTCACATTTATGACGGTCGCAGTGTCCCCGGCGGAGGGGGGGGTTATAACGCGATCCCCTTTTGAGACCTTCTGACAAGGAAAATCAATGGGGAATCCAGATTCACTTAACGGCCGGGTTACTAATTTAAGAACTGCAATGATTCCCTTAAGAAATAGGGCAAGAAAAGTCCTAAAATGGGGTAAAACTCACTTAACAAATTTCTCACTTGGCAACATAAATTTTGGGCTCGGTTGTGGTCATAGGTTGAGGACTGCCTGTATTTGTCTTTAAGGCTTGGTCTTGTGCAGCTAGAATTAGTTCTCTCTCGTCAACTTTCCTGCTCTTAGCTATTGCCAGATACTGTTATTATCTGCTATACTGGCTATTTTTTAAAAAATGTATTGGCCATGTGATGCTTTGCCTTGCCATATCTCTTTTCTAGCCTTCATCTGGTCTTTCTTGAAGGCCAGTTTGGACTCTCCAATACCCAGAGAGCCTTCATGGTATGCTAGCTTCAGGGCATCGTCTTCACTGTCTTTCAGATATTCTCCCAGTGCCCTTTTTTCTTCAACTGTCCAGTGTAGATACAATACAATACAATAGCAGAGTTGGAAGGGACCTTGGAGGTCTTCTAGTCCAACCCCCTGCCTAGGCAGGAAACCCTATACCGTTTCAGACAGATGCCTATCCAACATCTTCTCAAAGACTTCCAGTGTTGGGGCATTCACAACTTCTGGAGGCAATTTCTGTTCCACTGATTAATTGTTCTAACTGTTAGGAAATTTCTCCTCAGTTCTAAGTTGCTTCTCTCCTTGATTAGTTTCCACCCATTGCTTCTTGTTCTACCCTCAGGTGCCTTGGAAAATAGTTGGACTCCCTCTTCTTTGTGGCAGCCCCTGAGATATTGGAACACTGCTATCATGTCTCCCCTAGTCCTTCTTTCTATTAAACTAGACATACCCAGTTCCTGCAACCGTTCTTCATATGTTTTAGTCTCCAGTCCCCTAATCCTCTTTGTTGCTCTTCTCTGCACTCTTTCTAGAGTCTCCACATCTTTTCTACATCGTGGCGACCAGAACTGAATGCAGTATTCCACGTGTGGCCTTACCAAGGCATTATAAAGTGGCATTAACACTTCACGCGATCTTGATTCTATCCCTCTGTTGATGCAGCCTAGAACTGTGTTGGCTTTTTTGGCAGCTGCTGCACACGGCTGGCTCATAATTTAAATGGTTGTCCACTAGGACTCCAAGATCCCTTTCACAGTTACTACTGTTGAGCAAGGTACCACCTATACTGTACCTGTGCATTTCGTTTTTGTTGCCTAAGTGTAGAACCTTACTCTTTTCACCATTGAATTTCATTTTATTAGATAGTGCCCAATGTTCAAGTTTGTCAAGATCCTTCTGTATCTTAAGCCTATCTTCTGGAGTGTTGGCTATTCCTGCCAGTTTGGTGTCATCTACAAATTTGATGAGTTCCCCATTTATCCCCTCATCCAAATCATTGATGAAGATGTTGAAGAGTACTGGGCCTAAAACAGAGCCTTGGGGTACTCCACTGCATACTTCCCTCCATGTAGATGCATTTCCATTCAGGACTACACATTGAGTGCGGTTGGTCAGGCAGTTACGAAGGTCAGCCAATTACGATGATGATGACAATTGGTTTCCTTCCTCTTCTTTGCCAGGCAACTTATGAAAAAGAAACTCACTGCTATGATTCGAACTGGGTCTCCCCTCAACACCAAACTGGCTACTTCTCAGCATCACGTTTCTATTCTCCAAGTCAAAGTTACCTCAAAATTCAACGGCTTCCTGGCACACTAAGCTGCGGGCAACATGCAGTCGTCCCGGTCCATTATGTTCTCAATTCAGAGGTCATAAAGGACAAACAAGTCGTCTTCCACTACTTGGTAAGTATGAACAAACTGGCCTTTATTTCACTCACAAAGGCCGAGGGAGGAAGAGGGAGGGAGTATCTGAGGAGTAAAGTTCAGCAAGGTGGTAGTATGGTACAAGAGAGATGTGGGGAAACATACTCTGGTGTTTTTTCCATAAAGGTTGATGGATCATGTAGGACAAGGATGGGGAATGATGGGCCTTTTATGACTTTTGGACTTCAACTCCCAGAATTCCTGAGCCATCCACTTCTGGCTCAGGAATTCTGGGAGTTGAAGTCCACAAGTCAGAAAGCGGCCATTGTTTCCCACCTCTGATGTAGGACTTTCAGATCTCAGTTGGAAAACTCCAGATAGTGATAAGATGGGAAAAAGGATTACTATATTTTTCGGAGTATAAAACACTCTGGAGCATAAGACATACCTTAGTTTTTGGGGAGGAAAATAAGAAAGAAAAATTCTGCCTAAGAGCATCCATGGTATTGATCTGGCCAGCGTCCTGTCAGTGTGTGAGAGAGTTGAGGGCTGTGTGAGCAACAAGGAAGGAGACAGCAAGGAGCCAGGGCGTGGCTTGTTCTGTACTAAAGCTGTGCTGATATCTGAAACTAAAATTGAAAGTGAAACTTCTCTGCTGAACTACCACCTTGGAAAACCTGCTTTTGGTTTTAGATATTTACTTAATGTATTATATTTTATATATAAAGAAAAGTTATTGAATCCTGCTGAATCAGTTACTTGTGTGTGCTTTCTAGATGTCATTGCCGCTGCAAACTGTGACACGTCCTTGCAGCAAATAGCGAACAGCCAGCTCAGCTTCAGCACAGTATTGCAGCCTGATTACGCACGAGCAGCTGATTGGCGGGTGGATCTGCCTCCCAGAATACCCCCCAATCAGCTGTTTCAGGCTGCAGGGATTGCCACAGACCATCGCCTCCTCTGTGCCTTGCGTTTTTGGCTACATTCAGTGTATAAGATGCACCCAAATTTTCACCTTCTTTTGGGGGGGGTGCGTCTTATACTCAGAAAAGTACGGTAAAATCTTTCCCATAAGATGGGAAAAAGAATTAAATAATTTTCAGCCCACATCTGGCCATTCTCCCTTAACTAATTGATGGGCCTTCCTTGTTTTGGTAAGTAGATAAATAAGGTGATGAGGATACCAGTGACGTGCGGTGAGGTTTATAGCTGGTGAGGCAGCAATTTTTTTAGACTTGTGGACTTCAACTCCCAGAATTCCACAGTCAGGCATGCTCAGTTGCGACCTGCCGCCCCCCGCCCTGGGATTCGGCCACAGCACCGCCTGCCAGAGCTGCGTGGAATCTGGGGCGCGCTTTTCGAGCGAGGGCAGCGCAGGTGGGGAGCGGACGGAGCGGAGGAAGCCTCTTTCCCCCCCGCTTCCCGCGCCCGAAAGAACAAAGGGAACCTCTGCCGCTGCCCAGGCAACCTGGCCGGCCTCTCTCGCGGCGGCTCTCTGGTGCCAAGCTTGGGAGTCCCTGGAGGAGCTGGCGGGGGCTGCAAGCACCGCAGGCTGGACTGGAGCCTCGAGTCTAGGGCAGCGAGTCATTCGATAGGAAACTTGCCTCTTGGAAGGAATGACTCGGCTTGGCTCCTGCTTTGTCTCTCCTGCCTCTTTGCTTCTCCGTTCGGTCGTTGGGCGGCAGATCGAAAGCGGGAGCCGAGCTGGGTTATTCCTCCCAAAAGGCAAGTTTCCCATCGAATGACTCGCTGCCCTGATGATGAGAGGTTAGGCTGTGCCTCACTTGCCTCACCTGACTGCACGTCACTGGAGGATACTTTGGATTTTATTTTTTGGCACAGAACAAGCCAGGGAATTACGATAAATCAATCATGTTCTTCCTACGTCTGCTACCCATTAAAGGGGAAATGCTCCTTTACATTGGTGCTCTTATTTATGCAGGTAGTCCTTGACTTACTACCATTCGTTTAGTGACTATTCAAAGTGACAATGGTACTAAATGGTATAAGGCAGCGATGGCAAAGCTTTTCGGCACCGTGCCCAAAACGGAGCATGCGCGCTTGAGTGCCGGAAACTCAAAGACCAGCTGGCTGGTGAGCATTCATGCAGCAGCCACATGGTTTTCAGATTTCTGGCGCGATGGCACATGCGAAGGCCTCCTGGCCGACGCGCGCATAGAGCAGCTGGCGACGGCGCACGTGCCCACAGAGAGGGCTCTGCGTGCCCCCTCTGGCATACGTGTCAGAGGTTCGCCACCACGGGTATAGGGTTTCCTGCCTAAGCAGGGGGTTGGACTAGAGGACCTCCAAGGTCCCTTCCAACTCTGTATTTTGATCCTGTCCAACTGTAGAGCTCTTGACAATAAATCCTTTTCTTCTCCCTCCCCCCCCACGAAGGTGATGTCCAGAGGGGATATTGTGACGACAGGTACACATCCCTTGAAAGAAAACCACAATAAAGGTAAAAAACAAAACAAAACACGTTCCCCCCTTCTCTTCCCGCTTTCCCTCCACCCATTTTCCTTTGGGAATGAACGGATGAATGAATTAGCCTCTTATTCCCTTTTTTTATTTTTGCCCGAAATGCTAATGGAATCTCATCTCCAAAGACGTTTTGCCTGCCATGCAGGGGTGCGCTTCAAAACTTTTAACAAGGGGTTTTCTGCCTGGTTGTTGGGTGGGTGTGGCTATGGTGGGCGTGGCCTAGTCAGCTTCCTGCACCACGGTGGTGGTGGTGGGGGCATTTTTGCCCTCCCTGGGCTCCAGACGCTTTCCTCGAGCCTCCAGGAGGGCGAAAACAGCTTCCCCAGGCCCGTTTTCTGCCTTCCGGAACTTTCTGTAGGTCCATTTTCCCCCCTCCACATGAGCCCTGCACTCGCGTCCAAAATGGGCTGTGTGGTGATGGCCAAATATGGCTTTTTCAGGCTCGTGGCTCGGTGTGCGTATTTTCCAATGAGACAAACCGAGACGGGAGGATCATTTTATTACAATTTATCAGAATATTGAGACAAAAGGGATTCCTCATTCAAAGAGGGAACCCAGATCTTTAGCTTACACCCCCTTTTATAGTTAACATAACAAAGAAACCTGAAAGAGGAAAGTTGATTGGACAAGATAATAGCATACATGTTTATTAAAATGAGGTCTGAAGGGGACTAAATTGTAAGGAGAAAGGTGGTTTAGGGTTCACAACAGATAAGCCAGACCTCAATTTGTACTAACAAACTTTTCTTATCTGGACCTAGTCTCCATCTTGTTTTATCAGTTGAGGAATGTTAAACGCTAGTAAATCTTGAACATCACTTTAAAAGAAAGAATATAAATCAGATTAAAATACAAAGTAACTATATTAGTTAACTGTTCTGACCCCCCTCTCCACACCTGTGAATAAACCAGAACACAGGCTTGGCTGTTTGCCACTGTTTAATTACTGAGATTAGAAATCCTTTGGCTGAGGGCCCAGACAACTCACGTTCAGAAAAGCAACCCAGATAATTTCGAATGAAGCACCGCAGATAATCCAAACGAGCAGACACGGCTAGAATACATAGATTTTCTTAACTACTAATTTGAACGGTTGTTTCCTGCAAATGTCCCCTCCCAACGCCTCACCTATAATCTCTCTTGGGAGGCACCAATCCACAACCACCTGTGCTTAATCATCTTCTGTGAGTCTGCCTACGGAGTTGCTGCTTCCGTTTCTCAGCCCTTCTCCATCTAGCATCAGGGACAAACTGCCTTTGATCCTCCCCACTGCTCCATGCCTCAGGCGCCTCCTGGTGGCCAGCCAGCCTCTCTGGTCCCTGCTCTGAGTCTGAACCCTGCACAGGGTCCTCCACATCGTCCAGGGCAGACTCATATGGTTCCTCGCTATCCAAGTCCACCAGCAGCTCAACCGGATCCTGCTGGGCCACAACAGTTAACAAATAACAAAGCCCATGTTATTTGCCCCTCAGTGGGGACTCCTAGGAGGGGAAGGGTGGGCGGGGCCAGCCAGGAGTGGGATTTGGGGGTTCTCTGAACTGCACAGAATCTTAGCTAGAGGTTCTCACGAACCGCTGCGAACCCCCAACAGCCCACCCCTGCTGCCACGCTAATTGGAAGAGCGCATTCCAAAATTTATTGCTGGCCATTATGTCAATGGAAGATAAATTCACGCAGGCAGGTTCTGTGAACTTTTATTAATCCGTATCTCAGTTACATGAATATTTCACCGAAATATCTACAGAATGCATTTGAAGGGATCCTTGCTGAGATTGCAGCCTGGGTGACATGCAGACGTAATCATACCAATAAAGGAGAATGTTTGTAGCTCAGAGTTAAAATGAGGCATCCTTGGTGCTCTCTGAGCTTGGTTGTTTTTATGCAGACGTTTCACTGCCCATATTAGGTAACGTCATCAGTGCTACTAGGGAGCGGGGTTTGCTGGCAGCTACTATATATTCTAGTAGCTTGCCTTGTCAGTGTTGGTGGGGTTGGTCCAGTGGTGGGTTTCAAAATTTTTTAGAACCTCTTCTGTAGGTGTGGCCTGCTTTGTGGGAGTGGCTTGCCAGCCATGTGACCAAGTGGGAGTGGCTTGCCAGCCATGTGACTGGGTGGGCATGGCCAACTTGCGAAATGTGGTGAAACTCATTTAACAACGCTCTTGCTTAGCAATCAAAATGTTGGCATAGAAACTCTGGCATTTGAAGCACGCAAGTTTTAAACCTGTCAAGTTACAAGACCTTCGCACCCCTAACCCTTTAGAAAAAAAAACCCAGGGGTGTTCAAAGTTGACAGCTTTAAGACTTGTGGACGTCAACTCCCAGAATTCCTCCTCTCGCTCTTCATCTTGATGATGTGGGGACCGGCGGGGGGAGGGAGCTGGAACTGGTTCTAAACGGCACTGTAGATTTGTGGAACCTCTTCTATAGGAGAGGTTAGAACTGGCAGGAACCCACCCCTGGGATGGTCCCAGAGCTTCTTTGGTTGGGCTGTTTTCTGTTAGCTTTTTTCCGCAGTTCCTTGACTGGGGCATCGTTTACTTGTCCCAAAGGTGTTTTTTCAAAAGGCAACTGGACTTTCTTTTTCTTCTTGCTTGAAGACTCTTCCTTGGATGAGAAGCCAAATGTCTTTAAGCAAAAACTTTGCAATGGATCACCGTGGCCTTAATTCTTTGCCGTTTCCCTGAAAATGTCTGTTCTTTAACCAGGAACATTCAACTTGGACCTCCTGGTGGATATCAAGACCGCTCCTTTGGCTCGCTTGCTCGTGTACACAATTTTGGATAACGGAGAACTTGTGGCGCACTCTGCCGATTTCCCTGTGGAGTCCTGTTTCACAAATAAGGTAGGGGTGCCAACAGGATTCATCCATACCTTGCTCCAAAAATGCTCCAGAGCCCAGACCCCCATTTACCACTTGCAGAGACATAGCTTCACTGAGGAACCTCCCTCTGATTACCAGCCTGTTGCTAAGACAGGCCTAACAGTAATGGAATAACAGAGTTGGAAGGGACTTTGGAGGTCTTCTAATCCAACCTCCCTTATACACCTTTTTGCCATTGCGTGCCCAAAGTGGGGGGAGATGAGGGACGTATACGCACGAGATGGAGCCATTTTCCACCCTCCCCAGGCTCCAGAGGCTTCCGAGGAGCCTGGGGAGGGCGAAAATGGTCCAACACACAAACCGGAAGTTTGGGAACGGACTTCTGGTTTGCCCGTTGGGCCATTTTTCGTCCTCCAGAGGCTTCAGGGAAGCCTCCGGGACCATTTGGAGGGTGAAAAAGGGCCCTACGGGCAACCCGGAAGTCCATTCCTAAAAGCAAAACAGTTTGGCTTTAGGGACAGGCTGCAGAGAAACGGGGTACAGCAGCAGAGTTTAATAGGGGGAGCTTCTCAGGGGTGCCTATGTCCTGATTATAGGATGGTGTGTGCGTGTGAGTGTGTTTATTCTTGTGAATATGCAGTTCCTTTGGGAGACCTAATTTAATTAACTCCATGCTTGCAGACCTCATCCTTTCATATATGGGTTGGTGGATTGAGGGTTTTTAGGAAGTTTGCTAATTTTTGTTGATTAATTTTGTTTCAGCTGGACTGTCAATTATTTAGTGGAGACACTGGTTCTCAGACCAGTGGATTCTGTTAATATTTTAAGAGAAGATGGTAGTATAAAGCATAAAAATACATTTGGATATAAAACTTCTCACAATCCCCTTTAGAAGAGTTGCCACCATCTTGCACCTTCTCCTCCCCTTTGCAAAGAGATTGACGTGTTTTCTTCTTTTTAAGCTTTATTCTAGATTCCGGCTACAAGATTTTTCCCTCAATCTTTTTAACGCTTTCCCCTTCTCCCCTCTTTCGGGTTAAATGGAGAAGGAAAGGTTTTGGGGCAGGGGCTCTTCAGCCAGCATTTGCAATGGTGTGTGCGTGTGTGTGTGTGTGTGTGTGTGTGTGTGTGTGTTCAAAAAGCAACAGGCAAAGGTCTTGTGCCTGATGACAAAAATTGGTTGGGGACAATCCTAGAGGAGAAGCATGTTTCAGGGTGATTTTGCTGTCATTGTGGCAGTGAATTCACCTGTTGTGAATTCACCAGTAGAGCTGGCAGCCGATTCAGACAGTGGAGAGGTTGGGGAGGAACATGGGCCAGTCTTCAGAGTCTGGGGAAGGCTCTGATGAGGGCTCTGTGTCGGACGCAGAGAGGGGGCCACAGCCATGTGCCAGTTATCAGCTGCCTTCAGAGTCAGACATCAGTGAGGCAGAAGAACAGCTGGAGCCTGTTCCCAGTGTGCGCATGCGCAGAGTTGCCAGATGAAGGGAACAGCTAAAGAACAGGGGTCGACTATGGAGTAAGGCCACAGGTGGACGATGAATGGCCCCTCCCAGAGGAAATAAAAGGGAAAGGGGAGGGGAGTTTGCAGGAGACCATTAGTTCGCTTCATTGGTTCGTGATTCTCCAAGGTCTGTGACTGTAAATCCTCCCTCGAAAGACTTCGCTGGATGTGAATGAGCAGAATTCACAGTCAATTAATACAAGGGGTTTTTGTTTGCTTCATGCTCTTGGGAAGCCTCCGTCAGAACATCACTGCTGTTTTCTGTCGCTCAGGTAAACCTGCGATTTGCTGAGCGCGAAGGCCTGCCCGGCAGTCAAATCAATCTCCATCTTGCTGCTGCCCAGAACTCCCTCTGTGCCATCCACGCGGTTGACGAGAGCGTCTTCCTTCTGAAGCCTGAAGCTGAACTTTCCGCTCGAACGGTGAGGCCAAATTGCCATCCAGGTCTTGGAGGGCTGCGAACAGTGGTGGGATTCAATTTTTTTTTTTACTACCGGTTCTGTGGGTGTGGCTTAGTGGGCGTGGTGTGGCTTGGTGGGTGTGGCTTGATGGGCGTGGCAGGGGAATGATACTGTAAAATCTCCATTTTTCACCCCACTCCAGGGGAAGGATACTGTTTGTTTGTTTGTTTTGTTTTGTTTTTATTGGATTTATATGCCGCCCTTCTCCCAAAGGACTCAGGGCGGCGTACAGCATTAAAAAACACACATCCCAAAAGTTAAAAAGAAATTAAATACATATCCAAAAAACAAACAAACCGAATTTATAAGACAATACATTTAAAAATGAGTTAAAATTAACAGGCCAGGCCAGCTTGCTGGAAAAGCCAACTTTTTAGGGCGTGTCGGAAGGACCGGAGGTCAGGGATTATGCGAAGCTCCGGGGGCAGCTCATTCCAGAGGGAAGGCGCTCCCACAGAGAAGGCTCTCCCCCTGGGGGTCACCAGCCGACACTGTCTGGCCGACGGCACCCTGAGGAGGCCAACTCTGTGGGATCGCACTGGACGGTGGGAGGCTACTGGTGGCAGTAGGTGGTCTCGCAGGTACCCTGGGCCTAAGCCATGGAGCACTTTAAAGGTCATAATTAATACCTTGAATCGCACCCGGAAAACAACCGGCAACCAGTGCAGGCCGCCTAAAAGGGGTGTGACATGGGAGCACCTAGGTACCCCCATGACAACCCGTGCGGCCGCATTCTGGACCAGCTGAAGCCTCCGGGTGCTCTTCAAGGGCAGCCCCATGTAAAGAGCATTGCATTACTGTAAAATTCCCATTCCCTCCTCACTCCACTAACTTGCTTTCCAGCTCCGTTCTGCTGTGCAGGCAACAAAAGAAGACCCAGCCGATCAGCTGGGACTCAGGAGGCAGAGAATAGATGGGGCGGGGCCAGCCAGAGGTTATATTTGCCGGTTCTCCGAACTACTTCGAATTTCCGCTACTGGTTCACCAGAACCGGTCAGAACCGGCTGTATACCACCTCTGACTGCAAATCCTCGAGCCCTACAGGCGATGGCCCCACAATAACAGAACTGGCAGGGACCCTGGAGGTCTTTTAGTCCGACCCCCTGATGAAGCAGGAGACCCTGTACCCTTGCAGACAAATGTCTGTCCAGTCTGTTCTTAAAAACCTCCAGTGATGTTAGCAGCCACAACTTCAGGAGGCAAGCCGTTCTACTGGTTAATTGTTCTCAGGATCTCTTCCCACTGGTTGACTGAGCTGCCGGCCATCCTCCATCGGAACAGGGGGACCCTCCCCTGAATTTCCCTTTTAGAACAATTTTGGCTGCTGTGCTGTAAAAGCAAAGGAGCAGCTGCATTGAACGCACAAGCATTTTTGGCTAACAAAACACGATAGTGTCAGCCATCCAATCATTTAAAGCAAATATGCTGTCTGGAAAAAAAGAGGGGAAAAAATGAATCAGGTTAATTGGCAGCCTCATAGGGATCTGGAAGGTTCATCAGAAGTGGAAGGAAAAGAAGGAAGGAAGGAAGGAAGGAAGGAAGGAAGGAAGGAAGGAAGGAAGGAAGGAAGGAAGGAAGGAAGGAAGGGGGAGGGAAGGGAGAGAGGGAGGGAAGAAAGGAAGGAAGGAAGGGGTAAGAAATGGAGGGAGAGATGCAAGGAAGAAAGAAATATGACTTCTGGGACTGCAAGTTTGATGTTCACTAGGATCATGTTTGTGAAGGAGGGGAAGTTTCCCCCCACCTTCGATTAACGGGGTGCGGATCGTCAGCCCTTCCAAGAAGCATATCTCTGAACGAGCAGAAAATGAAACCCGAGAACATGTTCTAATGAAAACAAACTTTAATGTGAAAATAAAATAAATCTTACTGTCTAAACCTTACATTTTGGCAAGAGCAATTGTTGCCCACCTCCTTTGGCAGGCAAACGGAAGATCAGACAATGTTGGCAGCCATTTTGTGTACACAAAAAGGCCTCCCTTACGGACAACTCATTTAGTGACTATTTGAAGTTACAATGCTGCGGAAAAAGGGGACTTCAGACCAGTTAGAATAGAATAGAATAAATTTAATTTGTTAGCCGCTCCCTCTCCAAAAGGACTCGGGACGGCGTACAATAAAAACCCATACATATATACATATACATACAATACATATACACATACATACAAACACATACACGTACACGGAGGAGGTAACAATCGTTAAATGCATACAATAGTAGTAATAGAATTAAAATTAACAATTAAAATACCCTCAGTTAAAATTACAAATTTAAAAAGACTGTCAGGAGGAATGGGATAAAACTATGGTTGAGCCAGGCCAGCTAATTGAAAGAGGTGGGTCTTGAGCTTTACACGGAAGGAGCGGAGATCGGAGGTAATCCTGATGTCAAGGGGGAGGTCATTCCACAGGGCTGGGCCCATCACAGAGAAGGCTCTGCTCCTAGGCGTTGCCCCCCGACACTGTTTAGTGGACGGCACCTGGAGAAGTCCCTCTCTGTGCAAGCGGATTGGTCGCAGGGATGTATGGGGCAGGATGCGATCCCGCAGGTAACTAGGTTGTTGAAACTGTGGCTGTTGCAGCATCCCGAAGGTCACATGAGTGCAATTTGGGCAACTGGCTTGCACGCAGCGTCCGATGTGCGATTCGCCCTTTGAGACCTTCATTGCCAGCCATTCTGACAAGCAAAGTCAAGGGGGAAGTTGGTCATAAGCAGGGGTGGGATTGAAACATTTTAGCAACTGGTCCTCTTGCCTGGTTGCTGGGTGGGTGTGGCCACGGGGGCGTGGCTATTGGGCATGGCCTACTCGGCCTCCTGCACCAGGGGCTTTCCTCGAGCCTACAGGAGGGCAAAGACGGCGTTCTCCGGGCTTCGGAGGCCCTCTAGAGGCCAGAAACAGACCTGTTTCTGAACTTCCGGAATTTCCAGGCGGCCCATTTTTCACCTTCCCAGCACTTACCTGGCATGATTAATGCGGATTCCTGGGCGGGGAGGGGAGGAGTGGGCGGGGCGAGCCAGTCCTTCCAACTATTGGTTCGATGAACCAGATGCAAAATTAACATCTGGTTCACCCCAACTGGTCTGAACTGGCTGAATCCCACCTCTGGTCATACATCGAGGAATTACCTTTATTGAACTGGGTGTCCATTATTTTCAGGTTTATGACCTACTGCCTTTGACAGACCTCAGGGGCTATTACTACAAAAGTGAGAACTTGGAAGACCCCGACACGAACCCCTGCGTGCCCCCCAGAAAGATCATTGTGGATGGAATTCGCTACCAGACTGATACCTATTCTTACGGCGAAGGTGACGCCTATACAGTTCTCAGGGTAAGCCCCCTCCCCACTCCCCAAACTCTTGGCAGAACTTGGAATTTCCCTCTGGGAGTTGTTAGAAAAAAAATCAGGCATTTTAGGCTCCACCCCAAGAGCAAAGAAGGTATTTTTTTAAAAAGAAAAAATACTTAATAAACAAAAGATGAAAATGAGCGAAAATGGGGGCTTTAAAAAAAAAAAAGAAATAAACAAAAAAATACACCAATTGAACATTCTGAGATAATCCCATCAAGAAGAAAAAGTGGGGGACAGTTGGGGATCAACCTCATGCTGAAGAGGGCTGGGTTTTCATTACGGTGGGCTGATTCCCAGCCTTGGTGTCATAATTTTGTAAGGTTTTGACACATCGACCCTCTATGGTGGCCTAGTGGTGAAGACACTCGCCTCCTACTCGGAAGGTTGAGAATTCAATCCTAGGAAGTGGCATCAGTGGCTTCTCTCTTAGAAAGGAAAATATATCTACTGCAAACTTCACGTGGCATCAGGAAGGGCATCCAGCCAGTAAATGCTCAGCTCCATCCAGCCACCCAGATTCTACCCTGAATTAAGGGATTATACTAGGGTGGTAAGAAGGGAGTGTTGTTATGTTTCTGGCACATTCTCAGAATGGAAAGGGTGCATTGTCACATCCATCTTTATTTTCTAACCACTTTGTTATAGCACTCCAAGTGGATTAGAGATGGATGATATAGATAATACAATACAATACAATAGTAGAGTTGGAAGGGACCTTGGAGGTCTTCTAGTCCAACCCCCTGCCTAGGCAGGAAACCCTATACCGTTTCAGACAAATGGCTATCCAACATCTTCTTAAAGACTTCCAGTGTTGGGGCATTCACTGGACAGATGGACAGATCGAAGGGTAGAGAGAAAGGGAGAGGAGGGAAGGGTCTTTTACATGCTTTCTGTATTATTTCATGGTCAATTTCTGCTCATTTTACAGGACATCGGTTTCAAGACATTTACCAGTGCCCAGATATACAAGCCTAATGTTTGCAGCAGGCCAGATATCTGTAAGAATCTGAAGGGGACTGATAGGGTGGAAGTGGGGGGACTCCTCTAATTATTTATTGATTGCACTTGAAGAGCAAAAAATTCAAGATAGGTTCTACAACAGCGCCATTAAAGCCCCGTCTCTTCTTTGTGTCTATAAGATGAGGCAGGATAGGAAGTCTCTTGACGCCTCTGGTGTTGGATGAGAGTCCTGAGGACAGCTAACAAAACAAACGGACGAATCCAGGGGTGGGCTTCAAAAATTTCAGCAACAGGCTCTCTGCCTGCTTGCTGGGTGGGCGTGGCCATGGTGGGCGTGGCCTACCCAGCCTCCTGCACCATGCTGGGGGGGGGGATGTTTTCACCTTCCCCAGGCTCCGGAGGCTTTTCTCGAGCCGCTGGGAGGGCAAAAATCTCTTCCCATGAGAGGCCTGTTTCTCCCCCTCTGTCTGGGCCCTGTACCAGTGGTGGGTTCCTGCCGGATCGCACCGGATCGCGCGCTCCCTTTCGGCGCTGAACCCGGAAGTACATTCTGGTCCCGCCCCTGGCGACGGGACGACGCTTGCCTGCGCTCCACCAGCTCGGCTGGGACCGGAGACGCTTCTCTGCTCAGCAATGTCTTCAGTGGAGCGGTGGCAGCCTGGCAGGCTGAGCCTGCGTCCCTTTCAGGCGCTCCGCTCCGCTGAGGAAACATCTCTGGTCCCAGCCGAGCTGGTGGAGCGCAGGCAAGCGTCGTCCCGTCGCCAGGGGCGGGGCCAGAACGTACTTCCGGGTTCAGCGCCGAAAGGGAGCGCGCGATCCGGTGCGATCCGGCAGGAACCCACCACTGCCCTGTACTTACTGGGTTGTGTGGAGACTCCAGGGAGGGGAGGGGCGGAGTGAGAGGGGTGAGGCAGGGCGGGCAGGGCGGGGCCAGCCAGAGATGGGATTTGGAGGTTCTCCGAACCGGCCATAACGTTAGCAAAGGGTTCTCCCGAACCCGGGCGAACTCGTAGCAGCCCACCCCCGGATGAATCATTGAGTAAATCAATTCCAAGTTCTCACTTGGGCACAAAGGATCGTCTCAAACTATGATATTATATAAAAACCTAGCTTTCTTGAGAAGACTCTCATGCCAGGAAAGGTGATGGAAGGAATGAGAAGATGTGTGCAAGAAGCAGCAAGGGGGATGGACTCTGTTACAGGGGTGATGGAGGGGCTGTTAGAAAAACTGGAGGACCCTGTCATGCAGAATATCTATGTAAGGGGTCCCCAATGCTCAGTCTGTGGACCGGCATCGGTTCGTAGCATGCCAGCAACCAGGTGGCACAAACAAGCGAAGCCCGCTCTGCGATATGCAGGCAGCATGCAAAACCACACCCCCTCCGGTCCAGGGAAAAACTTTTCTCCACAAAACCAGTCCTGGTGCCCAAAAGGTTGGAGCCCCACTGATCTATGTAGTCAGTAAGAATAAACAAAGCACGAAGGCTCAGTCGCTTAACAATACTGGAGATGGTGGTTTAATTCCTAACACCGTGTGACTGTGTGAGCTCCCATCTCTCGCCTCAGCTTCTGCCCACCTAAAAGTTGAAAAGCATGTTCTGTGCGAGTAGATAATTAGGTACCACTTCGGTGGGGAGACGAGATGGTGCTCCATGCGGGCAGTCAGATTCCTGCTGGCTCTGAACCTACCCAGTTGCAGCACCCATTTGCGAGGCACCTCCCAAGAAGGGAGGGGGCTTTGGGTAAGGCAGCCACTCGTAAAACAAGCTCACCCTCCTGTGGCACACCTTGGGAAGCATGCGAGTGTGTCCTATAACAGAGGTGGTAAATTGGCAAGCCAAATTGCGACTCTACAATAGCATTGTGATCTCCTGGCTAATGTAAAAATTAGGGTGAGGGTGAGGATAAGGATAAGAGGATAAGAATAAGAATCAAATTGAAGACATATCACCAATCAAAGATTATAAGTCTTGGTTGGTTGCTTGATTCATCTTGAAGGACACCTTGGAGATGCTAAAATACAAAAGGCGTGGAAGAAATGCAAGCTGTTTCTCTTTGCAGACCCAGTGGCCTACTCGGCAAGCAGTCCAGGTGGCGCGAGACTTGCAGAAATGAGCATGGACAACGCAGAATTAGTGGAAACAACTGTCCGGAGCTTCTTCCCAGAAACCTGGCTATGGTCCTTAAAATCTCTTGGGTAATCCAAAGATTCTATGTTTGGTAGAATGGGTAGCTCTTCAGGGAGAAATGTTAACACCTTACAGCTGCTAGTACATACGGTATACATTTGTAGATGTACTCATAGATAAGAGCCTCTCCTCGGTGGTTGGTGGTCGGTAGTCGTAAGTCGAGGATGACCAATATTTATTTATTTATATGTCACATTTCCAAACTGCCCATCTCAACTTAACAACCATTAGGGAGTCCAAAATTGTTGCTGCTAAGCAAGACCGTTGTTAAGGGAGTTTTGCCCCATTTTATCACCTTTCTTGCCACAGTTGTTAAGTGAATCACTGGGGGGCGGGTTAAGCTAGTAACCCGGTTGTTAAGTGAATCTGGCTTCCCCCACTTACCGTATTTTTCGGAGTAGAAGACGCACTAAAAAAATTTAAAAAAAAGTTTTGCACTCTGCAGACCTCCCAAAAACAGCCCGTTTTTTGCGAAAACGGGCCCGTTTTTTGTCAAAAAAAAAAAAAGGTATGAATAGCATTTAGGAGATTTAAAGAGTGCTGCTGGGGGCTGGGGGGCAAAATGAGCAAAAACCGCCCATTTTTTGCTCATTTCTGCCTTCCCCAGCCCCCAGGAACACTCTGGAAGCCTCCTAAAGGCTATGCACGGCCATTTTTGGAAAGGAGGCAGGGTTTCAGGAAGCCAAAATTGCTGTATTCAGTGTATAAGATTTTCACCCTCTTTTTTGAGGGAAAAAGTTGCATCTTATACTCCCAAAAGTACAGTACTCTGCTTGTCAGTGGATCACAAAAGGAGATCACATGACCCTTGGACACGGCCACCATCATAAATACAAGTCAGAATCCCAATTTTGACCTCAGGGGTGCTGCAACAGTTGTGAAAAATGGTCACAAGTTATTTTTTTCAGTCCTGTTGTAACTTTGAATGTGACTAAATTTGACAGTTATAAGTTGGTTGTTTTCGCACTTTGTCAGGCCATGAAAATACCGGGAGTCCTCAACTTACAACAGTTTGGTTAAGGACCATTCAAACTTACAACATCGCTGAAAAAAAGCGACTCATGACCATTTTTCACACTTGCGACCGTTTCAGTATACCCCCATGGTCACGTGATCAAAATTTGGATGCTTGGCAACTGCTTCCTATTTATGACGGTTGCTGTGTCCTGGGGTCACGGCCTTTGCGGCCTTCTGACAAGCAAAGTCGACAGGGAAGCCAGATTCACTTAAAGACCCTGTGGCTCATTTAATAACTTCAGAGATTCCGTTGGCAAACGTGTCAAGGAAAGTCATAAAATGGGGCCAGACTCGCTTAACACATTTCTCGCTCAACGACATATACTTTGGGCATGCGGTGGTGGTCGTTAGTTGAGGACTACCTGTATTGCTTGGGAAAATTCATCCTCCCCTCTGCTTCTCTTGCCTCCCTCAGCAGTGAGACCCAGCTCACCCTGCCCGTCACCATTCCCGACACCATCACAGACTGGAGAGCAGGAGCCTTCTGCTTGTCCCCAGCGGTGGGTTTCGGCCTGGCCCAAACCACCTTCCTCAAGGCCATCCAGCCGTTCTTCGTTGAAGTCACCCAGCCATACAGCGTAATACGGGGAGAAGACTTTACCCTGAAGGCCACTGTCTACAACTACCTCAAACGCCCTATCCAGGTGAGGAACCCTTCCATCTAGGGGTGGGATTCAAAAATTTTAGCAACCGTTTCTCTACCCAGTTGCGGTTGGGCATGACCATGGTGGGCGTGGCCTACTCGGCCTCCTGCACCACGGCAGGGGGCAGGGAGGGTGTTTTCACACTCCCCACTTTGGAGGCTTTCCTCGCGCCTCCAGGAGGGCGAAAATGGCCTGTTCCAGAGGCCCTGTGGAGGTCATAAGCGGGCCCATTTCCAGACTTCTGGAACTTACGGGAGGCCCATTTTTTGCCCCACAAGAGCCTCTGCACGGGCCCTGCACTTCCCTGGCATCCAAAACGGGCCGCGTGAAGACTCCTGGGAGGGGAGGGGAGGGGTGGGCGGGGCCAGCCAGTGCTTGCAACTATCTGTTCGGCAAAGAGATGTAAAATTA
Organism: Natrix helvetica; assembly: GCF_964273705.1. NCBI lineage: Eukaryota > Metazoa > Chordata > Lepidosauria > Squamata > Natricidae > Natrix > Natrix helvetica. Next base: position 358,599,972 of record NC_138548.1, on the reverse strand, counting down.
GCACCCAGTTCGCCCGAGCCGGTCCGAATCGGCTGAATCCCACCCCTGCTTCCATCTCTTCACCCTCCATTCTCTTTCTCTCTGCATTGATCTCTCTTTGGAGGCATGGCTGCGTATAGAGGCAGTCCACAGTTCATTTAGTGACCGTTTAAAGTTACGGTGGCACTGAAAAAAAGGACCTATGACCGTTTTTCACATTTATGACCCCATGTGATCAAAATCTTGGCGCTTGGCAACTGGCATGTATTTAGAATGGTTATTATCTCCCGCGGTCACCCGCATGGTTACTAACTTAATAACCTGAGTGATTCATTTCACCGCGGTGGTGAGAAAGGTCATAAAATGGGGGGAAACCCTCACTTAACAACTGTCTTGCTTAATGACAGACATTTGGGTTGAATTGTGGTCATAAGTCAAGGACTACCTGTATTTAAACCAAAGCTTTTTTGAAGCATGATTTCCCAAAACCAGGAATGTAGGGGTGAAAATAACTGTGGTTGGTTTTCCAGTTTTGGCCCTTCTCTCCTTTCTTTTCGACACTTTTTTTCATTTCTCTTTGTTGGGGTGGTTAGAGACGGGCCAAAGGAGAAAAATAAACCAGGCAAAAAATCCATCAAAGCATCAATTATGTGTGTCCTTTCACCCATCACAGTCACAACCAGGAAGTCCATAGCGAACTGGGGCTTCAAACTATGGCAGGGGTGTCCAAACTTGGGAACTTTAAGACTTGTGGACTTCAACTCCCAGAATTCCCCAGCCAGCCATGCTGGCTGGGGAATTCTGGGAGTTGAAGTCCACAAGTCTTAAAGTTCCCAAGTTTGGACACCCCTGCCTTAAAGCAAACCACACTTTGTTCCCTGAACCAGTCTGCATATCAGGCAAAGTCTATCACAAGCCAACTTTAAGATTCCTTGTGTGCTCTTGAATAACCCAGATTTAACCATAAGTAGCATCTCCAGGGGTGGCATTGAAAAAATGTTAGCAATTGGTCCTCTGCCCAGTTGCTGGGTGGGCGTGGCCATGGTGGGCGTGGCCTACACACCCTCCTGCACCACGGTTGGGGGCAATTTTTGCCCTCTCCAGCTCCGGAGGCTGTCCCCGAGCCTCCACGAGGGCGAAAACGGCATCCCAAGGGCTCCGGAAGCCCCCCCAGAGGCCACAAACAGGCCCGTTTTCAGACTTCTAGTACTTTTGGTAGGCCTGTTTTTCGCCCTCCCCAGGCGGCTTTCCCCGAGCCTTCAGGAGGGCGAAAATGTCCTCCCCCGGACTCCCGAGGCCCTCCCGAGGCTGGAAAAAAAACCTGTTTCTGGACTTCTGGGAGGCCTGTTTTTCACCCTCCCAGAGGTTCCGCGTGCGCCCTGAACTTACCTGGCATGATGAACAGGCCGCGTGGAGACTCCTGGGAGGGGAGGGGTGGGGTGGGCGGGGCAAGCCAGTCCTTGCAACAAGGGTTCGGTGAACCAGATTACTTTACTTACTTTATTTCGTATTTCTAGACCGCCCCCTCTCCCAAAAGGGACTCGGGGCGGTGTACAGTCAGGCTAAAACACAAATAGGATACATATCAGTAAATACATAAATACATAAATACATAAATAGAGGAGGCTATATAAAACTGTACCATCAAGTAAAGTATTAAGAGCAGATTTAAAAACAACCCCTAAAAATACCCCCAAAAATTGAATTTAAAATAATTACCCATAAAATTCCCCAATTAAAATATCTGCCAGGAGGTAAGATAAAACTATGAGTGGGCCAGGCCGGCTAATCGAAACAGGTGAGTCTTAAGTTTTTGTCGGAAGGAGCGGAAGTCGGTGGTAGTTCTGATGTCGGGGGGGGAGGTCATTCCAGAGGGTTGGGCCCATCACAGAGAAGGCTCTACTCCTAGATGCAAAATGAACACCCAGTTTGCCCGAACCGGTACAAACCGGCTGAATCCCAACCCTGAGCATCTCCCTTCCTCTTTATAGCTCACCTTCTGATCGGGGAAATTAGGTGATGTGAGATGCTTTCAAAATGCTAATTTCAAAAAGTACAGAAGAGGAATGATAAAAGCATGATTTTGATGCCTCCATCTTCCAGACCATAGAATTTAGAAAGAGTCCATGCTCACGCACACACATGGCTAAAAACGGAGTAAATGCATCTGTAAATATTTTGTAATGCATTGGTCAGAGACGGGACTGACCAGTTTTTTTTTTCCTTGAAGAAGTTTAGCTTCCCATCCAAGAAGCTTCATTCTGTCAGCTTCTTCTTCCACTATCCTGTCAGAGCTGAAGAAGCTTCTTGGATGAGAAGCAAAATGTCTTCAAAAGAAAAAAGAAAACTGAGAAAGTCCAGTTGATTCCTGAAAAAGCACCCTTGAGAAAACTGGTTGTAGTACTGTATTCTAAGTGTAGTCTTAAAAAGGTACCCCTCGCACATACGTGCTAGTCATTCCTGACTCTTAGGGGGCGATGCTCATCTCATTTCAAAGCCAAAGAGCCAGCACCATCTGAAGACGTCTCTGTGGTCATGTGGCCGGCATGACTAAATGCCGAAAGCGCACAGAATGCTTTTACCTTACCACCAAGGGGGGTCCCTATTTTTCTACTTGCATTTTTACATGCTTTCAAACTGCTAGGTTGGCAGAAGCTGGGACAAGTAACGGGGAGCTCACTCCATTAGGCGGCGCTAGGGTTCAAACCGCCGAACTCCCAACCTTCTGATCCACAAGCTAAACGTCTTAGCCACTGAGCCACCCTTCTACGTACGACATTATTAAGTGGTAATAACCCTTCTCGTGACTTTGATTCATGCAACCTAGAACTGATATTGTTGAAGTACAGTTCTAGGCCTTCCTCAGAGTTAACTGCTATCCAGCGGGGCTGGGAATTGTAGTTGAGCGAGATTGTGGAAGGCCTCAGATTCTCCACATCTGCTGGAGGCCCATCTGACATTATGTGAGGCGTTCATCTCCTCTTCCTCCTTGTGCTGTGTACCCGTGAGGCCACGGTGATCTTCTCCATCTAACTCCTTTCTGGTCATCAACAGGTCAGCATATCGCTACTGCTTTCTCCCGACTACACTGCTACCCCTGTGGACAAGGAACAGGCTTCCTACTGTCTACCTGTGGACGGAAGGAAAACCGTCTCCTGGAAGGTTATTCTCCAAACTATCGGTAAGTTGTGATGGCCATATATGGCTTCTTAGGCTCATGCCTCGGCATGCATATTTTCCGGATACTTTTTTTTATTGGCTTATAAGATAAAATTATCTTATAAGCCTTATTTTGTATCTTATTTTAAGATACAAAATAGAATAGAATTTTGGCCAGTGTGGAAGTAGATAGTCTCACCCTTGAATTAAAAAAATAAGAGGGAGTCGGAATATTATAAAGTTTGGAACAGATTTTATTATTGGTATAAGACAAGGTGACAAGACTGGAACAAACTGTAAATAATGTGATTGGATAGAAGGATAGATAATGTATTAAGTAGGCTGACAGTTATTGGATGAGATTATCTGCGTATAATGCGATTGTATGGTCACTATGATTTTGCGGTGCTGCACTGTTTTAAATGTAAAAGCAATTTAAAAGATTTGTAAAACAAAAGATACAAAATAGAATAGAATAGAATAGAATAGAATAGAATAGAAAGTGTTAATACCACTTTATAATGCCTTGGTAAGGCCACACTTGGAATACTGCATTCAGTTCTGTTCACCACGATGTAAAAAAGATGTGGAGACTCTAGAAAGAGTGCAGAGAAGAGCAACAAAGATGATTAGGGGACTGGAGACTAAAACATATGAAGAACGGTTGCAGGAACTGGGTATGTCTAGTTTAATGAAAAGAAGGACTAGGGGAGACATGATAGCAGTGTTCCAATATCTCAGGGGTTGCCACAAAGAAGAGGGAGTCAAGCTATTCTCCAAGGCACCTGAGGACAGAACAAGAAGCAATGGGTGGAAACTAATCAAGGAGAGAAGCAACTTAGAACTGAGGAGAAACTTCCTGACAGTTAGAACAATTAATCAGTGGAACAGCTTGCCTCCAGAAGTTGTGAATGCCCCAACACTGGAAGTCTTTAAGAAGATGTTGGATAGCCCTTTGTCTGGAACGGTATAGGGTTTCCTGCCTAGGCAGGGGGTTGGACTAGAAGACCTCCAAGGTCCCTTCCAACTCTACTATTGTATTGTATTGTATTGTATTGTATAGAATAGAATTCTTTATTGGCCAAGTGTGATTGGAAACACAAGGAATTTGTATTTGGTGCATATTCTCTCAGTGTGCATAAAAGGAAATATAAATTCGTCACGAATCCTAAGGTACAACACTTAATGATAGTCATAGGGTACAAATAAGCAATCAAATCATACTAGGAAACAATATAAATTGTAATGATACAAACAACAAAGTTACAGTCCTGCAGTCATAAGTGGGAGGAGATGGATGTTAGGAACGTTGAGAAGACTCATAGTCATAGCAATGCAGACTTAGTAAATAGTTGGACAGTGTTGAGGGAATTATTTGTTTGGCAAATAATTTAGCAAATGGAAAAGTAAATAGGAAAATGGTGGGGAGGAAGTGAGGGAAGAAAAGTGAGGAAGGAAAAGAAAAAAAGAAAGAAAAAGAAACATTGACTTCCAACTCTCTCCGTTGCAGTAAAAAAAAGCATTAACATCAAATCACAACTTTTTAGTTTTTTCATAATAACATGAACAAGCCATTTCTATAAAGATCTATCAATCTCATCTGTAAAACCCAAAATCAGAGTTTCATTCCTTTCCACTTCAAGCACAAAGTTCAGAAGAAGTCTGAAGGGGGTGGGGGAGAGGCAGAGACAGAGAGAGAGACACACAAAGAGAGAGAGAGAGAGAGAGAGAGAGAGAGAGAACAAAAACAGAATGCACAGGTACAGTATAGATTGTACCTTGCTCAGTAGTAGTAACTGTGAAAGGGATCTTGGAGTCCTTCTCCAAGGCACCTGAGGACAGAACAAGAAGCAATGGGTGGAAACTAATCAAGGAGAGAAGCAACTTAGAACTGAGGAGAAACTTCCTGACAGTTAGAAGAATTAATCAGTGGAACAGCTTGCCTCCGGAAGTTGTGAATGCCCCAACACTGGAAGTCTTTAAGAAGATGTTGGATAGCCATTTGTCTGAAATGGTATAAGGTTTCCTGCCTAGGCAGGGGGTTGGACTAGAAGACCTCCAAGGTCCCTTCCAACTCTACTATTGTATTGTATATAGACAGAGACAGAAAAAGAGTTTGATGGCTACCTGTGCCTATAACTATAACCTCACTGAAACCCCTATACAGGTAGTCCTTGATCTGGATCAGTGGCTGTTCAAAGTTAGAAGGGACTTGGGATCATTTTTCACATAACCTTCTCAGCAACTCCCATGGTCTCATGATCAAAATTTGGATGCTTAGCAACTGGTTCGCATTTACGACGGTTGCACTGTCCCAGAGCCTCCTGGTCGCCTTTTGCGACCTTTGACCAGCAAAGTCAATGGGGAAGCCGGGTTCCCTTCTTAACAACCGTGTTACTAACTTCACAACTGCAGAGATTCCCTTAACAACCACATCAGGGAATGGGGCGAAACTCATGCAACGACTGTCTCGCTTAGCAATGGAAATTTGGGTCTCAATCGTGGTCGTAGGTCGAGGACTGCCTCTATAATTCTTACTGTGTAAACCCGGCTCAAACTCCCTAGAGCAGGGGTGTCCAAACTTGGGAACTTTAAGACTTGTGGACTTCAACTCCCAGAATTCCCCAGCCAGCCATGCTGCCCTAGAGTTTCACTGGCTGTTTGTCCTTACCCAAAACAAGAAATAAAGGGAAAAAAGAATAGCCACAGCAATAGCACGTAGACTTATATACCGCTTCACAGTGCTTTTACAGCCCTCTCTAAGCGGTTTACAGAGTCAGCCTCTTGCTCCCCCAACAATCTGGGTCCTCATTTTACCCACCTTGGAAGGATGGAAGGCTGAGTCAACCTTGAGCCTGGTGAGAATTGAACTGCTGGCAGCCGGCAGTCAGCAGAAGCAGCCTGCAGCACTGCATTCTAACCACTGCGCCACCACGGTTCGTAGATGGTCAAGCAAGCTGGGGAATACACCTGACTAAGTGTCCATTTTGGTTCCAGGGGAAGTCAACTTCACTGTAATCGCAGAGGCCCTGAAATCCAGCCAGCTCTGTGGGAACGAAATCGCGGAAGTGCCTGCCAAAGGACAAAGGGACATTGTTATCAAAACCCTCCTAGTCGAGGTACGTACGGGCTGCTCTCATGGGTGGCGAAGGCAAGGATGGAGTTGGGAGTAGTGATACATTAAAGTCAGAGCTATGTTTCCTAGTAAATTAAGTTTTCTTGATGACGGCGTGAAAGGGGTTGGTTGTTTTTTTTGCCCACTTGTTCGAAGAAATATCCATCGGCTTCAGTTCCAAGTGGGGAGAAAGACGCTGGAAACATGGAGGCTGATAGGAAAGATGGTTTATTGGTGTAGCAAAAGCATATGGGTGGTTCTGGGCAGCTGAACACATAGGATTGAGAGCAAGTGGCTTTTATACCCTCTCTTGGGCTTTGCCCTTGAGCTTCCTGTTCCTGTGGCAAGAGCATGTATTCTCTTGGCTGTAGTCAGAGGTCATAGCTATCTTTGAAGATTTTCTGAGTCAAGCTTGGTTAAAACTTGGGCTGATGCAACGCAGTTCCTATTGTGGTTGAATGGCTTTGCCCTAAAGGATAATCCTATCCTCCTGGAGCTGAAGGCGTTTTCTCTTGTATATTGGCTGACCCAGTCCTTAATGGGCACCAAATATCTGCTGGGGGGGGAGGGGCAGGGAGCTGGAGCTGAGTTTCTGTCTCCCTTAAGATTTCTCTTTCTCTTTTAGGGGAAATATAATAGTCTGCCTTTTTAATATTTCCTAAAATATTTCATTTTTTAAAGAAAGGGGTGGGTGCTAACTTTCTACACACTTCTCTCTCTATCCCACCACCTTTTGTCTTCCTGGTATTCTTCCGTCCAAGTAATAGCCAGGTGCAACCAGACGTGGGTTCCTAACGGTTCGAACCGGTACGGCCAAATGGATAGTAACTCGGCCCCCCCACACCTCCGAACCGGTTCTATCGGCACCGCCGAAGGTGCCGCCATTTTGGGTTTTGCTTCCGCGTATACGCAGAAGCAATTTTTTTTCATTATTGCACATGTGCGCATAGCGCGCATATTAAGCACGCACCCTCCCCGAAGCGCATCCCTGAGCGAACCTGCAGTAAAAGAATCCTGGGTGCAACCCTGTGGTCCCCTTTTGTGACCTTCTGACAAGCAAAGCCAATGGGGAAACCAGATTCGCTTACCAACCGTGTTACCAATTTATCAGCTGCAGTGATTCACTTAACAACTGTGGCAAGAAAGGCTGTGCAATGGAGATGAATTCACTTGACAAATGCTTCACTTAGCAGCAAAACCTCTGGGCTCAACTGAGGTCGTAAGTCAGGGGTGGGTTCCTGCCAGTTCTAAGCTCTTCTATAGAAGAGGTTCCACAAATCTACCGTGCCGTTTAGAACCGGTTCCAGCTCCCTCCCCCCCGCCCGTCCACACCACGCTTGCCCCGCCCGCCGCTCACTGATTGGCTGGCTCACCAATCGCCCTGCCTGCCTCTAAGAGTCCTATCTAAACTTAAAGTCTTAAAGCAGTCAAGTTTGAACACCCCTGGGATTTTTTTTTCCTAAAGTGTTGGGGGTGCAAAGGTCTTGTAACTTGACAGCTTTAAGATTTGCACACTTCAATGCCAGAGTTCCTGAGCCAACATGACTGGAGGAGGAATTCTGGGAGTTGAAGTCCACAAGTCTTAAATCTGTCAAGTTTGAACCCCCCTGTGGTTTTTTTTTCCTAAGGGTTAGGGGTGCAAGGGTCTTGTAACTTGACAGCTTTAAGACTTGCGTGCTTCAAATGCCAGAGTTTCTGAGCCAACATTTTGGTTGCTAAGCAAGAGCGTTGTTAAGTGAGTTTCACCACATTTTACAAGTTGGCCATGCCCACCCAGTCACATGGCTGGCAAGCCACTCCCACCCAGTCGCATGGCTGGCAAGCCACTCCCACCCAGTCACATGGCTGGCTAGCCACTCCCACCCGGTCACATGGCCAGCAAGCCACTCCCACAAAGCAGGTCACACCTACAGAAGAGGTTCTAAAAGTTTTTGAAACCCACCACTGTCGTAAGTCGAAGGTGGTTCCCCAACCTGGCAGGGCTGTTTTCTTTTTTTCTCACCTTCCCCACCTACCTTTTCTTGGGGGGGGGGGGGGTGTTTCAGTCTCTGTCCATCTGTCTCTGCCAATACTTTATTTCTTGAGACAACACCACAGTTTCTCCTCCACGCAGTGTTCATCGGCATAGGAGATTTTTAAAAATTCAGAAAATAATTTAGCAATTTTTAAAGAAATATCCAACAATCATTTTCACTTGCTCCCTCTTCTTCTCTTTTCATAAAGCCTGAAGGAATCGAGAAGGAAGTGGTCATCAACAATTTGCTATGTGGAACCAGTAAGTATTGACCCGCAGCCCCAATTTCTCCTTCCTGCAGCTTCCATGATTAATGCACAAAGTCAGCTCCAGAGTGAGCTCAGCCTTTTCTGGCCTCTAAATGCGTTGGCATAGAAATCTCATTGTCCCCAGTCAGGATGTATTATTGTGTGTTGGAATTCATTTTTGAAATGTGTTCCTATGCAGCACCTGCAGTAGTGTTCAGCCAGTAGATGGCAGTATTTACAAGTTTGGATCTATGGTATATATACCCTCTATACTCTTTTGTTCTGAGCAGAGCTTCCTGTTACAGTTATGGAGTTGAGCAGTAAAGCACATGGTGATTGTACTCTTTGTTTGCTCTGTGTGGTGCTTTATATAAACATAATTTCTAACATTGTGGATAAGGGAGATGGAGACTGCTCAGCTGGAGGAGGCCAAATTGGGAATGGCTGGATAAAGTAATGAATACATACTTTATCCAGCTGCATGATGAGAGAGTCACATTATTTTCCCTAAATGGTTACTGAACTGGCTACTTTCCAGCTGGAAAACAAGAGGCTTACTATGATGTATAATGCATTGCCAATTGTCTCAAAGGTGCTTTTTTTTCAAAGGAAGCTGGACTGTTTTTTCCTTGAGGAAGATGAAGACATTTCGCTTCTCATCTAAGAAGCTTCATCAGTTCTGACTAGATGGTGGGGGGGATGGAAGGATTAAGAACTAAATCTTCCTCTCAGTCATTTCCCTGAGATCCTGAGGACACAGATAAACCTCCAAGTGGCCTCAACAACTCTCTAAAAGAATGCAAATGACCAGCTGCCTGTAAGGAAAATAAATCCTTCCCCACCAACCAGTTAGAACTGATGAAGCTTCTTGGGTGAGAAGTGAAACATCTTCAAAGAAAAACAAGGAAAGTCCAATTGCCTTTTGAAAAAGCACCTTTAAGACATCTATGACCTGGAAGACTGAGAATCTCCATAGACATAATAGCTTTGCCAGCTTAAGCTCCCATATTCTTGATTTTTTTCCCATAAGGCACCTCAACATCTTAAACAGGTATATTTATTGCCTGGCAGGCTCGGTCCATGAAATAATACGATCCCAATAATAGTTACAAGTTAGGTAAAAATCTACCTTTTAGCCAAGCCTTTAGAGCATTTTCAGCTGGAGATTTCAGGCCAAAATTGAATCTGGGCTCACCATGTTCTCTAGAACTAATCCTAAGTAGCATTTCACCACCCCAGAAAGGTGATCCCATCCTTTCAATGAGGATTTAAAAAAAATCTATGTAAAAATGAATTAATTGGCCCTCTACAATATATTGCTGTTTCTCCAACATGGCAACTTTAAGACATATGGACTTCAACTCCCAGAATTCCCTAACCAGCATAGGTCCACCTGTCTTACTTGACAAATTGGAGAGACATGGCTCTACAGTATGATCCTTACATTATTATATACAAGGCAGAAACCTTTTTATTTTTATTTATTTGTCAAGCATGTATAACAGATATAAGTATAAACATGATTATGAGTACAGGAAATGGATACAAGTAAGGGGGGACAGTAGGGCACGGACGGTGGGCACGCTGGTGTGCTTATTACAGACCTCTTGTGTCAGGGGAAATTTCACCCTGAGCTAATGAGGTCTTAGACCGACGGCTTTCCAAACAGCATATCTTCAGAAAAGCGAAAGTAAGATCCAATAACGAGTTCTAATTAAAACAAACTTTTAATATGAAAATAAAATGAATAAACAAATCTATCTAATTGTTACATTTTTGGCAAGAGCAGTTTGTCGCCCACCTTCTTGGCAGACGAACAGAAGATCAAAAAGAAAGAAGTCTCTGGAATGTGTGATGTATTATGAAAACGTGTTAAGAAGCATGCGCAGTAAATCATTGCTGATAAGGGCCTATGACCTGCGCAGTAATTATTCAGCTCGGCTAGCAAACAATTAACGCAGTGACATCTTGGGAATGGGGTGAGGTCAACAGTAGAGGTTAAGGTTAAGGTTTTTGGGGTTTGAGGATGAAGCCACAGAGTCAGGTAGTACATTCCAGGCATTGACAACTCTGTTGCTGAAGTCGTATTTTCTGCAATCGAGTTTGGAGTGGTTTAACTTGAGTTTGTATCTATTATGTGCTCGTGTATTGTTGCGGTTGAAGCTCATTGATAGGTAGGACATTGTAGCAGATAATTTTGTGTACTGCGCTCAGGTCAGACTGAAGGCGGCATAGTTCTAAGTACTCTAAGCCCAAAATTTCAAGCCTTTTGCTAGAGAAAGAGAACTATATGGCCCCCTATAGAATAGGGGTGGACAAACATGCAGCCATAGTGGTGCACCCAGTGGTGCAGTGATGAGAATGCAGTATTGCAGGCTAATTCTGCCAACTGTCCACAGTGCAATTCTCACTGATTCCAAGATTGACTCAGCCTTCCATCCTTCTGAGGCTGGCAAAATGTAAACCCAGATTGTTAGGGGGAAGGGGCTGACTCTGTAAACCCCTTACAGACGGCTGTGAAGCCCTGTGAAGCGGTATATAAATCTAAGGCAGTGGTTCTCAACCTGTGGGTCGGGACCCCTTTGGGGATCGAACGGCCCTTTCACGGGGATCACTTAAGACCATCGGAAAACACATATTTTTGATGGTCTTAGGAACCGAGGCACCAATTTTATGGTTGGAGGTCACCACAACATGAGGAACTGTATTAAAGGGTCGCGGCATTGGGGAAGGTTGAGAACCACTGGTTTAAGTGCTATTGCTATTGCTTAGAGCTACAGGTGAGTCTTAGAACTTGTGAAATTTAAAGGAGAGGCCAATTCTTAAATGTCCCCATCCATCGGATTAAATGAGAAAATGAGAAAATTAGCAAGAGGCTCAATCCAGGCTTCTCTCTCTCTCTTGCTTGCAGAAGCGAGCAAATCCACACCTATTTCCTTGAAGGTCCCAGAGAACATAGTGGAGAAATCTGCCAGGGCGTACTTCTGTGTGCTGGGTAAGTGATTCACTGTTGCAAGAATCTGTGTGCAAACTGCTATTCCTTCTCCTTGGGGAAGGAAAGGTAAAAGTTTCCCCGTCTAGTTATGTCCAACTCTAGGGGGCGCTGCTCATTTCCGGTTCTTAAGCCAAGGGAGAAAACATTGTCCCAAGATGTTTCTATGGTCATGGCTATATGTTGAGGCACGCGGAAGGCAATGACCTTCCCTCCTAAGTGGTGCCTATTTATCTACTTGCATTTGCATTTTGCGTGCTTTCAAACTACTAGGTGGACAGGAGCTGGGGCGGAAGCTCATCCTGTTGCACAGCACGCGGGTCTCAAACCTGGGTTGTCAGTTTTCCAGTGAATAAATTGAGCCTCTTTAAACACTTCAAAAGGACTCCATATTTTCATTCCAAGGGCTCTTTGACAGTGGTGGGATTCAAAAGTTTTTACTACTGGTTCTGTGGTTGTGGCGTGGTGGGCGTGGCAGGGGAAGGATACTGTAAAATCTGCATTCCCACCCCACTCCAAGGGAAGGTTACTGCAAAATCCCCATTCCCTCCTGATCAGCTGGGACTCGGGAGGCAGAAAATAGATGGGGGAGGGGCCAGTCACAGGTGGTATTTACGGGTTCCTCGAACTACTCAAAATGTCTGCTGCCACTTCTCCAGAACTGGTCAGAACCTGCTGAATACCACCTCTGGTCTTTGAGCTTGTCGATCAGAAAGGTCAGCAGTTCAGCAGTTCGAATCCCTAGTGCCTGCGTAACGGAGTGAGCTCCCGTTACTTGTCCCAGCTTCTCACAACCTAGCAGTTCGAAAGCATGTAAAAATGCAAGTAGAAAAGTAGGAACCACCTTTGGTGGGGAGGTAACAGCGTTCCCTGCGCCTTCGGGGTTTAGTCATGCCAGCCACATAATCACGGAGACGTCTTCAGACAGCGCTGGCTCTTCGGCTTTGCAACGGAGATGAGCACCGCCCCCTAGAATCGAAAATGACTAACCCTGTTTCTCTGGCTCTTTTGTCCCCTGGCCAAATCTGCCTCTCCCTAACTTTCTGGGATTCTCCGTTTCCCTCACGTTGAAATGCCTCCTCACTCCCCAAAGTATTCCCAACTCTTGATGTCTTTCGTATCTCTCTTGCCTGCCACAGGTGACATCTTAAGCTCAGCCATCCAGAATGTGCACCAGCTTCTCCGGTTGCCTTCTGGCTGTGGGGAACAAAATATGGCTCTCTTGGCCCCCAATATTTACATCTTGGACTATCTGAACGAGACTGGCCAGCTGACTGAGGAAACGAAGTCGAAGGCAATTGGATACTTAGTGGCTGGTAAGAAGATTTACAGAATTATGCAGAAGGGCCTCTATCTGCTTTCCTTTGGGGGGAGGAAGAACAAGAGGAATTCATTCATTCATCCATCCATCCATCCATTCAATAATCAGGGCCCAATAGAAGGATCAATATATGCATTCGTGGAAATGTGACGCTAGCTGAATTATTAGCAAACCACCAGCCTAATGATGAATTACATTAATTTATGGCGGTCAATTTTGATCAATATAGCTGGAGTGGTGCGGTGGCCGTATAGGTAGAGCTCTCGCCTCACAATCAGAAGGCTGTGAATTCGATCCTAGGTAGAGGCCGATATTTCTCTCTCTGGGCACATTGAGAATATATCTGTGGAACAAAACTCTGCATTGGCAACAGGAAAGGCATCTGGCCATTAAATACTCTGCTAGCTCCATTCAGTTGCCCCGTCTCCACGGGATTATGGAGTCATTAAAAGATGATGATGATGATGGATTTAAATAATTATAGCAGCAAATTCGGGATAAGTTTGCTTATCTTTTGACCCTATTTTCGATTTGATTATAAAATGGAGAATGAAAAAATAATAATGGTAATTTTCCTTTCATTGAAGAGGGATATGTCCATTTATTAAATATTATTTTATCTTATTACCCAAATGGCACCTCTGATGTAATTAGTGAGTGTTCTTCTCCTTTGATTATAATCTTTCATTCAATTCCCCCTAGCCTCCAATTTTTTAAAGTCTATGGGAAGAATTCTTTCTAACTAATTCCCAAATCGTATTTCAAATTTATCTCGACTCCTAGGCCATTTGTAACTTTCTAAAATCCAAGTTTTAATTACAATTTATTTCACTAAGAATTAAAAGAAACTTACCTGGTGTTTTCAGACTTGTTGATCCAAAGGTTTGTAATAGCTAAAAATTAGTTGACAAGCAATTTTCGGAAGTAATGAGAAAAGGAAGTACAATATATGAACCCAGTATCCTTGAAGTTGCTGATCATGGTTTGAGCGTTCCCTCATCTCCCAGGCCTCTAAATTGAATGGAGGCGACACTGCTGTGATATCTGTGCAAGGAGCAACTGTCCGGAGCACTTGTGGGTGATCTCAAGTCTTCTCCTTGCTGGAGAGGAATTGTCAAAGAGTCAGTCTCCTTTCAGTTTGCTTATTGGCTCTGCCTTTTTCTGGAGCCATCTTCAATCTGCCATTCCTTCCTCAGAAGTCTGGGCATGGTCACCATTTGTGTAGGAGATTACCCAAAAGTCCCAAGCTTCTAGTTAGGCTGGGAGGGCAGAAAATGATTATAGCCATTTCTGAAAATGCCAAAACGCAAACATGGACGCCTTCAAAGTCACCCATCCCTGAACTTGACTCAAGGAAGGCTTCGCCATTTATTGAATAAATACAAACTAACATTCACCCTCCGTTTGCAGGCTATCAGAGACAGTTGAACTACAAGCATGCTGACGGTTCTTACAGCACCTTTGGGGAACGGAACAACGAGCCTGGAAATGTTTGGTAAGGTCTCACAGCGTTTGCCTCTGAGGTTGTCTCTGCAGGTTTACACGCGTGTGTGAATGCAGAAAATGAATTTCTCATCTTGGCCAGTATCGTTCGCAAGGCAAAGATTTCCCTGATTGCAGGGGAAGCTTGTAATGGGCAGGAATAGGAGACCAGAGAAATGCTGGTATGGGCAGTGACGTGAGGTGAGGTTTATGGCTGGTGAGGCACTGACCCAGTGGTGGGTTTCAAATATCTTTAGACTTGTGGACTTCAACTCCCAGAATTCCACAGCCAGGCATGCTCAGTTCCGATTTAAAATGACAGCATTTGTTTCTCTCTCCCTTCCTCCCCCTCTCAAACACACACACACACACAAACACACACACACAAACACACACACACACACACACACACACATGTTGGATTGGACTACCTCTCCTACCCTCTTCCCTCTCTCACTCACTCTCAAACAAACACACACACACACAAAAGTTGGATTGGATATCTTTTCCAGTGGCTTGAAAGCAGCTCCTCTGCCATCCCCCTCATTCCCCTGCTGCCTTCCCCAAACACCTCCACCATTGCAAATTCAGTCTGCTGTCTGGGTGGGAAATGCTTGGAATACAATAAAGCCCACCCACTCACCTCCTGCTGGCAGGCTGGGGTGAGAGGAGAGGCAGAGAAGCCGGAGGGGAGCCAATCCGAGCCTTGCAAAAGAAAGAGGGGGAAAGTGTGTGTGCTACAGCGTGGCTCTTTGCCTGGCTTCCATGGATGACTCTGCTTAACTGTTTTAAAAAAGCCTCTAAAAAAGCACCCTCTACTATGAGGCAGGAGAACTGCTGCTTCAACTATGTCAGGAAGTTTTAGGCTTTTAACCCTTGCTTAACTCTGCTCGAGTGATCATAAAACGCCTAAAGTCAGACTAGAGGAGGCATGCAGTTCTCCTGCCTCATAGTAGAGGGCACTTTTTAGAGGCTTTTTTAAACAGTTAAGCAGAGTCATCCACGGTGAGGCACCAACTAGCTCAGCTTTTTCCTTTTACATTGTTTTTTCTTTTCATGATGAGAGCGGTGAGCTGTGCCTCACTTGCCTCACCTGATAGCAGTGTTCCAGTATTTGAGGGGCTGCCACAAAGAAGAGGGAATCAATTTATTTTCCACAGTACCAGAAGGCCAGGCAAGAAATAACGGAGATCAAACGATAAGTAAAGGCGATAAGGTCTCCTTTTGTTCTGACTTGGGCTTTCCCAGCAGCAGGAAGTCGAGTCCTCATCCTGATAAACCCCTTTTATTTAATTTACAGTGAATTCCTCTCCAGCAAAGTCTCGGCCCACAGTCCTTCAAGATAGTTCACAAACCAACCTTTATTAGGCTTGGAGAGTAGCCAGGCTGATATCTTTCAGATGCTGCGATACTTGGCAAGAATGCAGGAATGAACTAATGGCCTCCTGCAAACTCCACTCCCCTTTCGCTCCTCTTTTATTTCCTGGGAGGGGGGCATGTGGCCTTACTCCCAAGTCGACCCCTGTTCTTTAGCTGTTCCCTTTGTCTGGCAACTCTGCGCATGTGCACACTGGGAACAGGCTCCAGCTGTTCGTCTGCCTCACTGATGTCTGACTCTGAAGGCAGCTGATAACTGGCATACGGCTCTGGCCCCCTCTCTGCCTCCGACACAGAGCCCTCATCAGAGCCTACCCCAGACTCCAGGAGTGGCCCATCTTCCTCCCCAACCCTCCCCACTGTCGGAATCTGCTGCCAGATCCGCTGGCTGCTGGCCGCCCCCAAAACCCTTGAATTTTAATGGCTTATTGCACACCGAGCAGGGAAGATTGTTCTTTAAAGCAGGGCTCCCCAACCCACCCACCCACCCCCAAGTCCATGGGGCAGCACCAGGTCACGGCATGCCAGAAATCGGGCCATGCAAACAAGCGAAGACCCGTCCACGGGACGCAAGCAGCACACAAATCTATACCCCATCCGGTCCGCGGAAAAAGCTTCTCTCCATGATCTCCCGCGGCCAGAAGGTTGGAGGGGCCGCTGCTTTAAAGTGTGCCCAGAGGCTGGAACGGACAAACAAATGAATGAGGCTGCGTTCTTGTCTTTCTTGCAGGTTGACCGCTTTTGTCTTGAAATGCCTTTCTCAAATGAAGGGAAAGATCCCTGTGGAGGAACGGCACCTGCTTGACGCTCAGACCTTCCTGGCCTTAAAGCAGAAACCAAATGGCTGTTTCCAAAGCACCGGCTCCCTCCTGAACAACGCGCTCAAGGTACAGAGAAAAGCAGCCCGGGAAATGGTCAAAATAGCACCAGGGTCCACAACACACAAACAGCACAAAGAAAAGGAGCATTCTAATGATATTAACCACGTTTGTCAATAGTTCAGGTTTCAGTTTGTTTGGTTGTTCAACCAACGTAAGTTCAGTATAATATTAAGAGGTGGCCTGAGGGTTTGAGGGTTGGGCCACTGAGCAGTGGCATTGGACGCAGGGCTATCTAGTCCCCTGATGGAGAACCTACGCCACCTGGGGCACACAGAGCCATTTCTGAGGGCGCCCTCCCAGCTCCAGCGTGCGTGTGTGCGCTAGACAGCTGATTTCGGCCTTGATTTTTGGTCATTTCCTCCCTCCGAGGGCGAAAAACAACCCAACGTGCAAGCCAGGATTTGGAAAACGGACCATTTCCAGATTCCAGGGGGCCTCCGGGGAAGGAGGGGGGCAGGGGAAGCCGTTTTCACCCTCTCCAGGCTCCTAGAAAGCCTCTGGAGCCTGGGGAGGGCGAAAAACAGAACTCCCGGGACCACTGGAAGTTGGGAAACGGGCTGTTTCGCCCTCCCCAGGCTCCAAGGAAGACATACGCGCCTGCGCAGGGCTGCAAAGGGGTGTGTGTCATGCATGCATGTGCAGGGGGTACCGCGTTGGGGGGATTATGGGGGTGGGTACGCGAGCACATGTAATAGCAGGCGCATGTGTACTTTCGGCACCCGAGGCGAAAAAGGTTCGCCATCACTGATGATGTAGCCCTTTTTGGGACAAAGGGGGGGCTTCAAGTGGACCCTTGACCTGTCGAGGTACGATCAGGTTGGAAGATATGGAGAAAAGGTGGTTGTTATATGAGGATGATGGCAACCGTAGTCAGATTTATCAGGAGGAACCAAGGTGCAGATTACTAGAGCCGAGATGGAGAAAGATATACGTATACAGCGAAGCAGTACAGAACTGAGCTAAGGGACCATTTGCATGTAAATCAACTTGAGTAACAAAAGTGCTTTTTTTTTCCAAAAGGAAACTGGACTTTCTTGGTTTTTAATCCTTTGGGGGGTTGTGGGGGAGAAACATTTTGCTTCTCATCTAAGAAGCTTCTTCAGTTCTACTGAAGAAGCTTCTTGGATGAGAAGTAAAACATTTTTGAACACACACACACCCAAAAAACCACAAAAAACCACTTGAAATACTGCATTCAGTTCTGGTCGCCACGATGTAAAAAAGATGTGGAGACTCTAGAAAGAGTGCAGAGAAGAGCAACAAAGATGATTAGGGGACTGGAGGCTAAAACATATGAAGAACGGTTGCAGGAACTGGGTATGTTTAGCTTAAGAGAAAGAAGGACTAGGGGAGACATGATAGCAGTGTTCCAATATCTCAGGGGTTGGCCCAATGAAGAGGGAGTCAAACTATTCTCCAAGGCACCTGAGGGTAGAACAAGAAGCAATGGGTGGAAACTAACCAAGGAGAGAAGCAACTTAGAACTGAGGAGAAACTTCCTGACAGTTAGAACAATTAATCAGTGGAACAGAAGTTGCCTCCAGAAGTTGTGAATGCCCCAACACTGGAAGTCTTTAAGAAGATGTTGGATAGCCATTTGTCTGAAACGGTATAGGGTTTCCTGCCTGGGCAGGGGGTTGGACTAGAAGACCTCCAAGGTCCCTTCCAACTCTACTATTGTATTGTATTGTAAAAAGTCCACTTGCCTTTTGGAAGAAGCACCTGTGAGATAATCAGCACCTAGATGACTGAGAATCTCCACAGATAACCTGAGCGACACCTCTCCCAATTTTGCGCGTTACATGGTGATCTCACCTCCACCAACCTGAGGGAGACTACAGATCCTAGAATTCCCAAGCAATATGTTCAGGAGGGAGAATTCTGGGAATTGAAGTCCCCATAGCTGGAGGTTGGGAAAAGAGACTTGGGGAGATGGGACCTGCCCTTCCTGCACTCTGTGGTGGTGATGGCTCCATCCCATTTTCTTCCTCACAGGGCGGAGTTGATGATGAGGCCACCTTGTCAACTTACGTCACCATCAGTTTGCTGGAGATGTCCTTGCCTGTCACGGTAAGAAGCCGCCTTCGCCTCCCACAGACTCCAATTTAGCAACTCATCGCTCAAGAAAGCTTCCTCTGAAGCTGATTGCCCCTGAGCATAATAAAAGTCAAGATGCTCTTGGCTGAGTTTCATTGACTGCATCCAAACATCAGCTCTGCCATTGCCATCTTGGCCAGTTTGCTTTTCCACCTTTATCTAAAACATAAATGGTCCTTTATACAATGACCACAGAATTTATCTACCATACTATGTTACGCAAGGCCTACCGTATTTTTCGGAATATAAGACGCACCGGTGTATAAGACGCACCAAGATTTCAAAGAGGTAAGTAAGAAAAAAAAGTTTTTGTCCTCCCCGGCCCCCAGATGCACTCTGGAGGCTTCAGCAGGGCTGGGGGAAGGCAAAAACGCCCCCGTTTTTCACCAAAATAGAGGCATTTTTCCCTTCGCCCAGCCCTGCTGAAGCCTGCAGAGTGCTTCTGAGGGGTGGAGGGAGGCAAAAACACTTGATTTTTGGTGAAAAATGGCCCATTCTTTGCCCATTTTTCACCAAAACGGGGGCATTTTTCCCTTCCCCCAGCCCTGCTGATGTGGGGACAGGACTTTGGGAGGGCAAAAAATGGCTGCATTTGATGTATAAGACGCACCAACATTGCCACACATTTTTAAGGGGGGAAAAGGTGTGTCTTATACTCTGAAAAATACGGTACTTATACAGGTAGTCCTTGACTTACAACCACAATTGAGTCTAACATTTCCTTTGCCAAGCAAGACAGTTGTTAAGTGAGTTTTGGCCCTGTTTTGCATCCTTTCTTGTCTTGGCTGTTAAGTGAATGCAGTTGTTAAGTGAATCTGGCCTTCCCATTGACTTTGCTGGTCAGAAGATTGCGACTGTCATCTGAATCAGATGCCGAGAATCCAAATTTGGTTACATGACCCTGGGAATGCTGAAGCGGTTGTAAGCGTGTAAAGCAATCGTGTCACTTTTTCAGCGCCACTGTAACTTAAAAAAAAAAAAGTTTTTATTTGTTATTTATTTTCATACCAATAAATAATTAGGTCAATAATAATTAGGTCAATTCGTCTTACCATCAACCCCCAAAAGCTCTTCTGCTCTCCATACACCAGGGGTGTCCAAACTTGGGAACTTTAAGACTTGTGGACTTCAACTCCCAGAATTCCCCAGCCAGCCATGCTGGCTAGGGAATTCTGGGAGTTGAAGTCCACAAGTCTTAAAGTTCCCAAGTTTGGACACCCCTGCCATACACCATATTTGTATCCATCACTTTCTTCTCCCTCTCTCCTCCTCCTCCCTATCTCCTTTCCTTCCCTCTGTCCTCCTTCTCTTCTCTACTTCCCCTTCCTCTCTCCCCTTTCCACTCCTTCTTTCTCTCCTCCTCTTCCCCCCACCTCCTAACCCTCTCTTCCTCCTCTTGTCTCTCTTCCCTCTTCCACACTCTTCATCTCATTTACATGGTGTATTTCAGCATCCGAGTGGGCTCCATTTAACGTTGATGGTGTTGGCAATTTCATTTCAATAAACATCTTTCATATTAATAATTTTAACATATATCCTGGGGTCACTGTAACTTTGAAAGATCCCTAAAAGAATGGATGTAAGTTGTCGACTACCTGTATACAAAACCTACCATGTTATACTGCAGTAGTCCTTGAGTTGTGACCACAATTGAGCCCCCAAATTCTGTTGTTAAGCGAGACACTGGCTAAGTGAATTTTGCCCCATTTCATGACCTTTCTTGCCTCCCTGAGTGAATGAATCATTGCAGTTGATTAAGTGAGTAACTTTGTTGTTAACAACTTTGTTGTTGTCCGGTTGTTAAGTGAATCCGGCTTCCCTATTGACTTTGCTTGTCAGAAGGTCACAAAATGGGATCACAGGATCCTTGGGACATGGCAACCATCATAAATATGAACCAGTTGCCAAGCATTCCAATTTTAATCACATGATCACATGGGAATCCTGGAAAAGTCGTAACTATGAAAAAGGGTCTTAAGTCCCTTTTTTTCAGTGCCGTCGTAACTTTGAACGGTCGCTAAACGAACAGTTGTCAGATGTCGACTACCTGTATACAAAACCTACCATATTATACTATAGTATACTATCTACTATATCAGGGGTCGGCAAACGTAAACACTCAGAGCCATTTGGACCCGTTTCCCACAGAAAAGAAAACACCGGGAGCTACAAAGGTCGTAACCGGAAGCCCCCTGTTCAATTCTGGAGCTGACCGGAAGTTCAGTTCCCCCCACACCATAGAGTCTCCTCCAAGCCCGGCATACTTTTTCCTCTACCTGTCATAACCAAAAGCCCTATCAATTGTGGGGACAATTGGAAAACTCTCCCCTTGCCATAGAGTCTTCTCCTGGCGCACTCTGCTTCTCTGCCCCCCCCTCCACCCTCCACCGGAAGCTCCTCTTAAAATTGTGGCGCCGACCAGTGACGGAGCCGCAGCAGAGGGAGGAAAGAGCCACATGCGGCTCCAGAGCTGCAGTTTGCTGACCCCTGTACTCTCCCATCTACTGTACTATATTTAATCGCCTATACCTGTGATGGCGAACCAATGGCATGCATGCCCAAAGTGGCACGCGAAGACATGTCAGCTGGCACGCGTGGTGGGTTTCTGGCACGCATATGCGCACAATGATCAGCTGTCCTTTGCGTGTGCAACAGAAGAGCTGGTCTTCTGGTTTCTGTTGTGCGCATACGCTCTGGCCAGCTGATAATCGTGTGCGCATGCATGGCAGTAATCGGAAGATCAGCTGGCCAGTGCAAATGCATGAGCCAGAAATCGGAAGTTACTTTCCTGGCGGGAGCAAGCCCATTGGGCAGCTTCTCTTCCAGGCCATGTCCATGATGTGCATGTGGTGTGCGCACAAATCGCACTCTCCCTTTCTGGCATCGCTGTCCTACACTGTAATATTTACCTCCTATAATATCTACTTAGGTGGTTATTAGGAGCCAAAAAACAGCCCCTCCGGTCCACGGGAAAAAATCTCTCCGCGGAACTGGGTTCCTGGGGGCCTGGCCTGTTAATTTTATACAATTTTTAAAATGTTGGTGTTATATTCATTCGGTTTGTTTCTTGGATTGTTTCTAATTTCCTTTTAAGTTTTGTAATATGTGTTTTTTAATGCTGTACGCCGCCCTGAGTCCTTTGGGAGAAGGGCGGCATATAAATCCAATAAAACAAACAAACAAACAAAATTTGTGTGTGTGTGGGGGGTCAATGCTCAAGATGAACGTCTTCCTTCTTTCTCCCTGCAGCATTCTGTGGTGCGCAATGCTTTGTTTTGCCTGGAGACTGTATCCCAGCAGAAAGATCTCCCCATCTACACCCAGGCCTTGTTGGCGTACGCTTTTGCTTTGGCTCATAAGGAGGACAAAGTGACAGCATTACTGCAGAGTCTTCAGGGAAAGGCTGTGAAAGGAGGTGAGAAAAACACTAGTGGGAGAAGTGAGTGGATTTACTGTGAGGGCAACCGGCCCAAGAGATGGGCAAAGGGGACCTTTATCCATCCATGAGATGTAGGTGACTTTGTTTTCTTACAGGCAGTTCTCGACTTACAACCCCAAATTTCACTGACTAAGTTAAATGGGTCCCCTTTTTATGACCTTTCATGCCACAGTTTTATTTTATTTAGAAAACGTATATGCAGAGGTGGGCTTCAAAAATTTCAGCCACGGGTTCTCTGCTGGGTGCTGGGTGGGCGTGGCCATGGTGGGAGTGGCCTAGTTGGCCTCAGGCACCACGGCGTGTGTGTGTGTCTGTGTGCATTTTAACCTTCCCCGGGCTCCAGATGCTTTCCTTGAGCCTCTGGGAGGGTGAAAACTGCCTCCCCCGGGCTCTGGAGAGCCTCCGGAGGCCGGAAATGAGCCGGTTTCCGAAACTTCCAGGAGGCCCATTTTTCCCCCTCCCAGAACCGCCCATAACGTTAGCTACGGGTTGTCGCTACAGGTTCGCCCGAACCTGGGGGAACCCGTAGCAGCCCATTACTGGCTGCGACCTATTGAAGAGAGAATTACCTGACGTTGGATGTAATGTCGAACTCCTTGTGGGCCTTGACCCCAACACACGTTTCGGGGATTGTGCTGACAGACAGTGCAAATGGATCATCTTCGGGGTGTGGGAGCACATTGTACCTCAAGGTAGTCTGAGGAGGGAATATATGTGTTCATGGGTCATCTTTGTTGGCCAATTAGCCAGTTCAGGCAAGGCATATTTCCCACTGCTCTCAAGGGAAATCTAGGACCCCTTGGCCCCCTCCAGACTCATGGGGGGGAGGCATCGTTTCCTAGATCCACGTAGCTCAGCCTTCTCTGGTCTGATGTCCTGCAGATGCGTTGGGCTTCAGCTTACAATATTTTCAGCCAAGTTTGCCAATAGAAGCTGAAGGCTGACCCTTCTGGAGGGTCCACCAACTAGGCCACGCCCACTATGGCCACGCCCAGCCAGCCACCAGGCAGAGAACCCATTTGCTGAAATTTTTGAAGCCCAGCCCTGAATATACATTTTCTACATTACTTTGCATCCAAAACGGGCAGCCTAGAGACTCCTGGGAGGTAAGGGGTGGGGCGGGGGGGGGGGAGGGATTGGGGGGGCGGGGCCAGCCAAGGGTGGGGTTCTGAGGTTCTCCGAAACAGCCTCCGAATGTTAGCTATGGGTTAGCTAACGTTAGCCGTAGCTAATCTGTAGCAGCCCATCCCATCGCCTAACTTGCACATGGCGACTCAAGAGGTACAAAAAATATAAAATGTAATATACAATATAAATATAAAAATAAAAAGAAGAAATATAAGAACACCATATAAAAGAAAAAAGAAAAATAATAAAAAGAAAAATAATATAATAATAAAATAATAACCCTCCAAACCCCCACCCCGGTGACACGTTGTTGAGTGAATTGCTGCAGTTGTTAAGTGAGTCTGTCTTTCCCCCTGTCACTTTGCTTGTCGGAAAGTCGCAAAAGAGGATCACATGACCCA
Source organism: Natrix helvetica (assembly GCF_964273705.1). Taxonomy (NCBI): domain Eukaryota; kingdom Metazoa; phylum Chordata; class Lepidosauria; order Squamata; family Natricidae; genus Natrix; species Natrix helvetica. Next base: position 358,576,339 of record NC_138548.1, on the reverse strand, counting down.
GGGGACGCGGCAACCGTCATAAATACGAGTCAGTTGCCAAGCACCCAAAATTTGGATCACATGTCCATGGGGATGCTACTGCAACAGACATATGAGTCCAATTGGTCACTATTTTTGGTGCAATTATAACTTAACTTGGTCACTAAATGAACAGTTGTAACTTGAGGATTACCTTTGTACTCTTATACCTCTCGATGCATCCCATTCTTTCAGTACAGAGGCCTTTACGCAGCTAGTCCTCAATTTACGACCACAACTGAGCCCCCAGTTTATGTTTGCTAGAAATTGGTTACGTGCGTTTTGTCCCATTTTGCAACTTTTCTTGCCGCCGTTGTTACATGAATCGCTGCAGTTCTTGAATTAGCCACACGGTTGTTGAGTGAATCCGTCTTCCCCATTGACTTTGCTTGTGAGAAGGTCGCAAGCGGGGATCTGCAACCCGTCATAAGTATGAGTCCGTTGGCAAGCATCTGAATTTTTGACCACATGATGCTGGAAAGGTCATAAATGGGGGGGGGGGAAACGGTCCTCAGTCGCTGTTGTTCAGTGCCGTTGCAGCTCCAAACGGCCACTAAGCGAAATGTTGTAAGTCGAGGACTCCCTGTAAACCGGTTTGGATGGATGATCTGAATCCAAAGACTTAACTCTTTCTTCTTTTTGGCTCCCAAGACGACGGCTCCATTCACTGGGAGAGGCCCGTAAAGCCAGAGGTGAAAAAGCCACTCTACTACGAGCCTCAAGCTCTTTCAGCCGAGGTGGAGATGACCTCCTACGTACTCATGGCTTACCTGACCCTGCTTAGGAGAACTACGCCAGTGTCCCAGGACAACTTGGCAATCCCCACCAATATTGTGACATGGCTTACCAAACAACAGAATCCTTCCGGAGGATTCTCTTCCACGCAGGTTGGTGGCTCCCCTCTGCGGGTTTGATATGTTGGACGCCGGGAGTGTTTTGGGTTGGGAGAAAATGACTTCCCGCCAGAGAGGTGGGGTTTTAAGCTGGGTTGCAAAACGCACCAGGGCTGGGAGCCCTCAACCCTACGACCGCAATCGAGCCCAAGTGAGCAAAGTGAGTTTTGCGCCCGCGTTTTACGGCTTTTCTTGCCACGTTTGTTAAGACTCTAGAAAGAGTGCAGAGAAGAGCAACAAAGATGATGATTAGGGGACTGGAGACTAAAACATATGAAGAATGGTTGCAGGAACTGGGTATGTTTAGCTTAAGAGAAAGAAGGACTAGGGGAGACACGATAGCATTGTTCCAATATCTCAGGAGTTGCCACAAAGAAGAGGGAGTCAAACTATTCTCCAAGGCACCTGAGGGTAGAACAAGAAGCAATGGGTGGAAACTAATCAAGGAGAGAAGCAACTTAGAACTGAGGAGAAACTTCCTGACAGTTAGAACAATTAATCAGTGGAACAGAAGTTGCCTCCAGAAAGTTGTGAATGCCCCAACACTGGAAGTCTTTAAGAAGATGTTGGATAGCCATTTGTCTGGAACGGTATAGGGTTTCCTGCCTAGGCAGAAGGTTGGACTAGAAGACCTCCAAGGTCCCTTCCAACTCTACTATTGTATTGTAAGTGGATTCCTTGCAGTTGTTAAATTAGTCACCCGGGTGTGAAGTGAATTTGTTTCCCACTCCACTGATTTGGCTTGTCGGGAGGTCACAGAAGGGGAATCGCGCGATTCGGGACACTGCATCTGTCATAAACGAGAGTCGGCGGTCAAGCATCTGAAGGTAAATCACGTGACCATTAGGTTGCGTTTTTCAGCGCCGTTGTAACTTTGAACAGTCACAAGCTATTCTCCAAAGCACCAGAGGGACGGACAAGAAACAATGGGTGGAAACTAATCAAGGAGAGAAGCCACCTAGAACTAAGGAGAAATTTCCTGACAGTTAGAACAATTAATCAGTGGAACAGAAGTTGCCTCCAGAAGTTGTGAATGCCCCAACACTGGAAGTCTTTAAGAAGACGTTGGATAGCCATCTGTCTGAAACGGTATAGGGTTTCCTGCCTAGGCAGGGGGTTGGACTAGAAGACCTCCAAGGTCCCTTCCAACTCTTTTGATTCTGTTCTGTTCTGTTCTGTTCTATTCTATTCATCACTAAACAAACTCTTGTAAGTCAAGGACTAACTATACAAGTGGTACTGTAGAGCAGTAGGTCAACAGCTGGCAATGGTTTACTTAGTGACCATTTGAAGTTACAACGGGGCCTGAAAAAAAAATGACCTGCCCGTTTTTCGTACAACCATTGTAGCGTCCCCATGGTCACTTGTGCAAAATTCAGAAGCTGGACAACTGACCCCTGCCCCAAGACACTACCATCAGGCGCCCTGCAATATTTTAAAAGGAGACTTAATACAGATCGTACTCGACTTGCAGCCATTCACTTAGTGACTAAAGTTACAACGGCATTGGGGAAAAAAGTAACATGATTATATTTCACACTTACGACGGTCGCATGTGTCGTTTCATCCAAATTCAGCTGCTTGGCCACTGATTCCCTTTTAGGACGGTGGCAGGGTCCCGGGGTCGTATGATCCCTTTTGGTGACCTTCTGACCAGCAAACTCAATAGGAAACCAGGTTTTCACTTTGCAACCGTGTGACTAACTTAAGGACCGCAATGATTCCCTTAACAACGGTGGCGAGAAAGGTAGTAAAATGGGGCGAAATTCGCTTAACGATGGACTCATTTAGCGACAGAAGTTTGGTGCTCGATTGTGGCCGTAAGTCGAGGACGGCCTGTATTGCTAACACCATCGCCAATGTTTTTCCAAGACAGCGATCAAGTTGTGTGAATCTGATTTAGATCGCTTTTCAATTTCCCATATGTCGCTGGACAAGCTAGATTGGATCAATACAATACAATGCAATACAATAGTAGAGTTGGAAGGGACCTTGGAGGTCTTCTAGTCCAACCCCCTGCCTAGGCAGGAAACCCTATACCGTTCCAGACAAATAGCTATCCAACATCTTCTTAAAGACTTCCAGTGTTGGAGCATTCACAACTTCTGGAGGCAACTTCTGTTCCACTGATTAATTGTTCTAACTGTCAGGAAGTTTCTCCTCAGTTCTAAGTTGCTTCTCTCCTTGATTAGTTTCCACCCATTGCTTCTTGTTCTACCCTCAGGTGCCTTGGAGAATAGTTTGACTCCCTCTTCTTTGTGGCAACCCCTGAGATATTGGAACAATGCTATCATGTCTCCCCTAGTCCTTCTTTCTCTTACGCTAAACATACCCAGGATCAGGCCCACCACAGCTGGTTAGGCCTAAAACGATTGTGAGAGTAGAATAGGCTCCACAATGACACTTTTCCCAAGGCCTGGGTTGAGGAACTGGGCATGGCTAGTCTAGTGAAGAGAAGGATCAGGGGAGACACGATAGCAGTCTTCCAAAATTTGAGGGGATGCCACAGAGAGGAAGGGCTCAAGCTAAAGCACCCGAAGGGCAGACAAGGAACAGTGGATGAAAACTGATCAAGGAGAGATTCAACCTAGAAATAACGAGGAACTTTCTGACAGTGAGAACAATCAATCAATGGAACAGAAGTTGCCTTCAGAAGTTGTGGGAGCTTCATCACTGGAGGCTTTCAAGAAGAGACTGGACTGCCATTAGTCAAAAATGGTGTAGGGTCTCCTGCTTGAGCAGGAGGTTGGACTAGAAGACCCCCAAGGTCCCTTCCAGCCCTATTCTGATTGATTGATATTCTCCAAAACACCAGAAGGCAGGACAAGAAGAAATAGATGGAAAATAAGCAACCTAGAATTAAGGAGAAATTGAATTAAGGAGAACTATGATAAGGAAAATATTAGAATGTGCAGAAATGAATAGGTTAACACTGGCAATTGAAGAGAAAGAACAAACTGGTTATTATGCGATATGGGAAACCTTTTATCGATGGTTAGAGAATAAATATAAAAAGTAGATATAAAAGTAGATGAGTAAAAGATAGAAAACAAGAGTTAAGCGAACTAAGAAGAGGAGGTAAAATATCTGATATTTAATGTGTTTTTTATTAAGCTAAGAATAGATTAAATAATGAATATGAGTGTAAATTTTAACAGTTATTGCACAAACATTTGTACCAGGATGACATACTGTTTAATTGGAAGATGGATTATTTGTACTAAAATGAAATTGGAAAAAATTGGAAAAAAAAAAGAATTCAGGAGAAATTTCCTGACAGTCAGAACAATTCACCAGTGGAACAGCTTTGCCTTCAGAGGTTTTGGGTGCTTCATTACTGGAGGCTTTTAAAAAGAGACTGGATAGCCATTTCTCTGAAATGGTATAGGGTCTCCTTTTTGAGCAGGGGGTTGGACTAGAAGACCTCCAAGGTCCCTTCTAGCTCTGTTATTCCTCTTTCATCCTCTCATGGACTCTTCCTATGCATAAAACTTTGAAATCCTCTTCTGGCTTCCTATCTACCATTGAATAAAAATGATTTGGGGGGACCCGGGTGTCATATTTGTGTTCTTGGGGGGGATAAAACCACCTTCACCTCAATCTCTCCTTGCAGGACACAGTGGTGGCCCTCCAGGGCCTCTCCTGGTATGCGGCTTTGACTTTCTCCAAGAACACAGCAGGCACGAAAGTGGCCTTGAAGTCGGGTGGGACCAGTGTGAAGGAATTCCATGTGGATGACACCAACAGGCTTCTGCTTCAATGCCAGGCCATGCCCACCGTGCCTGGGGAGTATGCAGCGGTTGTGACTGGGGAAAGTTGCGTCTATGTGCAGGTGAGTTTCCCAGGGATCCTTGGGAGAGGAGATGGCAGTGACAGGATGCAGGAAGTTACTGTTGTGGGTCAATTCAATATATTTTAAATACGCTGGCTATGAGCAAGGCTTCCAGGCTTCTTCATGGGAAGAAAAGAGAATAGCAAGAACACTTACAGTAGACTTATATACCGCCCCCACGGTGCTTTATAACACTCTCTGGGAGGTTTACAGTCAGCCTATTGCTCCCCCAACAATCTGGGACCTCATTTTACCCACCTCGGAAGGATGGAAGGCTGAGTCAATCTTGAGCCTGTCAGAATCGAACTCCTGACAGTCAGCAGAATTAGCCTGCAATACTGCTCATCAAATGGAATAGCAATAGCACTTAGACTTATATGCCACTTCACAGACCCCTCTAAGCAATTTCACAGAGTCTGCCTATTGCCTCCCCACAATCTGGGTCCTCATTTTACCCACCTCGGAAGGATGGAAGGCTGAGTCAACCTTGAGCCTGGTGAGATTCGATCTGCCAAACTGCCGGCAGCCGGTGGTCAGCAGAAGTAGCCTGCAGTCCTGCACTCTAACCATTGCACTTCTCTGCAGAAGATACATTTATGAATTGAAGGGCATTGGAAAAAAAATGGGGATTTTGTTTTTGTTAAAAAGGCCTTTTGCTGTCTGTGAAAAAGAGAACAAGTTTGGCATTGGGTGGGCCTCTCCGGGGAGGGATTTAGGCACATGCTCCACTACTGAGAAGATTTGGCTCCCTCTCCTAAACACCTGACTCAGAGCAGAAGGTGGAGGAACCTGGACGAGAGCTTCCAAAGAGGATCCCAGTTTATAGCCAATGAGTAGCTCTCCTACTCTGAGGTGATCATCACTCCCTTCAAAATGTAGGAAGGAGGCTCTCTGAACTCTTTGAGTGAGGTGGACATGGAGTTGAGGCTATGTCCATTGGCCGGAGAGAGAAACTCTCTTCCCACTTTAGGCTTCGAAGTGCAGAGAAAGCGTCCCAAGGCACCTGGACTTCCTTGGTTTTCCCTTGAAGGCGTTTCGCTTCTCATCCAAGGAGCTTCCTCAGTTCTGACTGAATGGTGGAAGATGGAAGGATTGAGCCATGGTGGCGCAGTGGTTAGAGTGCAGTACTGCAGGCTATTTCTGCCGACTGCCGGCTGCCTGCAATTTGGCAGTTCAAATCTCACCAGGCTCAAGGTTGACCTTCCATCCTTCCGAGGTGGGTAAAATGAGGACCCGAGATTGTTGGGAGGGGGGGGGGGCAATAGGCTAACTCTGTAAACCGCTTAGAGAGAGCTGTAAAAGCACTTTAAAGCGGTATATAAGTCTAAGTGCTATTGGTAGGGCTATTGATATTCCCTGCAGTCATCTGGTCTTCAACACTCTTTCTGAGAGTCCGTGAGGCCTTTCAGCAGTTCCAAGAAGGCTCCTCCCTCCTCCCCACCTATTCAGGTGACCCTGAGAGCATGAGTAAACCTCCAAGTGGCCTCAACGGCTCTCTAAAAGTATGCAAATGACCACCTGTCTGCAAGGAGTATCAATCCTCCCATCCTCCATCATTCAGTATTGAAGAAGCTTCTTGGAGGAGAAGCGAAACGTCTTCAAGGAAAACCAAAGAAAGTTCAGTTGTCTTTTGAAAAAGCACCTTTGGGACAGCCAAGACCTGGATGACACCGAGAATCTCCATGGAGTAAAAGGAGCCATAAAGTAACATGGTCCTAATAAGGAGAGAAAGACCTGGAATGGCGAAGAGCAGAAGGCTGGTAACCAAGGAAACGGAAAGGAGAAAAGTTTAGGCCTTGTTTAATTAAGAAGGCCCAAGACTCCGTCCTTGCATTTCTAGCATGGGAAGGTAATAGTAACTGTGAATAGTAACTGTGAAAAGGATCTTGGAGTCCTAGTGGACAACCATTTAAACATGAGCCAGCAGTGTGCAGCAGCTGCCTAAAAAGCCAACACAGTCCTAGGCTGCATCAACAGAGGGATAGAATCAAGATCACGTGAAGTGTTAATACCACTTTATAAGGCCTTGGTAAGGCCACACTTGGAATACTGCATTCAGTTTTGGTCACCACGATGTAGAAAAGATGTGGAGACTCTAGAAAGAGTGTAGAGAAGAGCAACAAAGATGATTAGGGGACTGGAGACTAAAACATATGAAGAACGGTTGCAGGAACTGGGTATGTCTAATTTAATAAAAAGATTAGGGGAGATGTGATAGCAGTGTTCCAATATCTCAGGGGTTGCCACAAAGAAGAGGGAGTCAAACTATTCTCCAAGGCACCTGAGGGTAGAACAAGAAGCAATGGGTGGAAAATAATCGAGAGAAGCAACTTAGAACTGAGGAGGAATTTCCTGACAGTTAGAACAATTAATCAGTGGAACAGCTTGTCTCCAGAAGTTGTGAATGCCCCAACACTGGAAGTCTTTAAGAAGATGTTGGATAGCCATTTGTCTGAAACGGTATAGGGTTTCCTGCCTAGGCAGGGGGTTGGACTAGAAGACCTCCAAGGTCCCTTCCAACTCTGCTATTGTATTGTATTGTATTATTGTATTGTAATACTGAAGAGCTGCTGCTAATTGGGCGACGGTGCTGAGCTCAGTCTGTCCATGTTCTAAGGTTGTGTTCTTCTATTGTGTTCTTCTACTGTGGAGCCACACCTGCTTCTCTGGCTGGCTTGCAAGAGGAAAGCATCTTTCACCAGAGAGGAAGGACTGTGGCTCTTCTGTCGGGTGGACCCTCCAGAAGGGTCGGCCTTCAGCTTCTATTGGCAAACTTGGCTGAAAATATTGGAAGCTGAAGGCCAACGCATCTGCAGGACATCAGACCGGAGAAGGCCAAGCTACATGGATCTAGGAAACGATGCCTCCCCCCCATGAGTCTGGAGGGGTCCAAGGGGTCCTAGATTTCCCTTGAGAGTAGAGGAAAATCTGCATTGCCTGAACTGGCTAATTGGCCAACAAAGATGACCCATTAACACATATATTCCCTCCTCAGACTACCTTGAGGTACAATGTGCTCCCACACCCCGAAGATGATCCATTTGCACTGTCTGTCAGCACAATCCCCGAAACGTGTGTTGGGGTCAAGGCCCACAAGGAGTTCGACATTACATTCAACGTCAGGTAATTCTCTCTTCAATATAGTTCGCAGTCAGGGGTGGGCTGCTTCGGGAGAACCCATAGGGAGAACCCGTAGCTAACATTATGGCCGGTTTGGAGAACCTCCAAATCTCATCCCTGTCTGGCCCCGCCCACCCCTCCCCTCCCAGGAGTCCCCACGTAGCCCGTTTTAAATGCCGGGTAAGTGTAGGGCCCGCTCAGAGGCTTGGGAAGGGGAGGAAATGGGCCTCCCGGAAGTTCCAGAAACAGGCACGTTTATGGCCTCCGGAGGGCCTTCCGAAGGCCTCCGGAGCCTTGGGGGAGGCAGTTTTCACCCTCGCAGAGGCTCAAGGAAAGCCTCCAGAGTCTGCGGAAGGCTAAAATGCACCCCTTCACACACCCCTACCCCGCCGTAGTGCAGGAGGTTGACTAGACCACGCCCACCCAGCAACCGGGCAGAGAACTTGTTGCTGAAATTTTTGAAGCCTACCCCTAGTCACAGGCGAAGGGGAATTGGCTGCCATTCAAGGGATGCCATGATGCCTTGGCGGTCTCTTTGGGTCTGAAGGACCGTCGCCTCCTCCTCCTGGCAGCCTCGGTTCATATAACTTGCTAAGCTAATCCAAAACAAACGCGATTTGTTTGCGGTCCCATGTATCATGGGGACCTAATACAGCTAGTCCTCGACTTACAACAGTTCATTTGGTGACCGTTCAAAGTTCCAATGGCAATGAAAAAAAGAAGTGACTTATGACCATTTTTCGCAGTTACAACCTGTGTAGCGTTTCCACGATCGTGGGATCAAAATTCAGATGCTTGGCCACTGGTTCACACTTTGTGACCATTGCTGTGTCCTGGGGTCATGTGATCCCCTTTTGTGACCGTCTGATGAACGAAATCAAGGGGGAATCCAGATTCACTGAAAACCAGGTGACAAACTTAGGAATTGCAGTCATTCCCTTAGCAAGTACAGCAAGGAAGGCCTAAAGGACTAATTTAACCGTTGCAGGGATTCATTTTACTGTGGCAAGGTTGTTGGTTAAATGGGACAAAACTCATTTAACAAATGTGTCACTTAACAACAGAAATTTTGGGCTCAGTTGTGGTCCTATGTTGAGGACTACCTGTAACATCTTAGCAAGTTGTGTGAACTATCAAGGTATGATATGGCTTATTTATTTGGGAATAACAGTGGCCCCTAACCTTTTGGGCACCGGGACTGTTTCTGTGGAGAGAGGTTTTTCCGCTGACTGGAGGGGGTAAAGTTTTATGAGCTGTCTGCATCCGGCAGATGCGGCTTCGCTTGTTTTCACAGCCCAGTTGCTGGCATGCTACAGTCCCAACAAATTAGCCATCAACAAACACACAGAGATAAATCCTGTTTACATACCATTTAAAAGATACAATTCAAAGCCTATGAAGCAAACAGCCTATAACATACACCTTCCAGCATCTATCATGTAGATAAGCAGGGAACAGCACCAGAGAAACAATAAGAGAGGAAACAATACCCTGATAAAGGAGGCATCAAAGAGGAAGCCACACTCCCCCCCCCACCCCAAGACTGGCAGGACTGACTTCCACACAGAAACAACCAACGTACTTCCCTCCCTTCTGCACTGATGATATTGCTTAGTATGGTCATGAAATGTCAGCAGGACAACACCAAATTCGAAGAGCAGAAAGAACAAATTTACATGCCAATCGGAGACTTGAACTGGATCTTCGTGGTAGAAACCCACCGGGTGATTGTGGGATCAGGAATGCAAAACCCCACACCCACCTTAACTGGCGCTGACATTGTTTCTTTTCCCTCTCGTTTGTCCAGTTACATCGGCAAGCGTCCTTCCTCCAACATGGCGATTATTAATATCAAGATGGTCTCTGGATTTGCACCAAATAAGCCATCTGTGAAGAAGGTAATTGGACAGTTTTTATATTAGGTTTCTTCTTCAAATAACCATTGATCTCTCCTGATTAAGGCACCTCAAAGAATTAGCTGTGGGTGGAACCTGGCTACAATAACCACCATCCAAGATTTATAGCCGAGATGTTGAAAGAGAATCTCTCTCTGTGTGGGGAGAGGAAGGAATGGGGAATGGAAATGTGCCCTACATTGTTTTATGATGGGCTATGCCCCCCCCCCCCCATGGCAGTGTTAACCGTCCCAACTTGGTCAGTTAGAAAAGAAAGACACTTGGATCTGCGGTTAGCTGAAAGTGTATTTTATTAAAGCTAAGTGGTTACAGAAGAGGCAAAGCTGGATCTGGAGTTTTCGCGTCCAAAGCATATAGTTAATTTTTCCTTGTTCCCACCCCGGGTATTATCGAGTATCCAATCCGGTGCTAAGAAATTTATGTGGGTAATAGTCCCCATCTTCACGTGGCTGGATGGTTCTGAATTCCATAGTGTGGCCTTGGAACGCATGGCACGATTCATGGTTTCGTGTCCCCCCCCCAGGCTAGCCCTCCTTTTACCCCACTCCGCCGATCTCCCCCCACACCCGTTGCTTATGATAGGCGGGCAACAGGCAATGCAGAGCATAGCAAGGATGGCAGCCCTCCATTCTCCCTTTTGGGAGAATGACCACAGCATACTTTCTGAAATTGCAAATGTGCTGACAATCCAAAGGTCTTCTCTCCTGGTCAAGGGCACTTCCAAAATCATGGCCAGGTTCTCCTTCCAAGGTTTCAGTTGACAACGGCTGATGGTGGATGGGTGCCCCTGATCCTGAATAATGAAGAAATCTCTGTTTTTGTTTTCTGCAGCTGGAAAAGCAGCCTCTGATTGAGCGAGTAGAGGTAACAGCCAGTAACGTGGTGCTGTATTTTGAGAAGGTGAGTGCAGAAGCCACAACGAGGGAACGGGGGAGCTAGAGGGACGCCAATGAAGAGAGGAAGGGAGCTGCTGGGGTTTTGCCTTCTGAATCTTCCCGTGGTTCGTGAAAACACTAATATTCCACATGAAGGCACAGTCATAAAACAAAGGAAAAGGGAATTACAGGGAGTCCTTGACTTACAACAGTTCACTTAGTGACTGCTCCAAGTTACGACGACACTAAAAAAGTGGCTTAGGACCGTTTCTCACACTTACAACTCTTCCAGCATCCCTGCGGTCACATGATGAAAATTCATGGGCTTGGCAACTGGTTCATATTTAGAATAACAGAATAGAATAGAAGTAAAATAGAATAGAATATAATAGAAATAGAGTTGGAAGGGACTTTCTAGTCCAACCCCCTGCTTAGGCAGGAAACCCTACACTGCTTCAGACAAATGGTTATCCAACATCTTCTTAAAGACTTCCAGTGTTGGAGCATTCACAACTTCTGGAGGCAACTTGCTCCACTGGTTAATTATTCTGCCAGGTAATTTCTCCTTAGTTCTAGGTTGCTTCTCTTCTTGATTAGTTTCTTCTCCTGCCATCGGATGCTTTGGAGAATAGTTTGCCTCCCTCTTCTTTGTGGCAACCCCTGAGATATTGGAACACTGCTATTTATGACAGTTGCAGTGTCCTGGAGTCAAGTGACCCCTTTTTTGCGACCTTCTGACAAGCAATATCAATGGGGAAGCCAGAATCACTTAATCCCCGTGTTACTCATTTAACAACAGCAGGATTCAGTTAACAGAGGTGGCCAGAAAACTCGTAAAACGGGGCAAAACCCACTTAACGAATTTATCACGTAGCAACATAAACCTCGGGCTCAATTGTAGTCGTAAGTCCTTCTGTAGCCGCTGATGGGACATAAAATACCTTCTCGAAGTCGTATGTATGTTGGAAAGGGATAAGAGAGCAGATACGTTGAAAATCTGCAGATTGATTTTATCTGAACTTTGGATAATCTGAACTTCTTTCCTGCAGCTGACCAACGCCACCCAACAGATCTCCTTCACGGTGGAGCGAAGCATCGAGATCCATAATCAGAGACCAGCCTTTTTGAAGGTGTACGACTATTACGACGGTGAGCACAGAATACGCGGCTGTTAGTTCCCCACCCCAAGGACTCCAAAGCCAAATCGTGAAAGATGGTTAAAGAACAGCTCACATCCTTTTGGGATGTAGGGGAAAGCGCAATTGGTATTAACCCTAGTTTCCTTTGTGTTTCCAGGTGAATCGGCAGTGGTTCCGTACAGCGCCCCCTGCAGTTCAGGTACCGTATGACCTCCTTTTAGATTCTACTACACTCTTCCACCGTCTGTCTTTTTTTTTCTACAAGTGGAAAATTCCAAACATGGCCAATTTCAATTCTTATTCTCTTGAATAGAATATTATTCCCAAAATCTGTTCTGGGGTTTAGGCCAGAGGCCTCCAAACGCGGTAACTTTACAACTTGTGGACTTCAACTCCCAGAATTCCTCCAGCCCTCCTCAACCTCAACAGCTTTTAAGAAGTGTGGACTTGAATTCACCTGACAGCGCAACTCCGCACTTTTTAAAAGTTGCTGAGGTAGAGACACATTGCTTTTTAGATGGTTGGCATCTTTGAAATGCAATGAAATCCATTGTTCAGAAAAGTATGCAAAAGTGAGGTTGACTTCACCTAGCCTAAGCCCTAATGTGATTACTTTAAACATAGCTCAAAGTTTATAAGTTATACACTTTCTTATAGGTCATGTAAGTTATATATCACTTTATAAGTTTTATAAGTTATTGTTCATAATTTACATTAATATGTGAAGCTAGCCTCTGATTTATTCAAGAACTATACCTGTTCTGACCCCCCCCTCTCCACGCCTGTGAATAAACCAGAACACAGACCTGGCTGTTTGCCACTGTTTAATTAATGAGATAATGAATCCTTTGGCTGAGAGCCCAGACAACTCACATTCAAAAAAACAACCCAGATAATTTCGAATGAAGCACCGCAGATAATCCCAACGAGCAGACACGGCTAGAATACATAGATTTTCTTAACTACTAATTCGAACGGTTGTTTCCTGCAAATGTCCCCTCCCAACGCCTCACCTATAATCTCTCTTGGGAGGGGCCAATCCACAACCACCTGTGCTGAATCATCTTCTGTGAGTCTGCCTAGGGAGTTGCTGCTTCCGTTTCTCAGCCCTTTTCCATCTAGCATCAGGGACAAACTGCCTTTGATCCTCCCCACTGCTCCATGCCTCAGGCGCCTCCTGATGGCCAACCAGCCTCTCTGGTCCCTGCTCTGAGTCTGAACCCTGCACAGGGTCCTCCACATTGTCCAGGGCAGACTCATATGGTTCCTTGGTATCCGAGTCCATCAGCAGCTCAACCGGATCCTGCTGGACTACAACATATATCTAAATCAGTTCCTCGTGCAATAAATAAACCCCAAAATTAGAAGGGAAAAAGGCTAGTTCAGCTCCTTTCTGCAATTATTAACAACAACCTGGTGTTCAAATGTGTTGGACTTCAATTTCTTTCGTATCTTAGCTGTGCATGACAGTTTTTGTCCGATGTATTTCGAGAGGACACGTTTTAATTATACCCACTCCCATCCGATTTCTGTTTAACTGGTCCAGCAAGAAGGATGTGAAGTTCATCTTAAATGATAAACCATCCTAAAAGAAGAAGCATGTTTGGCTTGGAGAAGAAGTCCCAACACCCAAATTTATTTAATACAATAATACAATAGCAGAGTTGGAAGGGATCTTGGAGGTCTTCTAGTCCAGCCCCCTGCCTAGGCAGGAAACCCTATACCGTTTCAGACAAATGGCTATCCAACATCTTCTTAAAGACTTCCAGTGTTGGGGCATTCACAACTTCTGGAGGAAAGTTGTTCCACTGATTAATTGTTCTGTCAGGAAATGTCTCCATCTTTGCTTGAATGCTTGGCTTATTGGTGTTTTGATGGCCGTTTCTCTCCCACAGCTACCGCTGGGAACGTGTGAAGAACCGAATTGCCCTCCACCACCTTCCCAGTCAATCCCACTGCTGCTTTCCTGCCCACCCTGATGAGAAAGCGGAGGCAGAAGACAGGCGCCCAAAGGCCCAAGAAGAATCGGGTGCCCTCTGGGTGCCTTACTTTTAATCTACAACTTTATGAGCCCCAAGGAATCGGAGAAACATCACTGGCTTCATCTTCTCTCCATTTGGGTCTGGAAAAACAAACATCTGGCATTTGCTGTTGTCTTCTCTGATGGTGGAAAGAATGAAACAAACAAATAAATACATGTTTGGAATCCATCAGCTGTGACTCAAATCCATCTCTAACTTGAGTTTCCCCAATAGAAACAGGTTCGCTGGGGATATATTAAGGGTGAAAATGCAACATATCCAAGAGTCCTAAGACTGGAGGAGATTGTTCAGCCTGATTTGATTGATTTGTAAGATCTGTTTTGTTCCAATGGATGGTCCTTACCTACCCAAACCCAAAACTCTGACAGTCCTGATTGGGCAAAAGTGGAGGTGGTAGGCCAGGGGTGTCCAAACTTGGGAACTTTAAGACTTGTGGACTTCAACTCCCAGAATTCCCCAGCCAGCATAGCTGGCTGGGGAATTCTGGGAGTTGAAGTCCACAAGTCTTAAAGTTCTCAAGTTTGGACACCCCTGTGGTAGTCCCAGAAAGTCCCAGAAAGTAGATCACTTTGGATAGTTTCCCTCCACTTTGCAAGTTACCCAAGAACCTGTAAGTAAGCTACTCTGATTGCTTAGCAGCGATCTAAACCAATGTTTCATAACCTTCTCAATTTTAAATTCCCAGAATTCCCCAGCCAGCAACTTCAGCAGGGGTCCTATACATGTTAAAGCAGAGGTGTCAAACTCGATTTCATTGAGGGCCGCATCAGGGTTGTGTTTGCCCTTTGGGGGGGGCGGGAATGGGCAGGGTGTGTGTGGCCAATTTGACATCAATTCGACAATTCGGTAGCAGAAATTTTGAGTAGTTTGGAGAACCAGCAAATGCCACCTCTGGCTGGCCCAAGGTTGAGAAACACTGATCTAAATTGAAATTTTTTCCCCGCCTTTCTACTGCCTGCTGTACTGCCAGATACCACAGGAGAGGAAAGCACACTATCTGTTTCCACAAGTTTAGGCAATCGGCTGTCTCGCTGACATTTTTAGGCCCCTTCATTCCTGTCCACCCATCAGTGTGTCTATGTGAGGGTGTAGTGTGCGGGTAGGAGAACTGACACCCGGAGGTGTCAAGTTCATTGTCTCGCTCTTTCAAATTACCTCTTTTTTTTAATGTCCTCCACAGTTAAGGACTGGTTGCATAAAAAAGGCAAATCAAAATTTCCTTTTGAACTTCAAAGATTAGGAGGTCCGGCTCTTAGCAACATAAAACTACCAGTTGGTGTTAGTTGCGAAGTCGCGACCCCATGGAGAATGTTCCTCCAGGCCTTCCTGTCCTCTACCATCCCCCGGAGTTCATTTAATCTCACGCCAACTGCTTCGGTGACTCCATCCAGCCACCTTATTCTCTGTCGTCCCCTTCTTCTTTTGCCCTTAGTCTTTCCCAGCATTAGGCTCTTCCCCAGTGAGTCCTTCCTTTTCATTAGGTGGCCAAAGTATTTGAGTCTCATCTTCAGGATCTGATTTCCTTCTAAAGAGCAGTCAGGGTTGATCTCCTCTAGGACTGACCGGTTTGATCACCTTGCAGTCCAAGGGACTCGCAGGAGTCTTCTCCAGCACCACAGTTCAAAGGCCTCCATTCTACCAGTAAACTCACAATTTTCTGTCTCTTCCCATCATCTCACCATTCCCGTTGAACAAAACCACCAGCAACCGCAAGATGAGGAATTCAAACAAAAGGCGGCAGACGAGGAAAAAAAAAAACCACAGGGAACATCAGGAAAATTATGAGGATAAGAGGCAACTATAGAAAAAGAATTCATTTATTTATTTAAAGGACACTCAAGTTACTCATCTCCTGTATTTATAAGCCTGGGTGATTCACAAGAGCAGTAAAATAAATAAAAATAGAACCTACTCACACAAAAGTTCTGACGTCCCAAAATACACACTCCTCCAGCCATGAATATCTAGATTTACTGTCCTCAAGCCGCTCCCTGACCCGGACCTCAACCCTAAACCCAACCCTTGGGGGTATTAGAGAATCAGAGAAAATGATTTCAACTTGCATTTGACGACGTGGCAGGAGGAAAGAGATGGAAAATGATTCACTGAGGTAGCATTTGCTTTCAGCTTCTTTTGTGTATTAGACCAGGGGTGTCAAACTGGCGGCCCGCAGGCCGGATGCGTTATGTCAGTGGTTCTCAACCTGTGGGTCGGGACCCCTTTGGGGGTCGAACGACCCTTTCACAGGGATCGCCTAAGACCATCGGAAAACACATATTTTCGATGGTCTTAGGAACCGAGACACCAATGTTATGGATGGGGGGTCACCACAACGTGAGGAACTGTATTAAAGGGTCGCGGCATTGGGAAGGTTGAGAACCACTGCGTTATGTGTAGGCCATGCCCACCCCAGCTCCGCAAAGGGGGAAAATGTCACGAAACTTCACGTGACAGCAACGTGACGTAGTGAGTTTGACATCCGTGAACTAGACCCTCGGCTCCAGAAGTTGCTGATGTGCTTTATGGCATACTGTTGTTTTTTTTTTAAAAAAAAAACTATCTTAAACACACGTAGTTGGTAGAAGTTTGTCATTGTTTTGAATTTCAGAAACGGGCTTTGAAAAGTGCAGTTGAAATTCAGCCTCCGACTGCAACTCTTTAAAGGACCTGTATCTTTTTGTAGGCTCTTGCAGTAGGGAAAAGATGCAGCTGCTTTAAAGAGCTGCAGACTTTTGTTTGCTCATCCACACCTCTGAAATATATGTTCCAAACTATTTCTGAAATCATTTTTTTTGGGGGGGGGAGGGGATCTGAATGTTAAGAAACAGACAGCCCTAATAATTTATACAATGCTACCTCAATACACAGAGTTAATTGGTTCTGTGAGGTGCGATGAATACCAAAAACTATAAATAGCAGCCACTTTTTCCCCATGAGGAGTAATGTAGTAAGTCACAAGGCAGCTGACACTGACACATCCTACCTTATGCGCTGAATAACGAACAAAACAGTGAGTACCAGGATAACATTTTGGCATCAAAATGTGTTGGGTACCAAATTTGATGAGTTTCAAAGCAGTTGTCAAAAACGTGGAACCACTTGCCTCCAGAAATTGTGAATGCTCCAACACTGGAAGTCTTAAAGAAGAGATTGGATAACCATTTGCCTGAAATGGTACGGGGTCTCCTGCCTAAGCGGCGGATTGGACTAGAAGACCTCCAAGGTCCCTTCCAACTCTGTTATTCTATACTTTCTATTTAAAGTATGATGTGTGAACAACATGAAAAATAGAAAGGTTTCCGTGGATGCATTGATCCTGGGTTATAAAAATTACTTGTACGAGAATGACTGGCAGAAGCAGGGATGGAGTTAAAAGACGACTTAGCCTAATATCTTTACATAGCTACGAACAGTCCAACCTCTAAAGAATTCTGTTGACCTTATCTAGTGCCAAAATAGTTAAGTAAATTCTTGTGTATACACATGAGCAATTAATCAATTTAATTAGCCCTGGTCTTTCCCGTTTGACATTACCCTTCACCCTTGAGACGAAAACCCATAAAAACAAGAAAATCTGTGATTAAATTTGACCCAAGCAATATGGACATTTCATAACCAAAGTTGACCCAAGCAATATGGACATTTCATCAGGGTAGACAAAAAAAAAACAAGAATACCTGGACAGTTTTTTTCCGAGACAGGTTATTTATTTTGATGTGCCAAGATTAAGATCGAGTGACACTCTTGAGTTACTTACATTTTTAGCCAAACCTTCTCAACGATGACAGCTTGAAGGTGTGTGGACTTCAACTCCCAGAATGCATACTGGCTGGGGAATTCTGAGAGTTGAAGTTCAGACTTGTCTTAAAAGTTATTGAGATCGACATAACACCGCTTTACTTTAGGGTTAAGAGCATCTAAGTCCGTGATGGCGAACCTATGGCATGTGTGCCAAAGGTGGCAGGTGCAGCCATATCTGCCAGCACGCATGCCATCAGCTCCAGCGCGCATGTGCACGCCGGCCAGCTAATTTTCAGCCTTCCGGAGGTCCTGGGAAGGCCGTTTTCATCCTCCACAGGCTCCAGGAAAGCCTCCGGAGCCTCGGGAGGGCGAAAACCGGATCCAACGGGCCTACCGGAAGTTTGGAAACGATCCATTTCCAGCTTCCAGGGAGCCGGGAGGCTGTTTTCGCCTTCCCCAGGCTCCGGAGGCTTTCCTGGAGCCTGTGGAGGGCAAAATGGCCTCCCCCCGGCCCCCCGGAGGAAATACCAAGCTCAGCTTTGCGGCGAGCAGTGCAGTGCGCGTGGGCATGTGGCGGCACACTTTGCATTATGGGTGCCGGCACATGGACGCGGGCTCCCATTTTTGGCCCCCAACAACAAAAAGGTAATCCATCACCGAGCCATGACTGATCTAAGTGAAGCTGGGGTTAGGGGTCACTTTTGAGTACACTCTATTTAAAGAAAAATACTTTTTAAATAATTCAGTGCTTTTGGTATTATTATTACTACTATTTATACATTTTCAAACGTTCTCTGGGTGCAAGGATTCTTTGTCGGATAATTATTCTGGTCGTCTTTACATCAGGGTTCTCCAACCTTGGCACTCTTGTGGACTTCAATTCCCAGAATTCCTCAGCCACCAAGCATCCTGGAAGTTGAAGTCCACCCATCTTCAAGCTGCCAAAGTAGCATGGCTGGCTGAGGAATTTTTGCCAAGGTTGGAGATCAAGGGGGGGCTTCAGAAATTTTAGCAGGGGGTTCTCTGCCCGGTTGCTGGTGGGTGTGGCCATGGCAGGTGTGGCCTAGTCGGCCTCCTGCACCAATGGGGGGGGGGTGTTTTTGCCCTCCCTAGGCTCTAGAGGCCCGAAACAGACCCATTTTCGAACTTCTAGTAGCCTGTTTTTTGCCTTCCTCGAGCCTCCGAGCACACCCTGTACTTATCTCCATCCCAAACTGCCTGCGGGGGGACTCCTGGGAGGGGAAGGGTGGGCAGGGCCAGCCAGGAGTGGGATTTGGGAGTTCTCTGAACTGCACAGAATCTTAGCTAGAGGTTCTCCCGAACCCTTGCGAACGCCCAGCAGCCCAGAGGTTGGTTTGCTCTCGATTCAGCCAAACCGGTAGTGATAATCTGGCATGGGCCGCAGAACCGGCAGCAACCCAATTGGTCACGCCCCCGAACCGGTTCCCCGGACTCCGTTGGCGTTGCTGGCATCTTGTTTATTAGCTTTGAATGGTCTTTGCCCACGCGCACAACCGTTTACAGCGAAATGAGCATGCGCAAGCAACGCAAAGCCCGCCCAAACCGGTAGGGCAGCGATGGCGAACCTTTTTTGGCTCGCGTCCCATAAGTGGGGGGAGCGCAGGGGGGTCTTGTGCAGGCGTGCCGCACCCCATTTTTGCATGCTTTTTTCACTCTCCCCAGGCTCCAGAGGCTTTATAGGAGCATGGGGAGAGAGAAAACATCCTCCCCCGCTCCCCCGGAGGCTTCAGGGACCTTCAGGAGGCTTCCCCGAAGCCTCCGGAGCAGCCAAAACGACCCTCCGAGCAAACAGGAAGTCACTTCCGGTTTGCTCGGAGGGTCGTTTTGAGCACTCTGAAGGCTTCAGGGACCTTCAGGCGGCTTCCCTGAAGCCCCCGGAGCACTCAAAACGATCTTCCGAGCAAACAGGAAGTCCGTTCCTCAACTTCCGGTTTGCCCGTAGGGCTGGTTTTTTGCACTCCAGAGGCTTCAGGGAAGCTCATGAAGCCTCCAGAGGGTCTCCCCAGGCTCCTATAAAGCCTCTGGAGCCTGGGGAGGGTGAAAAATGGCTTTAAAAAAGGGTGAACTCAGCTGGCCAGCCCACGCATGCACGCTGGCCAGCTAACAGGGCAGCACTTCGCGTGCCCTGACAAATGGCACGCGTGCCACAGGTTCGCCATCACTGCGGTAGGGGTTTGCATAGGAACCCAGCCCTGCAACAGCCAAACCCCTGTATGGAGATCCCTGCTTTACACTATTCCCGCACGGTGACCATTTTTATCATCTCTCGCCTGTGTGAATGGTCTGGTGCTTCTTCAAATTTCCCCTCTGGTTGAAGTCTTTCCCACACAGAGAACATTTGTAGGGTTTCTCGCCCGTGTGAATCCTCTGATGCTTTTTTAAGTCTCCTCCCAGGTTGAAACTTTTCCCGCACTGAGAGCATTTGTAGGGCCTCTCTCCCGTGTGAGTCCTGTGATGGTTCTTCAAAAGGACCGCCTGGATGAAGCACTTCCCGCACTGCAAACATTTGTAGGGTCTCTCTCCCGTATGAATCCTCAGGTGGGTCTTTAAATTTCCCTTCTGGTTGAAGCATTTGCCGCAGTAAGAGCATTCATACGGTTGTTCGCCGGTGTGGATCCGCTGGTGAGTCTTCAGATCCCCCTTGTGGGTGAAGCATTTCCCGCACTGAGAGCATTTATTGATTCTCGTTTCAGTCCCGGGGTCTTGGGTTCTTTTCAGCGGCTGCATGTAACAAAAACGCTTCCCGCTTTCGGCACCGCTATTCGGCTTCCAATCTGCAAGGAGGGTCGGAAAGATCTCCCGGCTGCTCCCTTTCCCGTGTTCGGAGCCTTGGTAGCTTCGATTTGCGGTTAGGATTTTTTCCGGTTGATTAAAACACGAATTACGCGGCAGGTTTTCCTCTGAGAAACGGCGTATTTTGTATTCCTCCCCGGAATGTTGCACTCCAAGTTCAAACCTGTAGCGATATTTTCTGCCGTAAAAGGAGAACGATGGCATTTTATCCCGAGTGGGTTTTGTAGCGCTTTCGAGGAAGGCACCCGTACAACTCCCGGTACGTTGAGCGCACTCGTTCTGGGTTTGGGATTCGCTGCTTCCCTCCAGTCTTTCCACGCCTGGTGCTACGTTCCCCAAATTCAGGAACGGAAGGCCCTCACATGTCTCTTCAGGTTTTTTTTCTCCATCCTGAATATTCTCCACTTTCACCAAACTTCCCTTTCCATCACCTACAACGAGAAAGAAAACAATTTTTCCTCCTGATCGGCTGACTCTTTTTTAAGATTCCTATTCTGCCTAGTCGCAGACTTTTTCTCACAAATTCATTCGTTAAATTCAGCCTATCTTAGGGTATCTGGACCAACCCCTCCTCATCAAGCTTCCAAACAACTAGCCATGTTTCCCCCAAAATAAGACCCAGTCTTAGTTTCTTTTGGGCTTGAAAATGAGGACTCAGGCTTATTTTTGGGGTAGGTCGTATTTTTGGGGAAACACAATGTATATGTACCAATAAAGGAAAATATTTGCAGCTCAGGGTTGAAATGAGGGGGTGCTCTCTGAGATTTCTTGTTTTCTTGCAGACGTTTCATTACCCTAGATCAGTGATGGCGAACCTTTTTTGGCTCGCGTGCCACAAGTGGGGGGAGCGCAGGGGGGTTGAGTGCGGGCGTACCGCACCCATAATGCAACGCGCGACCCCCCCAGTGCGCATGCGCGCAAAACGCACGACCCCCCCATTTTTACATTTTTTTTGCCCTCCCCAGGCTCCACGGGCTTTATAGGAGCCTGGGGAGGGCAAAAAGAGCCTCCCCCGACCCCCCGGAGGCCCTCCAGAGGCTTCAGGGACCGTCCAGAGGCTTCCCTGAAGCCTTCGGAGTGCTTAAAACCACCCTCCGAGCAACCCGGAAGTGACTTCCGGTTTGCTCGGAGGGTCGTTTTAAGCGTTCCGAAGGCTTCAGGGACCGTCCCTGAAGCTTCCGGGGGGGGGGGGGGGCGGTTGTTGCCCTCCCCAGGCTCCTATAAAGCCTCTGGAGCCTGGGGAAGGCGAAAAATAGCTTTTAAAAAGGTGAACTCAGCTGGCCAGCGCGCACATGTGCGCTGGCCAGCTGACAGGGCAGCGCCTCACGTGCCTTGACAAATGGCTCCGCGTGCCACTTGTGGCACGCGTGCCATATGTTCGCCATCACGGCCCTAGATAGAATAGAATAGAATAGAATAGAATAGAATAGTAGAGTTGGGAGGGACCTTGGAGGTCTTCTTCAGGGAAGCTTCCGGAAGGCAAAAAACAGCTGAAAATGAAGGCCAAAGTCAGCTGGTCATGAGCGCACATGCGTGCTGGAGCTGACAGGGCAACGCCTCGCTTGCCCTAACAAATGGCTCCACGTGCCACCTGTGCCATAGGTTCCCCATCACCATCTTATAACATTTCATACAAGCGACCGTCCGGTCTCTTGTTAAAACCCTGCAGGGATGAAGCACCCACCAACGTTCAGCCGATTGGACCAGGCGAAGCCGATCCGATTTTCTGTCTCCGAGAAGAAAATTCTCACCCAAACCGCCAGCGTTCCCATGATCCTCTTGGAGGACTTTCCAAGCGAAGGTCTCCTGGCTCGGCTGGGGAGGAGGTGGATTGACGATTTGCAAAGACGCAACCGTCTGGGATTGTTCTGTACAACTCTGCAACAGGGGGAAAAAAAGGAACAGGTCGAGTTCATTTAGTGACCGTTCAAAGTTACGATGTCACTAACAAAAAAGACTTATGACCATTTTTCACAGTTACGACCGTTGCAGCCTCCCCATGGTCATGTGATTTATATTCGGATGCTTGACAACTGGTTCACATTTATGACGGTTGCAGTGTCCCAGGGTCATTTGATCCCCTTTTGCGACTTTCTGACAAGCAAAGTCCATGGGGAAGCCAGATTCACTTAGCAACCATGTTACTCATTTAACAACTTCAGGCATTCACTTCAACAAAAGTGGCACGAAAAAACAGGGCAAAACTCACTTAACAAATTTCTCACTTAGCCAGTTTCTCACTTAATATCAATTTTGGGCTCAATTGGAGACGTAAGTTGAGGGCTACTTGTAATCCTTGAGTTATGATCATAATAGAGTTGTTAAGACACAACAGTCATAAAACAGATCAGTCACGCGACTTGACCTGATTTTTACGGTTTTTGCAGCATTCATTAAGCAAACCCGTGGTTGGTAAAGAACTCAATAGTCACTAAGCGAACTGTTGCAAGTTGAGGACTACAATTACTGGCTTAACAACTGCAGTGATTGACTTAACAACTGCAAGAAAGGTAATAAAATGGAGCCAAACTCCACAAATGTTTCACTTAGCAATTTTGGGCTCAATTGTGGTGATACCACAAGGACTACCTGTACAGAATTTTGGACAGCCAATAAGCAAGACTTCAAATTCTCATTGGTGAGTGAATTTGTGAGTCAGGAGTCTCTCCAAATATCTGAACTTTTTTCTCTTAGTTCACTTCACGTTTCTCATCTGAGAAGACCGAAAAAGTGATGCGCTCTCAATTGTCAGAGAGATGCAGCTGCTTTAATGAGACGCAAGTAGATTCACAGCCATTTCTTATAGTCACAATTGGAATAATACCATTGGATTCACTGGCATGGCAATTACCTTTCTCTCACCATTTAGGACCCTGCCTTGTTCTTCTGAAGAGAGAGACGAATTCGCTTCATTTGGAGACGGGATTCCAAGGCCTGCAAGGGATGGCAAACAGAATTTAGAAGGCGGGAGGGCCCATTTCGTTTGGTCCAAAACGGGCAGACACAAAAGGCTAACAAAGACCTCTCATATACAGCTAGGGGGGGGAAAAGGGTTTCTTTTCAAAAGACCAGTTTAAATGAGAAAAATGTGCTTTTCTGAAATTTAAATTCTCCGTGGTCTTGTCTTCTTCCCTACCATGAGGGAACCTAACTAATTTTCTCAATATTTAATTTGATCCTTCCTTGGGATAAATATCATGTCTCTCTCTCTCCCTCCCTCTCTCTGTGTTTATACATACAACTACCGTATTTTTCGGAGTATAAGACGCACCAAGATTTTGAAAAGGCAAATTAAAAAAAAAAGGTTTTCGCACTCCGCAGACCTCCCAAAAAACGGCCCTGTTTTTTGTCAAAGAAGGGCATGAATAGCCTTTAGAAGGCTTATAGAGTGCTCCTGGGGGCAAAAACGGGCAGAAAACGGGCCATTTTTCACTCATTTCTGCCCTCCCCAGCCCCCAGGAGCACTCTACAAGCCTCCTAAAGGCTATGCATAGCCATTTTTGCAAAGGGGGCGGGGTTTCGGGAGGCCAAAAATGCTGTATTCAGTGTATAAGCTGCACCCAGATTTACAGCCTCTTTTTTGAGGGGAAAAAGGTGCGTCTTATACTCCGAAAAATACGGTAATCCTCAAGTTACAAAAGTTCCCGAAGTGACCATTCAAAGTTACAACGGCACTGAAAAAAGTGACTTATGATCATTTTTCACACTTACGACTATTGTAACACCCCCATGGGCATGTGATTTACCTCTGGATGCTTGACAGCTGACTCACATTTATAACGGTTGCAGTGCCCCAGGGTCATGGGATCACTTTTTACGACCTTCTTGCCAGCAAAGTCAATGGGGAAACCAGATTCACTTCCCAACCGTGTTACTCATTTAACAGCTGCAATGATTCACTTAACAAATCTGGCATGAAAAGGGGGTAAAACTCACTTAACAAACTTCTCACTTAGCAGCTGAAAGTTTGGGCTCAACTGTGGTCGTTGTCACTGCGTTAATTGTTTGCTAGCCGAACTGATGAATTACTGCGCAGGTCATAGGCCTTATCAGCAAGTGATGTACTGCGCCTGCTCACACACATTCCAGAGACTTCTTTACTTTTGATCTTCTGTTCGTCTGCCAAGAAGGTGGGCGACAAACTGCTCTTGCCAAAATGTAACAATTAGATAGATTTGTTTGTTTTCATTTTATTTTCATATTAAAAGTTTGTTTTAATTAGAACTTGTTATTGGACCTTACTTTCACTTTTCTGAAGATATGCTGTTTGGAAAAGCCGTTGGTCTAAGACCTCATTAGCTCAGGGTGAAATTTCCCTGACAGTCGTAACTAGAGGACTCCCTAATAACATGGTTGTTAAGTGAACCTGGCTTCCCCATTGACTTTGCTTGTCACAAGGCCACAATGATGATCTCATGCCCACCCCCCAATGTCCCTCAACCATCCTAAATATGACTTGCCAAGCATCCGGATTCTGATCATGTGACCAGGGGGATGTTGCCAACGGTCATAACTGTGAAAAACGGTCATGTGGTTGTAAGTTGAACACTGTGTGTATGTATGTATGTATAGTATATCACAGAAGTGAATACACCCCGTCACATTTTGCAAATATTTAAGTATATCTTGCCAGCAGTTTAGACATTAATGGCTGTGTGTTGCATTATTTTGAGGGGGGGGGGAAGCACATTTACACTGTTATACAAGCTGTATTCTCACTGCTTTACATTGTAGTCAAGTGTCCTTTCTTCAGTGTTGTCACATGAAAAGATATACTTCAATATTTACAAAATGTGAGGGGGTGTTATGTATATACTGTATAGCAGTGACGTGCGGTGAGGTTTATAGCTGGTGAGGCAGCAATTTTTTTAGACTTGTGGACTTCAACTCCCAGAATTCCACAGTCAGGCATGCTCAGTTGCGACCTGCCGCCCTCCGCCCTGGGATTCGGCCACGGCACCGCCTGCCAGAGCTGCGCGGAATCCAGGGCGCGCTTGTTGGGCGAGGGCAGCGCAGATGGGAAGCGGACGGAGTAGAGGAAGCCTCTCCCCCCCACCCACTTCCGAAAGAACAAAGGGAACCTCTGCCGCCACCCGGGCAACCTGGCCGGCCTCTCTGGCGGCGGCTCTCTGGTGCCGAGCTTGGGAGTCCCTGGAGGAGCTGGCGGGGGCTGCAAGTCTAGGGCAGCGAGTCATTCGATAGGAAACTTGCCTCTTGGAAGGAATGACTCGGCTTGGCTCCTGCTTTGTCTCTCCTGCCTCTTCGCTTCTCCGTTCGGTCGTTGGGCGGCAGATCGAAAGCGGGAGCCAAGCTGGGTCATTCCTCCCAAAAGGCAAGTTTCCCATCGAATGACTCGCTGCCCTGATGATGAGAGGTTAGGCTGTGCCTCACTTGCCTCACCTGACTGCACGTCACTGCTGTATAGCAATAGCATTTAGGCTTATATACTGCGCCATAGGGCTTTAGAGCAGTCTCTGGGCAGTTTACAAAGCAAGCATTGTTTGCATACTCGCCCCTAACAATCTGGGTCCTCATTTTACAGAGACAGGATTGAACTCCAGGCTGTAGGCAGAGTCAGCCTGCAGTCCTGCATTCTAACCACTGCGCCACCACTCATAATTAGAAGAATTGTTCTGATGAAGTTTTGTCTATCGGCTCACAACTCACAAGCTTTGTCCAAGGAGAAATAACGTAAAGGTAAAGGTTCCCCTCGCACATATGTGCTAGCCGTTCCCCACTCTAGGGGGCGGTGCTCATCTCCGTTTCAAAGCCAAAGAGCCAGTGCTGTCCGAAGATGTCTCCGTCGTCATGTGGCCGGCATGCCTAAATGCCGAAGGCGCACAGAACGCTGTTACTTTCCCACCAAAGGTGGTTCCTATTTTTCTACTTGCGTTTTTACGTGCTTTCGAACGGCTAGGTTGGCAGAAGCTGGGACAAGTTACGGAGCTTGTTACTAGGGATGTTAGGGATTCAAACCTCCGACCTGTCTGATCGACAAGCTCAGCGTCTTAACTCACTGATCCACCGCATCCCCCAGGAGAAATAGGTCAGCGGGAAATAAAAACAGAACACCTGACCGGATTCTGATCTGACAGCGATGCAGAACTTGCAAAAAAATAAAACACCATCAAAATTTCCACATCTGCAAAAACATGATGAAGCTCCCGGAAGTCCGGTTGCTTTTCAAGAGGTCAATAAGAAGCGATAAATTGATCCAATCCCCCGTGTCTTCTGAGGCAGCCATTTTGCACTTCACGTCACCTCTGCGGTGGCCACCTTTAAAGCTTGTCCTCTCAGCCTCTTCGGGTAACTCCAAGGAATCCCGGTGGTCCTCCTTTAACGGCCTCTGAAAGAGTGAGAATGATCCAGTTCAGAACCCGAGGACGTGGCAGGGAAAGGGATTCCTGTGGGGAGAGACATTTATGGGTCTCTTCCAACCTCATTCTCTTCAATGTAACTGACTTCGCCATGAAATGAAAGATCGTAGGGGCCATACGATAGATAAGACTGTCCTAATACAGGGCGGCTTATGACTGAAATGGAACTTGCCCACAATGGTCACAGACTGTTACGGTTGTAAAGTGGATCATCATGTGACGGATCTGATCTTAAGATATCGAGTTAGAAACCAGGAGACGGAGAGTTCTAGTCCCATCTTCCTTCCTTCCTTCCCTCCTTTCTTTCTTCCTCTCTTTTTCTCCCTTCCATCCTTTTCCTTTCTTTCTTCCTCCCCTTCTTTCTTTACTTTCTTCCCTCCCTTCATTCTTTCTCTTTTCCTCCCTCCCTTCCTTTTCCTTTATTTATTTCTTCCTTCCCTTTCTTTCTTTTCCTCCCTTCCTTACTTTTCCTTTCTTCCTTCCTTCCCTTTCTTTCTTTTCTTTACTTCCTTCCTTCTTTCCTTCCTTTCTTTCTTTCTTTTCCTCCTTTCCTTCCTTTTCCTTTCTTCCCTCCTTCTTTCTTTTTCTTTCCTTCCTTACTTTTCCTTTCCTTTTTTCCTTCCTTTCTTCCTTCCCTTTCTTTCTTTTCCTCCCTTCCTTACTTTTCCTTTCTTTCTTTCTTTCTTTCTTTCTTCCTTCTCTTTCTTTTTCTTTCCTTCCTTACTTTTCCTTTCTTTCTTCCTTCTCTTTCTTTTTCTTTCCTTCCTTACTTTTCCTTCCTTCTTTCCTTTCTTTTTCTTCCTTCCTTACTTTTCCTTTCTTCCTTCCTTCCTTCCTTTCTTCCTTCCCTCTCTTTCTTTTCCTCCCTTCCTTACTTTTCCTTTCTTTCTTTCTTTCTTTCTTTCTTTCTTTCTTTCTTTTTTTCCTCCCTTCCTTACTTTTCCTTTCTTTCTTTCTTTCTTTCTTCTTTCTTTCTTTCTTTCTTTCTTTCTTCTTTCTTCCTTCCTTCCTTCCTTCCTTCCCTTTCTTTCTTTTCTTCCCTTCCTTACTTTTCCCTTCTTCCATCTTTCTTTCTCTTTCTTCCCTTCCTTCTTCTTTCCTTTTATTTATTAAATTTTTATGAGACCACCTCCCCTACAAGGCAACTCTGGGCAGCCTTAGGCACAAAGTCAGCTGGCTGACCTTGGGCCAGTCACATTCTCTCAGCCCTAAGAAGGAGGCAATGGCAAACCACTTTTGAAACACCTCCCCAGGTAAACTGCATGGACTTATCCAGGCAGGCTCTGAGAATTGGAAAAGACTGAATGGGGGAAAAAGGGTGAGGGAGAACCTTAATTTCAGGTAGTACTAGGAACAATCATTCATATAAATGAATAACATCACCTGCCACCTGCCTGGGTTGGGGTCTGGTTGGCCCATCAGGAAGTCCTCCACCAGAGCCACCGCCTGGGAACACGTGTCTGGTCCTCCTGCCCGGATCCAGCTCTGGAGCTCCGGTGGGAGGCTGGCCAGGAACTGCTCCAAGATCAGCAGCTCCAGAATCTGCTCCTTGGTGCGTCTCTCCGGCCTCAACCATTGGCGGCAAAGCTCCTGGAGTTGACTGTGGATCCTCCGGGGGTCTCCCACCTCCTGGCAGCAGAACTGCCGAAAATGCTGTCGCTGCTTCTCCGTCCTCAGGGCTTCCTTCCGCAAGATGGCCGCCTTGACCTTCCCATAATCCTCTTGGTCTCGGTCTTCCAGGGTCCGGAAGGCCTCTTCCGCTCCTCCGCTCAGAGCTGGCCGGAGGTGGGCCGCCCATTCTCCTCTGGGCCACCGGCAGGCGGTGGCCACCTGCTCGAAGGAGGCCAGGAAGGCCTTGGGGTCATCCCAGGGGGAAGCCTCCGACATCATCAAGGGGTTTCCTCCTCTTCCGGGATGGAGGGCCCTGAGGAACTCTTGCCACTGAGCCTCCCAGTGCTCTTCCGTCCCCCCCAAAGGCTCCACTTTGATGTTTTGCGACACTCCGCATGTTGGAAGCCCCGTCATAGGCTGAGGCTGAACCAGACTGGTTGGCTTTTCTGCTCCTTCCGCTTCTTCTTGGCCTTCTGCTCCTGCAAAATGTGGCTCTTTCATCCCTGTTCCTCCCGATTCTTTGCTCTGACGGTCTGTAGAGAGAGTTTCCATGGTAGATCAGTTTCAGCAGAGTGGAAACCATTGCAGCATTTAAGAGATTCCAGAAAAAAAGACCCTGGTTATTATCTAAGATCCATTCTCAACCTTTTCTCTGAAGAAAATGGGTAGACTCTTTTTTTTTTAAAGAAATTTTTTTTTCCACTGTGGAAAGTTATCACCCAGCCCTTTCCCAGAAAAATGAAATATCCTAAGAAATATTGAAAAGGCAGAATATTATATTTCCCTGGATATGAAAAGGAAGAATTGAGAATAGCTCCCTGTGGCTTCCTGCCTCCACCCACTTTGTCAATGGGCCGTTAAGAAGGCCAAACCAGTCCCTTTACATAATAAAGAGTTCTCCCCTTCAGCTCCAGGGGGATGGGAATGAAGGCATGATAATATTGGCCCTTTACCCAACTCCCCACATGGCACCTGAGAACTCAACCAAACCTGGACTCAAAACGCAGCCTTGAGAGTTGCCCCTGCATGGCTCCATGGGAGTCTGACAACCAATCAGAAGACAAGCTCAAGATCAAAGGCCAGAGAGGGCATAAAACCAGGGACTCAGCATCTCAGTCCTTCCTTCTCTTCTTCCCAACATTGAAGCATGTGATCACCTTTTCTGTTCAGGACTCAAGCCATGTGGTCCTGTCCACCATTAAACCATCTTTCCAAGCAGCCTCCATGTCTCCAGTGTCTTTTTCCCCACTTGGAGCCGAACCCAGAAGGACATTTCTTCCAACACCACCCAGAGATTTAGCCCTTAATGACAAGATCATTAGATAACAATAAAAGAGGCAATCCATCACTCACGGTTGAGTTGGGGAGTCCCTGCTGCTCTCTGAGCTTAGTTGTTTGCTTGCAGACGTTTCGTCACCCAACTACGCAACATCATCAGTGTGTAGGAGGGTAGGGTTTGCTCCCTATTTAAATGCAATAACTTGCCCTACTAGTTTTGTGGGGTTTTTTTTTGCGTAGTCATTCCCGGATTAGGGTATTCTTTTCTGCTTGATCGTTGCCTGGTGTAAAGCGGGTGTTAACACCAGACAAAGCATTGTGGAAAGTTATCACCCAGCCCCCTCCCAGAAAAATGAAATATCCTAGGAAATATTGAAAAGGCAGAATATTATATTTCCCTGGATGTGAAAAGGAAGAAACATGTTTTAAATTGAGAATAGCTCCCTGTGGCTTCCTGCCTCCACCCACTTTGTCAATGGGCCATTAAGGTGGCCAAGCTAGTCCATTTTACATAATAAAAGAGTTC
The DNA here is from genome assembly GCF_964273705.1 of Natrix helvetica. NCBI lineage: Eukaryota > Metazoa > Chordata > Lepidosauria > Squamata > Natricidae > Natrix > Natrix helvetica. Next base: position 358,546,157 of record NC_138548.1, on the reverse strand, counting down.
TCCCCTTCAGCTCCAGGGGGATGGGAATGAAGGCATGATAATATAAGCCTTTACTCAACTGACCACATGGCATCTGAGAACTCTGAGAATTCAACCAAACCTGGACTCAGCCTAGAGAGTTGCCCCTGCATGGGCCCATGTGAGTCTGACAACCAATCAGAATACATTTCTTACACAGGAACAGGAAACAGAGAGGTGGGACTGAACAGGTTATAAAAAGCCTAGCAAGCCCCTTCCTCTTCCTTCTCTTCTTCTCCACCAACATTGAAGCATGTGATCACCTTTTCTGTTCACGTGGTCAAGCCATGTGATCCTGTCCACCATTAAAACCATCTTTCCAAGCAGCCTCCATATCTCCAGTGTCTTTTTCCCCACTTGAAGCCGAACCCAGAAGGACATTTCTTCCAACAACATCAAGCAAAAAAAAAACAATATCCTATCCAAGGAACCTCAAGGAGAAAAACCATACCCCCACCAACAATGGCAGGGCAATTTGCAATACACAAACAGGCAGCAAACTGGTGCTGCCTCTTTCTGATGATGTAACCAAGTCGGGTAATGAAACATCTGCGAACAAATAACCAAGTTCAGAGAGCACCAAGGACGCCATACTTTTTAGATTAGAAAGAACATCTGTGAGGTTCCGAAGGGTTAATGAAAACGGCCAAACACGACGGCTTGAAAATGCAGTTTATCTTCTTCCCTCCGGCACGAACTGACCAACAAAGCATTAAGGCAATGAATAAATTGTCAGAGCTGACATTCGGTTCCCCACCACCTTTTATAGCTACTTGGTAATTAGGCTAAACCCCATCCCCTTCCCCGGCGCACACACCTGTCACCTCGTGACCCAGAGTGACAACCACACGGCAATCAATCAATCATGGAGTCAGTTATCAGTTCTGGAATGTGCTCAGTGGAAACCTCCCTTCTCAGTTGGACTTCTTGTGGAGGGAAATCTCCATCTGGTAAGCAGGAGTCTTGGCTGCTGGCCCAATTGTCCCCCGTCCCCCTCGAATGGCAGCCGGAGTTGACCACATTAAAATCACCGAGCAAAAGAACATTTCTTAAATGATAAGGATGATAAGGAAAACATAATGGGTGCCTTGAAATCCCAAATGGCATCCAATCACAAAGAGGAGGCTTAAATAAACAGCACAGTTGAAAGTTCACGAATAACTTCCAAACTCGGACTTGGAAGTTCAGGGTTCTTGCAATTTCATGAGAATCGGACACTTCTGAATGCGGGAGCCAAAATCTTGTCAGGGTTGTGAGCTGCCCCAACCATGGTTGTTAAACTCTGGCTTTTTTTAAAGGAGCACAACACTCCCTCTTGGATAGTTTTACCTGCAAGTCAATAAGAATTGAACAATCATAGAATCCTAGGGCTGGGAGGGAATTTAAGTAATAGCCAAAAGTCAACATGGATTTGTCAAAAACAGATCATGCCAGACTAATCTTATTGCATTCTTTGATAAAATGAAAAAATTAGTGGACCAGAGGAATGCCGTTGATATAGTTTACTTGGACTTCAGTAAGGCTTTTGATAAGGTAGACCATAACCTACTACTAAATAAAGTAGAAGAATGTGGGGTAGACAGCATCACCACCAGATGGATTGGTAACTGGCTGACCAACCGCACTCAACGTGTAGTTCTCAATGGAACTGCATCTACATGGAGGGAAGTATGCAGTGGAGTACCCCAAGGCTCTGTTTTAGGCCCAGTACTCTTCAACATCTTCATCAATGATTTGGATGAGGGAATAAATGGGGAACTCATCAAATTTGCAGATGACACCAAGCTGGCAGGAATAGCCAACGCTCCAGAAGATAGGCTTAAGATACAGAAGAATCTTGACAAACTTGAACATTGGGCACTATCTAATAAAATGAAATTCAATGGTGAAAAGAGTAAGGTTCTACATTTAGGCAACAAAAACGGAATGCACAGGTACAGTTTAGGTGGTACCTTGCTCAACAGTAGTAACTGTGAGAGGGATCTTGGAGTTCTAGTAGACAACCATTTAAATATGAGCCAGCAGTGTGCAGCAGCTGCCAAAAAAGCCAACACAGTTCTAGGCTGCATCAACAGAGGGATAGAATCAAGATCACGTGAAGTGTTAATACCACTTTATAATGCCTTGGTAAGGCCACACTTGGAATACTGCATTCAGTTTTGGTCGCCACGATGTAAAAAAGATGTAGAGACTCTAGAAAGAGTGCAGAGAAGAGCAACAAAGATGATTAGGGGACTGGAGACTAAAACATATGAAGAACGGTTGCAGGAACTAGGTATGTCTAGCTTAAGAGAAAGAAGGACTAGGGGAGACATGATAGCAGTGTTCCAATATCTCAGGGGTTGCCACAAAGAAGAGGGAGTCAAACTATTCTCCAAGGCACCTGAGGACAGAACAAGAAGCAATGGGTGGAAACTAACCAAGGAGAGAAGCAACTTAGAACTGAGGAGAAACTTCCTGACAGTTAGAACAATTAATCTGTGGAACAGAAGTTGCCTCCAGAAGTTGTGAATGCCCAACACTGGAAGTCTTTAAGAAGATGTTGGATAGCCATTTGTCTGAAGTGGTGTAGGGTTTCCTGCCTAGGCAGGGGGTTGGACTAGAAGACCTCCAAGGTCCCTTCCAACTCTACTATTGCATTGTATTGTATTATTGTATTGTAAGAGGTCATCTAGTCCAACCCCCCTGCCCGGGGCAGGATTCCTCTGACCATTGTTGCCATTGTTAAGTAGTTCTGTTCTTAACAGCACTCACAATCACATATCTATCTCTTTCTTTTAAACTTTGGGGGGGGGGGAATCCTAACCCACGGATTATTTGGCAAAGTGGAAATCATTTGGGGCTGCCTACTTTATGTTAAACGAGTTAACTTAGTTAAATTAATTAACACCAACGTTAAGTGAATCTGGCTTCCCCATTGACTTGGCTTGTTGGGAGAGTCACAAAAGGGGACACTGCCGCCGTCCAACTTCGGACGGTCATTAAATGAACGGTTGTAAATCGAAGATTACCTGTCCACACCCCGCTCCTTCCCATCCCACTACCACCCACGCGGGAAGGGACGGTGCTTTGAAGGCGCAGGACGGGGTGGATCGCAGTGATCTCCTTCCTCCTCCGCGCCCAGAAGCCTCGCTGGCACACTTAGAATCCAGCCTGCAACGTTGGCTGGAAGTGGAGGTTCGAACCCCTAGTACAGGTCTCCTGTGTGAGCAGGGGGTTGGACTAGATGGCCTCCAAGGTCCCTTCCGACTCTGTTACTCTTTACTGCTATGCTATGCCATGCCATTCATTGCCATGCCACGCACGCATGCTAGATTAGAGCAGGAGGAAGGAGCGCGGGCACCCGGGGCGAAGGCCAGAGGATGCGACCTTCCTTTGCAACAAGCCACCGCCTTCTCCGAGCCGGATTGCAAGCCAGAGGCCGCCCTGCTCCAACCGCCCCAGCCCCGGGGTTAGCTCGCAAGGAGAGCATCGGATCGGCTCCCGCCCACCCCCTCCCCTTACCTGGACCCGGGAGGTGCTGAGCTGCGCCCGACTCGCGATCCCTTTTCCTGCCTTCCAACTGCAGCAGCAGAAGCCGGCCTCAAAGATCGCCCCCTCCCGGGCGGCGCCAACATTGCAACATTTGCTCGGCCGCGGCGGTGCCGAATAAAAGGCGGGGTGGATCGCGGAATCCAGCATCAGAATCGAACGGGAAGGGACCTTAGAGGTCTTCTACAGGAGTCCGCGTTCAGGATCCTTCCTCAAGCGCGAGGGGGGAAAGCGCCAGGGAGGGGAGGCCTTCTCCTGAGTTTTCTCCTGCCTTGCATGGTTAAGAATATGGCACTATGGGAAAAAGAGATTAAAAAAACACCCCCCCCCCAACCCCACATGAATCCAGGGCTACAAAACTCTGGGCGACCACTAGACGGCACCAGAGGGTGGGTCTTATTGTAATGCTGTGTTTCTCGACTCTTTTTAGCGGGGGGGGGGGCAGCCAGGAACCTCACTTTTAAATAAAAGGCTGTGATGTAATCACCCATTTTGGATTTGCAAAAAAATGCTACTGAAGGCCATGTAAATAAAGGCCCCAGAGGCTGAGACTCTGCAGCTCACAAAGTTTCTATTAAAGCTTTGCTTTCATTATTTTGAAGGAGTACATGAATCAATATAGGCTGTTTGCTTTTATTACGAATTGCCTGTTGCTCTATAATTGTTACTGATTAAATCAATATTTGCTGTTTGCTTCCGATACAATGCTAGAAATCATTTATTAAGAATTGAGCTTTGTTAGTGGCTTCTGCTTATGTTATTGTACACTGTCAAGAAATTAGTTGTTTTCTAGCCTAGCAAATTGTAACCTTAATACTGGATGGCATTACTGCAAATGCTATCTCAATGCTGCGTCTCGCTTCTATTCTTGGCTTCAAAGCTAGGCACATTCTTGAAAACATAGAAGGAATTGTTACATGGGAATATCAGACCCCATAGATAACCGAACTAGGGAGTTTTCCTGGCTCATAAATCCTTAAAGCATTCTGCCGAAAAACAGCTTGGCAAAGAGGGGCAGCCACCCACTACACAAGGCTATAGGAATACTCCAGATAAGGTAAGACAGAGACAGGAGCTTGAACAAAAGAATGCTTTAAAGATCACACATTGGTAACAAATTTTTGTCTCTGATTGGGTAAACTTTGTTTCTATCTGCCTAAAATGTATATAGTCCTCTGAGCCACTCTTGCAGGGTGTGGCTATTCCTTACATGCATTTTTTAAATGTTTTGGATATAGTTTTGCCACCCAGCTTTTGCTATGGCCATAAATAAAAGCTGTATTTTTTGCAAGGCTCATTTCGAGTCTCACTCTCTTTGGCATTTCAGTGGCTCCGGGAAACAGCTGGAACCTTACAATTTATTTGTTAACATTCAAATCAGGGATGGCGTACTCTTTGGTGGGTGTCTATAACACTCTGGTTGCCAATCTTAGCCTGAAAGGCAGATAAAATCTATGGTAGGATGAAATGTTAACAAGAGATCTACTATTTATTGTGCGTTTTTTTAAAAAAGTTGAGCTTGTATTTTCAATGAAGCCTCTTATGGTAATTACAAATTTTATTTATACAATTGTGACCTCTTATGACCTCATAGACAAAGCTCGCATAAACCCCTAAAGAAAAGCAATTCTAGAAAATGTTTTGAATTGGTTTGGGTCTGTTGTGGTATGGATGATAACCTTTAGATAGGAAGGGAGGGAGGAATTAGTTTCAGCAATGAGTTTTAGGAAGGAAGGAAGGAAGGAAGGAAGGAAGGAAGGAAGGAAGAAGGGAGAGGGATTCAAAACAGAATCAAAGAAAAGTCAAACAACAAACATGATTTATATGTCAAGTATGAAGAGCCAAAAGGTTAGGTAAGTTCAAGATTGGACATGTCACATGTGTTATGAGTGAGAAATAAATCAGCTGTAACAGAGCACAATTCGTAAGGAAGAGGTAGTGGTGAGAACTGGTTGACTGAGTACAGGAAGAATTAGCCTATCAAGTAATCCAAAATCAAGTGAGCTTTTGGCAGCAAGGATTTAGCTTAGTTTAGAAATCAGAATAGTAAACACTGACAAAATTAGCTTTTTCGATGCACATCTATACGTCTTGTCAAACGGAAATGTTTTTTCATAAAGCATACCAATGAGACACAGTTCAGTGTGAATTGCTTCTTTGGGGCAGCCCATCAAATACTGGAATAATGTTATGCTATCATGTTCACCCCAATTCTTCTTTTCTACAGATTAGCCCAGGGGTGTCCAAACTTGGGAACTTTAAGACTTGTGGACTTCAACTCCCAGAATTCTGGGAGTTGAAGTCCACAAGTCTTAAAAGTTCCCAAGTTTGGACACCCTTGGATTAGCCAAACCCAAATCCTGCAGCCGTTCTTCATGTGTTTTAGTCCCCAGGCCTTTGACCATCTTTAGTTGCTCTTTTCTGAACTTTTTCCAAAGTCTCAACGTCTTTTCTGTAGTATGGTGACCCAAATTGGTTGCAGTATTCCAGGTGTGGCCTTACTAGGGTTTTATAAAGCGGTACTAATACTTCATGTGATCTTGATTCCAAGGCACCTGAGGGTAGAACAAGAAGCAATGGGTGGAAACTAATCAAGGAGAGAAGCAACTTAGAACTGAGGGGAAACTTCCTGACAGTTAGAACAATTAATCAGTGGAACAGAAATTGCCTCCAGAAGTTGTGAATGCCCCAACACTGGAAGTCTTTAAGAGGATGTTGGATAGCCATCTGTCTGAAACGGTATAGGGTTTCCTGCCTAGGCAGGGGGGTGGACTAGAAGACCTCCAAGGTCCCTTCCAACTCTACTATTGTATTGTATTGTATTGATTCTGTGCCTCTGTTTCTACAGCCCAGGATTGTATTATTAATTTAGATAAGGCAATTCTACCATTTTTTTAGTTTATTTATTTAAGAAATTTAAGAAATTTTTATACTGCCAATCTCATCTGCATACTATTGTGGGGTTTACAAAAAAAACATAATACAGTATCTGGAAACATAAAAGAGACATTTGTTCCAACACGCGTAATGCAGCTCTGTGCCATAAGAGGCACGCTTTCTCGGTGCCACTCTAAAACTAGAAATAAAGCCCTGCCTAAACGAACAAGATATCTCTGGTTTTGTTTTTCAAAATACTTTTCTTTCAACACTGGTGTGCTTTTGCAATTTGGGATAACGATCCTGGATAAGAAAGGGAAAATAATAATACAGGTAGTCCTCGAGTTATACTACAATGCTGCTAAGTAAAATATTTGTGAAATGAGTTTGCCCCAATTTTACGACTTTTCTTGCCGTAGCCGTTAAGTGAATCATTGCGTTTGTAAAGTTAGCAACCCGGTTGTTAAGTGAATCTGGATTTCCCGTGGATTTGGCTTGTCGGAAGGTCACAAAGGTGGATCACAGGACCCTGCAGCCGTCATAAATATGAACCAGTGGCCGAGCATCTGAATTTTGATCAGGTGACCTTGGGGAGGCTACAATGGTCGTAAGTCATTTATTTCACTGCCATTGTAACTTTTGAACTTTTAGTACTCAAGTTATGACTGTAATTGAAGCTAGCAAGTGTGGTCATACGTTATAAGGGTCGTATAGCAGATCACATTACCCGGATCCATTTTTACCACCTTTTTCGTGGTGTTCCTTATGCTATATCTCTCCAACCGCAACAACTTTAAGCCTGGTGGACTTCAACTCCCAGAATCCCCCAGCCAGCAAAGTTGAATTCTGGGAGTTGAAGTCCACCAGGCTTAAAGTTGGCAAGATTGGAGGCCCCTGCCTTATGCAATCCTTTGCTCCCTATGAGGCCTTTTTCTCCTGGAAAAAAAGGAAGTGAACGCCATCTTGGTTGTTTAATTTTCTTGGGTTGGCTTTGCCTCCTAACGCCTGACACAAACAAAAGACAGATAGTCCTCAATTTGCATCCGTTTGTTTACTAACCGTTCAAAGTTACTACAGCACTGAAAAAAGGGACTTATGATCGGTTTTCATACCTATGACCAGAGTCCTCGACTTATGACCACAACTGAATCCAAAAGTTCTGTTGCCGAGTGAGAGATTTGTTAAGTGAAGGTTGCCCCATTTAACGAATATTCCTGCCATGGTTAGGGTTAGTGACCATTCGAAGCGATAACGGCACCGGAAAAAGTAACTTACGACCGCTTTTTCATACTTATGACTGTTACAGCATCCCTATGGTCACATGATCAATATTCATGGGCTTGACAACTGACTCGTGTTTATGACCATTGCAGTATCCTGGGATCATTTGATCATCTTTTGTGATCTTCCAACAAGGGGGGGAACAAGATTTGCTTAAGAACCCTGTGACCAATTTAGTAACTTCAGTGGCAAGTGGCACAGAAAAGTCACTAAACCAATGTCTCACTCAGCAACAGACATTTTGGACTAGATTGTGGTCGTTATGTCGAGGACTACCTTTATAGCTGAGGTTGAGCACTACTCAAAATTCTGGCTTGCTGGGCGTCTTCCCCAAACTGCGGGCATTCGTGTGGTCCTTCACCAAAGTGACATCTTGCCCCATATTAAGGTTGTCTCTAGCATGAATTCTCTGATGGGTTTTCAAATTTCCCATCTGACTGAAGCTTCTTCCGCACTGGGTGCATTTATAGGGCGTCTCCCCAGTGTGGATCCTCTGATGTATCTTCAACACATTGGTATGAGTGAAGCATTTCCCGCACTGAGAGCATTTGTAAGGTCTCTCTCCGGTATGAGTCCGTTGATGTCTCTTCAGAATCCCCGTTTCCCGGAAGCATTTGTCACAATGGGAACATTTGTAAGGTTTCTCTCCGGTATGAATGCGCTGGTGTTTCCTCAAAGTTCCCATCAGGTTGAAGCCTTTCCCGCACTGAGAACACTTGTACGGGGTCTCTCCCGTATGGATTCGGAGATGCCTCTTCAGGATTCCCGTCTCTCTGAAGCATTTCCCACACTGAGTGCATTTGTAGGTCTCCCCGGTGTGAATCCTCTCGTGTATCTTCAAACAGTTGGTGTGGCTGAAGCATTTCCCACACTGGGAACATTTGTAGGGCCTCTCGCCGGTGTGAATCCTTTGGTGGGTCTTCAGATTTCCCGACTGGTTGAAGCACTTCCCGCAGTGGGAACATTTGTACGGCTTCTCCCCGGTGTGAATTTTCTGGTGCTGCTTCCAATATTTGGCTTTATTGAAGCATTTCCCGCACTGGGAACATTCGTACCATCCTTCTTCGGTTTTGCCCGCGGGAATTTTGCCGAGCAAGTTTACGCCGCTGTTGGTTTGGGCACGTTCGGGAGAGTTACGTCTTTCTCCAAGATGGCTGCTTGGATTTGCATTCACCTTATGAACTTCTGTGCTCCCAGAGATTTCAAACCTTTTCTCAATTATTATGTTTTCCTCTTTTTGATTTGTGCTTGAAGTGCGCTGGTAGCTGTCCTCAAACCTCTCACAACGTTGCTCCAATTTCTCGGTAGAAGGCGCCTCATTCAGTTCCACACGGTGGAGGTATTTTGTATCATACTGGGGCAATAAAGAGATTTTATTTTCCTTGGAAATAGCGGCCTTTTCAGCAGTAACAGCAGTAGTAGATTCCTGTTGTAGTGAAATATCTTGGTTCTCACACCCCAGGGAGGGCTTCTGCTGCTGCTTTCTTGACTTGTAACCTTCTCCCTCCGTTTCTAATTTTATTGGCAGATTCCCAGAACTAAACTGTTGATCTCTCCTGCATGTTGGTTCCTGTCCCTCGTCTCGGTTCTCATAATTCTTCATTTTGAACTCTGTCCCCAAACTGGTCTCTGGAGGAAGAGAAGAAGAAAAATGTTAACCACAGTCATTTTCGTTCCAGTGAACAACGAACACACAGGTAGTCCGCAACTTACAACAGTGTGTTTAGTGACTGTTGGAAGTTACAACAGCACTGAAAAAAGGGAATTAGGAGCATTTTTCACGCTTATGACTGTTGCAGCATCCCCATGGTTCACGCGATCAAAATTCAGACGCTTGGCCACTGACTCACATTAATGACCGTTGCAGGGTCCCGGGGTCGCACAATTCCCTTTTGCGATTTTCTGACTAGCAAAGTGAATGGTGAACGTCAGACTCACTTGGCGACCGTGTTATCACTTAAACAACTGCAGTGATTCACTAAACAAACGTGGCAAGTACAGTTGTAAAATGGGGCAAGGCTCACTTAACCAATTCCTCACTTCGCAACATAAATTCTGGGCTCAGTTGTGTTGTAAGCCGAGGACTATCTTGTCACTGCATTAATTGGTTTGCCAACTTGTGCCTATATTCTGAGTTATACAGTAGACTGAACTGTTTCTTATCTGACAATTAGTGCGCATGTCAGACAATACGTCACACATTCTTTCCTTTCCTTCTGATCTTCTGTTCGCCTACCAAGAAGGACGCAGGCACATAACTCTTGCCAAAATGTAGTTAATTGAGTTAGCAAGATTTGTATTTTATTTTATTTTTATAGTAAAAGTGTTTTTATTAGAATATGCTATAAGGAATGCCAAGATCTTCGCCTCCTTAATTCAGGGTGGAAACCCCCCCTTGACATATCTGTATTGCTGTCTCTTTTAAAACTACATGTTTTGTTGATCATAATGAGTTCTCCACCACAAATGTGGATATTTACATTACAGAAGGCCTTCGACTTATTAACTATAACTGAGCCTGGATTTATAGTTGTTAAAGTTTGCTGGTTGTTAAGCAAGCCTGTGCATGATTTTATGATATGTTTTTTTTCCCGGCAGTGGTTAAATAACTTCATACATCACCTAATAAACACATTACGTGCTAAGAAGTTTAGAAACTTTGGGGATGTCTTCTCAGGGCACAATAAGCCCTTCTCATAAACATGTGTATTCTGGATTTTCCTTCACTATACGGCAGGGGTGTCCAAACTTGGGAACTTTAAGACTTGTGGACTTCAACTCCCAAAACTCAGAAGTCCACAAGTCTTAAAGTTCCCAAGTTTGGACACCCCTGCTATACGGTCTCTGTCAAGGATGAAACTTTGGCAGCTACGTGCCTCTTTGTTTCAACTTGCCATTAGAGTGGAGGACGCTGGTGTTGCTTCAGAATGGGTTAGATGGAGAAACAAAACCTCTATGATTCCGCTGAAGACTTGAGAGCCTGAAACCTTGTCAAGGGCATCCTAACAGGTGTTGAGTTGAAGCAGACGGTTCCCATAACAAAGTGAAGATGGACTATGTGAGAGATTGGGGGGTTTGGCTGGGAAAATTATTGTTTCATTCTATGAACTGGTACTTGGGAAGCTCAGAGTTAGTTTTACTTCGACATTACCACGCAGCGTATTTCAATAAATAGCAAGATTTTTGGAAATGGAATGACCCTGGAGTTTTATTTGGCTTCTCGAGCCAGCTCTTGACAGTGTCCTTCTCTCTCCTACAGGATCACACCAACACCTGCTTTCATCTAGAGCAGGGATTCCCAACCTGTGGGCCATGAGGGGTTTGCAACTGGGACATGGAAATGGCCAGCAAGCACTTGCACATGCAGTGGGAGAGCATGTACATGCTCCATTTGTGTTAGTGGCAGACATGTGTCCGTTTGCTGGCCACTTGGACAAACCGTCCCCTCCCCCCACTGGTCCGCAAAGTTAGAAACGCAAAGCGGAACTCTGATCTAGAGCAGGGAGTCTCCTAAATTGGCAACTTTTAAGAACTTGTGGACTTCAACTCCCAGAATCCCCCAACTTCAGCCAACTTCCCTAGACCCCCTGATCTGGAGATATGCAGTATGAGGCTGTAGAGCACCAACCATTACCATTACCCGCGTGGTAGATTTGCTTTTTTTTTTTTTCATAGCCGCGTTAAATTGCTATGTTCAAAAAATATCTTACGGAAATTCTTTGCCCGGTTACTTTTCCAGCTACCTTCCTAGCACATACAGGGGCGGGCTGCTAGGGGTTCGCAGGGGTTCAGGAGAACCTCTAGATTCTGTTCAGTTTGGAGAACCCCCAAATCCCACTCCTGGCTGGCCCTGCCCCGCCTACCCTGCCCGTCCCAGGAGTCCCCACTTGTCCCGTTTTGGATGCAGGTAAGTGCAGGGCGTGTGCGGAGGCACGGGGAGGGCAAAAAATGGGCCTACCGGAAGTTTGGGAAGGCCAGAAATGGGCCCCAGAGCATGGGGAGACCGTTTTCGCCCTCCCAGAGGCTCAAGGAAGGCTCCAGGGGAGGCACCCTCCCCTCCCCGGCCAGTGCATGGTAAAGTCGCCATGCCACAGCCACCATGTCACGCCCACCCAGCAACCGGGCTGTCAGGCCTGCAGTTATATTCCTTTTTAAGATCTTTGGCCTGCCACACACTCTATTATTTCGTTATGCTGTTTCATTAGTGTAGTAATTGGGAGGGGGGATAGAAAGGAGTAGAATTGTGGAATGTGTTGTTGTCATTCCTTTCTAAGAGCCCAAGGTCATCTTTTGTCTCCGCACCTCTGCATCTGACCGGAACCAGATGGGTGGAAATGCCAGCGTGGGCGAAGAAGACTGGACCATGTGATGGATTTATGGGTGTGGGGATAAGATCATGAACTTTCAACTGGGTGGAAACCCAGGAAGCTTTTAGATTTGGGATTCCACAGTTTGTTGCCAACATGCCTGTCTTATTAAATTGGAACTTTAAGGATAGCTCTGCCTTGGATTCTGATTTAATTCTGCATGATATTTGGAATGCTGACACGGGCAGAGAACCCCTGAGCACATCCATTCAAAATTACTCAGAATACATTATAACCTATTTATTCCTGGCTTCTTTTGAAAGAAGCTTATGGAACATCTGAATACGTTCTCGTGGTGCCATTCACCTCCTGAAAAGGAAAACTGGATCCTTTGCTATGATGGCTGGATTAATGCATTGTTTCTCCTTTACCTAAACTACTTATGTTCTCACGTTCCTCCTGCAGGACCTGCCAGGCGACAGGTTGTTGAACTGGCTGGGTCGGCTTCCACGGGGTTGCCTGCAAACACGCCTCTGTCTCCTTGAGGCCCATGAATTCCTATAAAGAATAAGAGGCAGCCAAGACCTTCCCATCAGAGATTCTGCTGCAGAAAAACAGGATTACGGTAAAGCTTCACATTCACGGCAAAACAATGCACATTACAGAAAATCAGACCACTGACCCAGATTTATAGTCACCAGACCAACAGAGATCTTCTATCCCCATGATGGCGAACCTAAGGAAGGCGTGGCACAGGAGGCACACAAAACTATTTCTGAGGGCATGAGAGGCATTGCCCTGTCAGCTCCAGCTGATTTTCAGGCGATTTTCACCTTCCGGAGACTTCCCTGAAGCCTCCAGAGGGCAAAAAGCCGCCCAACGCGCAAACCAGAAATTTGGGAACTGACTTCCGGTTTGCGCGTTGGGCTGTTTTTCACCCTCCCCTGAAGCCCCCTGAGGGACGTCCATTCCCGAACTTCCGGTTTGGGTGTTGGGCCGTTTTTCGCCCTCCCCAGGCTCCTAGAAAGCCTCTGGGGCCCGGGGAGGCGAAAAACAGACCTACCAGGCCCACTGGAAGTCCGGAGGGCCTCGAGGGAGGAGCAAGGGAGGGGAGGCCGTTTTCGTCCTCCCCAGGCTCCAAGAAAGCCGTGCACGCATGCGCGGGGCAGGTCACACATGCATTCGCAGGAGACACAGCGCTGGGGGGGGGAGGGGGGAAGAGGCATTAAATTATGGGAGTGGGCATTCAAGCACACGCGCCTGCTTTTGGCACCCGAGGCAAAAAAAGTTTCCCATCACTGTTCTATCCTCTTCCTATTTGGGTGGGGGTAAACAACGCCCCATGTTTTAGCACCTGACGCAAATTTATTCTTGCAAAGCTAAGTTGGCGGCATTTCTGTAGTATAGCTCAGTGGCCCACAATTGTTTGGCCATACCGGGGACGGGTTCCATGCAGAAAGGTTTTTCTGCAGACCGGAAGGGGTGTGGTTTTGCATGCTGCTTGCACCCCGTGGATGGGGCTTTGCTTGTTTGCGTGGCCCATTTGCTGATACGCCACGAACCAGCACCAGTTCATGGACGGGGGTTTGGGGACCCCTGGTATAGGTAGTCCTTGGCTTAAACCCGTTTAGTGCAGGGGTGTCCAAACATGGGAACTTTAAGACTTGTGGACTTCAGCTCCCAGAATTCCTCATCGAGCATTCCAGGGAACTCTGGGAGTTGAAGTCCACAAGTCTTAAAGTTCCCATGTTTGGACACTCCTGGTTTAGTGACTGTTTGAACACACAATGGCACTGGAAAAAGTTACTTATGATCATTTCCCCTAGTTGTGACCGTTGCAGCATCTCTGGTCACGTTATTAAAATTTGGACACTTAGAAACCGGCATGTATATATATGATGGTTGAACTGTCCTGGAGGTCAACTTTTGTGACCGGATAAGCAAAGTCAATGAGGAAGCCAGATTCACTTAACAACCATGTGACAAGAAAAGCAAGAACGATAGAAAAATGGGGAAAAACCCACTTAACCACTTAGCCACAGAAAGTTTGGTCTCAATTGTGGCTGTTAAGTCGAGGACGACCTGTATTCCCGGGCCTGCTTCTTGTCTGGACTGTTATGTTCCTCGACCTACGACTGGGGATTACCCTGCCTGACAGCCAGCAACAGCCAAGCTGTCATCAATCTTACAAATCTGAAAATACATCTCTTCTCAACTAACAAGTCAATAAGATGAAATTCTAGTTAAAAATAAAACAAACCCATTATTGTTTAATCTAAAGCAATGTTTTTCAACCCTGGCGACTTTACCTTGTGTGGACTTCAACTCCCAGAATTCCTCATCGAGCATCCTGGGAATTCTGGGAGTTGAAGTCCACACATCTTAAAGTTGCCGAGGTTGAAAAACCCGGATCCAGGACTGCGCAGAGATGGACAAATTAACTCTAAAATTAAAAGATAAAGAGGAATCGGAATATCATGAAATCTGGAATAATTGGTATGAATGGTTAGAAAACAAGAAAAATAATTAAGCCAAAAATAACATATATAAATACGTATAAAACTGTGTATAAAAGTATGCAAATATAGAAGCAGAATATTATAAACATGTATAGATAAGATGATATAACAAGGTACAAATGTTAACATAATGACTGTAATATATGGTGAAAAGAGAAAAGCATGTATAGATAAGACGATATGACAATGTACAAAATGTTGACATAACAATTGTAACATATGCTGAAAAGAGAGAAACAATAAAAATTACTAGGCAAAAAAAAAAATGGATCTAAAAGGAACAGGAGAAGCAGCCAAGAATACGTCTTTATCTTACCCCCTAATCTGGTACCAAGGAACCTGTTTCACAAGGTTGACATACACACCTCTCTCATCGCCGTTTGGACCATTCCAAATCTTTCGGAAGGAAATAATTGGCTGGAGTGGCTCGAGGATTTGATTTCATGTCCTGAAGGTGAGAATCAAAGCATTATAATAAGAACTAATGTTTACCCCCTTCCCTCCTTGGTGGTTAGAAACAGCATAAAAGATTGGTCATTTTTAAAGTACTGAGTAAGACAGAATCTTTGCAGAATAATCTTTATAGCGGTGGGAAAACCCTTAATCTTGAAACCTGGGTGTATCAAACTTTTACATTTTTTGGTGCCAAATTGCTTTTAGATCAAGGTTTCTACACCAGGCAACTTCCAGATGTGTGACTCCTGGGCTTCAAATCCCAGAATTCCCAGCTTTCTATATAAAATTTTGAGAGTTGGAAGTCCACATAACTAAGATCTGTCAAAGGTAGGAAAAAACTGTTTTAGATTCTGTCCATCACAAAGAGTTTTTCCCCCCGTTTTCTGCTTATTCACATTCACCAATGTGAACTACCATATTTTTCAGAGTGTAAGACGCTCTGATGTATAAGACGTACCTAGCTTTTGGGGAGGAAAACAAGGGCAAAAAATCTGCCTCCCAGCAATTTGCCTCCCTGCAACAAACAGCAAACAGTACAGACAATACACTGTGGTGTTACATTTCAGACTATACTTGTACTGATGCTGTTAAAACTGATGAGCTTTCTGGAAGTATAGTTATTTTCTGCTATTTAAAAGAAGATACAATAGCACTGGGCCTCTTCGGATCAAGCATTTATTTTAAAAGCTTCTTCATTTTGTTAAGCTGTCTAGAACAACAATAAAGCAGGTTTTTTTAAAAAAAAAAGCCTAATAATTTGAACATTCTATAGGCACTTATAGTTATTGACTTACCTCCTTACAGCAAACAGTCTTATTAGCACAAGAAAAAAAATCTGCCTCCCAGCAATTTTCCTCCTGGAGCAAACAGCAAGTTTCATTTCAGTTTAAGCACCCTCCTGATCAACTGCTGTTTCAGGCTGCAGGGATTGCTATAGCCTATTGCAGCCTCCGCAAGCCCCCTTTTCCCCGTTTGCTACAAGGAGGTAAATTGCTGGAAGGCAGCGCCCAAAGGGTTGGGGACAATGGGTGGGTAGGGGCTACGTTCAGTGTACAAGCCGCACCCAAATTTTCACCCTCTTTTAGGAGGGGGAAAGGTGCGTCTTATACTTGGAAAAATACGGTAGTTGCATGTTAATACAATGTTAATACTATAAGACTCTTTGTTAAACATTTAGTGTATTTTCATTGCTATCGTTTATAAATTTTGACTGCATTGCCAATGCCTTTCTTTAGACAGGTGTTCTTACCCAGCAGGCTGATTTCCACTTCTTCGTTTTCTCTCTTCACAGCCTCCAAGGTCTCTTTCTCTGAATATAAGAAATCGACATGTTCTTCATTCATTGAGCCCTGAAAGAGTAACACACTCCTTCTCACAACAACGGGACTCCTTTGCTCACCATCACACAAAAGTCTCTCAGGGGGTCCCCCAAGGATTGTTGAAGGTCAACCAAGCTACAGAATTAACCCAGTCCTCAGAGTTTTGGATTAGTAGGGGTGGCCCCCAAGTTATAGCAATAACCCTTATTGCTTATATATTGACTTATATACCACTTCATAGGGCTTTACAGCCCTGTGTAAGTGGTTTACAGAGTCAGCCTATTGCCCCCTGGGTCATTATTTTACCGCCCTCGGAAGGATGGAAGCCCGAGTCAATCTTCGGCCTTATGAAAATCGAATTGCCAGATTGCTGGCAGCCGGCAGTCAGCAAAAGTAGCCTGCAGTACCACATTCTAATCACCATGGCTCTTATAGCAATAGTACTTAGACTTATATACCACTTCATAGTGCTTTTACAGCTCTAAGCGGTTTACAGAATCATCCTATTGCCCCCCAACAATCTGGGTCCTCATTTTACCCACCTCGGAAGGATGGAAGGCTGAGTCAACCTTGAGCCCGGTGAGATTCGAACTGCTTAACTGCAGCTAGCAGTCAGCTGAAATAGCCTGCAATACTGCACTCTAACCACTGCGCCACCTCGGCTCCTATGACCACAAATGAGTTCCAAATTTCTGTCGCTAATCAAGACAGCTAAGTGACTTTTGCTCCTTTTTACGATCTTTCTTGCCGCAGGGGTTAAGTGACTCACTGTAATTGTTAAGCGAAACATTTGGTCATTAAGCGAGTCAGGCTTCCTCCATCGACTTGGCTTCTTGGAAGCCAGTTGGGAAAGTTTATAGACGGTGATCCCATGACCCCAGGATACCGCAACTGTCATAAATACATGCCAGTTGCCAGGCATCCGAATTTTGATGGTGCAGATATGGGGATTCTGCAATGTTGTAACTGAAATAATGGTCCTAAGTCACTTTTTTCAGTGCCGTTGTAACTTTGAACTGTGACTAAATGAATGGTTGTAAGTCAAGGACTTGACTCATGTCCCTCTGTTCCGGTGGTTTGTAAAATGTTTGACCCAATTATTCCATTTTATGGACTTGAATATTTACTCCATTAAAAAAATAAAGACCAAGAACTACAACTTGTTCCTCTACCAAGATGATGATATGATATACTGTAGGTCAGCGATGGTGAACCTTTTTTGGCTCGCGTGCCATAAGGGGGAGAGCGCAGGGGGGTCATGCACGGGCGTGCCGCACCCATAATGCAACGTGCGACACCCCCCCAGTGCGCAGGCACGCATGTGAGGCGCTCCCCCCCCCATTTTTCGCATGCTTTTTTCGCCCTCCCCAGGCTGCAGAGTTAAAACCGGCCCTACGAGCAAACCGGAAGTGACTGGATGGGCCATTTTTTTGTACTCCGGAGGCTTCAGGGAAGCTCCTGAAGCCTCTGGAGGGCCTCGGGGGGTGGGGGTGGCTCCTTTCGCCCTCCCCAGGCTCCTAGGTGAAAAATGGCTTTAAAAAAGGCTGAACGCAGCTGACAGGGCAACGCCTTGCATGCCCTGACAAATGGCTCCCCGTGCCACAGGTTCGCCATCCCAGCTGTAGGTAGCCCTTAAACTTCATTTAGTCAACATCCAAAGTTAAGATACTGAAAAAAAGTGACATGATCATTTTTCACGACTCTTACAGCATCCCCATGCTCGCATGATCAAGATTTGGATGCTTGGCAACTGATTCATATTTATGACGGATGCTGTGTCCTTGGGTCATGTTAGATACTTGTTCTAACTACAGTGGTTTCCACCAAGGTCCTCTGTTCCGGCGGGAACAGAGGTTTAATCCTATTGGTCGAAGGGTCTGACAGCTCCCTATAAAAGGGCTGCTGTCAGATTCAACCTTTGCTGGATTGTTCTCACTTGTTGTACTTTAATAAAGAGCTGTTTTAGCCTTTTAGCCTTGGGGGCCTTTCCATTCCCCCATCTAATAGGTCATGTGATCACTTTTGCCACCTTGTGACAAGCAAAGTCCATGCACTTAAAACCCTGTTATGAACTGAACAACTGAAGTGTTTCACTTAACAATTAGAATAGAATAGAATAGAATAGTAGAGTTGGAAGGGACCTTGGAGGCCTTCTAGTCCAACCCCCTGCCTAGTCAGGAAACCCTACACCACTTCAGACAAATGGCTATTCAACATCTTCTTAAAGACTTCCAGTGTTGGGGCATTCACAACTTCTGGAGGCAACTTCTGTTCCACTGATTAATTGTTCTAACTGTCAGGAAATTTCTCCTCAGTTCTAAGTTGCTTCTCTCCTTGATTAGTTTCCACCCATTGCTTCTTGTTCTACCCTCAGGTGCCTTGGAGAATAGTTTGACTCCCTCTTCTTTATGGCAACCCCTGAGATATTGGAACACTGCTATCATGTCTCCCCTAGTCCTTCTTTCTCTTAAGCTAGACATACCCACTTCCTGCAACCGTTCTTCATATGTTTTAGCCTCCAGTCCCCTAATCATCTTTGTTGCTCTTCTCTGCACTCTTTCTAGAGTCTGCAGATCTTTTTAAGGTTATGGCAACAAAGGTTGCAAAATGGGGCAAAACTCACTCAACAACCACCTCACTTAAGGACAGAAATTTGGGGCTCTACTAGGGTAGAGAACTGCCTGCATATTGTCAAACATACCTGATACGGCTCTGATTTGGCGTCTTGCTGGTTCCTCAGGAAGTCCTCCACCAGGGCCACCGCCTGGGAACACGTCTCGGGCCTCCTCACTTGAACCCATCTCTGGAGCTTCGGAGGCAGGCTGGCCAGAAATTGCTCCAGGATGAGCAGCTCCAGGATCTGCTCTTTGCTGCGTCTCTGCGGCTTCAGCCATTGGCAGCAAAGCTCCTGAAGCTGGCTTTGAACCCGTCGCGGGTCTTCCACCCCCTGGCAGCAGAACCGCCTGAAGCGTTGACGCCGGGCCTCCGTTTTCGTGGCTTCCCCTTTCAAGATGGCGGCCTTCACCTTCCCATAGTTGTCCCGTTCTCCGATTTCCAGCTTCTGAAAAGCCTCTTCGGCTTCTCCGCTCAAGGCTGGCAGGAGACAGGACACCCATTCTTCTCTGGGCCACTGGCAGGCTTGGGCCACCTGCTCGAAAGAGGCCAGGAAGACCTTGGGGTCTTCCCAGGGAGAAGCATCCGACATCTTGGACTTGCCCTCTCCGGGATGAACCGGTTGCAGGGTCTGGAGGAACTGCTGCCACTGGGATTCCCAGCGTTCCTCCATCCCAACGAATGGGGCCCTCTCGTTCCTCTCAAATGCGCCCCATCCTGCTTGTTCTGACATAAACTGAGGCTGGATTGCAGAAGGGAGTTTTCCGGCTGCTTCCGGTCCTTCTTCTGGGTTTAAGACTTGTTTCTCCATTGCCAAGTTATCTGCTGCCAGCCGCCTTAAATCTAAAGGCAGAGCATATTGGAAGCAGATTATTTGGTTGTCAGTTTTGACACTATGCCACATTTTAGAGGTCCCACTAATCTTTAGGGGAAAAAAATATTTTTTAAAAGAACAGGTTGTATTTCCTGTACAGGTAGATCTTAACTTATGGCCACTCACTCAGTGACTGTTCAAAGTTACTTACTGTCAGGGGAAATTTCACCCTGAGCTAACGAGGTCTAGAATTGACGGCTTTCCAAACAGCATATCTTCAGAAAAAAAGCGAAAATAAAAACCCTAGAATATGTTCTAATGAAAACAAAACTTTTAATATGAAAATAAGAAAATAAACAAATCTATCTAATTGTTGCATTTTGGCAAGAGCAATTATCGTCCACCTTCTTGGCAGACGAACAGAAGATCAAAAGTAAAGAAGTCTCTGGAATGTGTGATATATTATGAAACGTGTTAAGAAGCATGCGCAGTAAGTCATTGCTGATAAGGGCCTATGACCTGCGCAGTAACTCTTCAGCTCGGCTAGCAAACAATTAATGCAGTGACTCTTACAACTGAGATTCAAAATTCTGACAATCACCCCCACCCCTCCCCAGCATTCACACGAACCAACTTAGCAACTTGGCTCCACTTATCGATATTCACAGTGTCTTGTAGTCCCGTGACTATGTTTTAAGACAGTTTTGCTCAAAACGGCACCTATATTGAACCACTGAGTCACTTAATGACCGTGGTGTTTGCTTAATGACTACAGCGCTCACAGCTGCCAGGATCGCTTAATAACCACTGCACAAAAGAGCATAAACTGACGTTGGTTATGTGACTGGCCCATTTTACGACTGCCACAATTTAGTTCTGTGATGAGCAGGTTCCATTACGGTAGTACGTTGAAAACTATCTTTACAAAAAACCCTTTCCTTGGTTAAAAAACATCAAACCAGATTTCACCAAGAAGCTGGGATCACACCTGTAAATCAGCTAGAATATCCACTGAAATCATCTAAAGAATTCTTGGAACCGAAAAGTGATAAAAAAAAACACTGCAACATATACATTCAATCAGAAATGATTTTCTGGCTTCTGTTTAACCTGTTTTATTCGTCTCTGGATATTCAGTCTCTCTAACAGCGTCATTTATCCTGGGACTCTTAGAAAGGTTTAAAAAACCAGTGTATCGTCTTCAGTCTGGATAGTTTACTGCAGTTAGTTTACTGCAGGATCCAATCTGGGTTGCGGGACCAGAAGTTACCATAGGACCGGGATGGCAAACCTATGGCACGCAGGCCACAGGTGGCATGCAGAGCCATTTCTGAGGGCACGCAAGGCGTTGCCCTCTCAGCTCCAGGGAAGCCTCCTGGAGGAGAAAAATGGCCCAATGGGGAACCCAGAAGTCCTTTCCTAAACTTCCAGTTTGCGTGTTGGGCCGTTTTTCGCCCTCCCCAGGCGCCTAGAAAGCCTCTGGAGCCTGGGGAGGGCGAAAAACAGACCTACCGGGGCCACCGGAAGTCGGAAAACAGTCTGTTTTTTGCCTCCGGAGGGCCTCTGGGGGAGGCTGTGTTCGCCCTCCCCAGGCTCCTAGAAAGCCATGCCCGCTGGGATGGGCACGTGAGCGTGATAGCAAACGGGCAGCTCCTTTTGGCATGCGAGGAGAAAAAGGTTCGCCATCACTGCCATAGGAGAACTGCAAAGATTGTTCGGAGGTGGCAGATATTTCTAATGTAATCCCTGCATGAATTGTCCCTGTGACTAAGTAGGACAGATGAGGAGGGAAGTAACCACTACATTGCAAGAACACAAGTGAACGGTCAAGATGAGGAAACCCGAACTCATTGGTAGCCTCATATTGCAATGAACAAGGACATACATTCAATTTAGCACCTATTTAGATTGTTGGCTGAGCAAGTACAAAGATAGCCAGGGAAATCATTGAAGCCTGAGAAACCAGCTCCTTGTCAGTCAGCACAAGGGCTGATTTACCCCCAGCCCAAAGCACACATTCCGTTAGAGAGAAGTTCACCGAGGATAAGCTCCTGCATAAGTCCGGAAGCACTGAGGAGTAAATCTCAGGTACCAATGATAGACCCAGATGGGATTCTGCAACATTCTCTGACACTTATATTTTCCATTATTAACGTTTATCATTTGTTTAATATTATTTAATATTACTCTATTTTATTGGGTTGATTTTGCTGTTAAGGTTATTTTAGCCTGGCCTGGCCTGTTTGGTTGAATCTTTCAGCTGATTTTATGTTTTGTATGCCACAAAAGTCCAGTGGAGCTAGGTGGCTAATAAATTTCAATCAATCAATCAATCAATCAATCAAATCTACTGGATTTGCAGGCTGCAGCAAACAACTGATCTTGAGCAGCATCCAATTCCCCAAATCCATCATTTGGGATTAAAAACACAAAGAATCCCAATGTAAAACCAAAACTATAATAAGGAACTGGGAAAGGGGTGTGCGTGTCCAAATTAAATCAAGTAAATCTTATCCCCCGCCCCCCTCCATAGGAAGAGCTGCAGCATCTCCTCCCATTTCCCATCTGAATAAAAAAAGGATTTTCCTACACCCAGGTAGGACAGACAAAACCCTTCACACTTTTAGAGTTGATCATCGCCCTACTCGGTGATAGGAACCACCGAAATAATTGTTGGTGCGGTTCACGCTTAACATACGCCGCCTTCGGTTTGACCGAAGCGTAATACATGAAATTACCTGCTCTAATGTCCTACCTGACAATGACTACTCCAGCTTCAACCACGACAACAACACACCAGCATACAATAGATAACAAACTCAAGGTAAACCACTCCAAACACGATTGCCGAAAATAGGACTTCAGCAACAGAGTGCCAAACGACCTGGAATGCTCTGCCTGACTCCATTGTTACATCCTCAAAGCCCCAAAACTTTAACCTTAGACTGTCCACTGTTGACCTCACCCCATTGGTCCCTGTCCCAATGTTTCCTTTTACCCATCTCCATTTCATGTACTCAAAATCATGTTTATACTTATCTACACTATATTGGCAAAAGTATTTGCTCTGCTTCTGATTATGTGGATGGGTGGTTGAGCGAACACTTTTTGGCAATATAGTGTATGTTATCTAATACATGCTTGACGAAATAAATAAATCAAATAAAAATAAATAAATAAATAAATAAATAAATAAACAAACAAACAAACAAACTTTTCCCTTTTATGCCCCACTCCAGGAAGAGTACCCCAAAAGCCAATTCGGCTCGCTTCTCTCCCAGAAAAGTCAAGGATTAGAGCGGGGTTTTGCTTCCAGCCGGGGGTCATCACCGGCAAAAGCTCCGCAGCGATGGGACAGCGAGGATGGAGGAGGTCCTCCCATGCTCCCCCGTGCCGAGACCCACCCCCCTACGAGCTGCATGCTCCGTTGAAAATGCAAGGAATGCAATGCAACGCAAGGAATGCAATGCAATGCACGGAATGTAATGCGATGCAATGCAATGCCAGTATGCGATGCAAGTAATCCAGAACCTCCCCCCACTTTGCTTCGAGAGACGGGACGAGGCGCGGCTGGAAGGAGGGCTTCCCAAAACCGGGGTGGGGGGAGAGTGAGGCCTCCCCGCGCAACGCTGCGCCGGCGGCTACTCCCCCCCCCCATGCAGAATCGCAAAAGGGGAGGCGGCCCTGCTGCAGCCGCGGAGGTCGGAGGAGCCCCCTACCGCAAGGAGACGAGCGTCTTCGCCTCGCCCCCGTCGGATGGACGCGCGAGACCCCCGGACGTTTCCCCGAAACCCTCTCCGGGCACCCGCTGCGCTCCCTTTCCCCTTCGCTCCCCCTTCCCTTCCTCTGGGCGCTCCGGCGCTAAACTGGCGGAAGGGCGTCCGCGAGCGCCCCCTCTCGGATCCCGCCTTCCAAACACCCCGTAAGAAACATAAAACCCAGGGACGAAGCGCCGTGCCTAGGTGGGCTTCGCATCGCTTTTCAGTGATGGCGTGGTTGTGCAGCCGGATGCCGCACCGTCCGAGTTGGCTTTTACCTGACGAGAATGAGGGGGGAGGGAGATGAGCTAAAGGGCGTGAAGGTGCATGGCTTCCCCGACGAAAGGTGAACCCCGGGACGCTCAATCAGACTAGAGCTAGAAGGGACCTTGGAGGTCTTCTAGTCCAGCCCCCTGCTCAAGCAGGAGACCCCGCACCATTTCAGACAAGAATAGAATAAAACAACAGAGTTGGAAGGGACCTTGGAGGTCTTCTAGTCCAGCCCCCTCCCCTCCTCAAGCAGGAGACCCTGCACCATTTCAGACAAGAATAGAATAAAATAACAGAGTTGGAAGGGACCTTGGAGGTCTTCTAATCCAGCCCCCTCCCCTGCTCAAGCAGGAGACCCTGCACCATTTCAGACAAGAATAGAATAAAATAACAGAGTTGGAAGGGACCTTGGAGGTCTTCTAGTACAACTCCCCCCCCC
The DNA here is from genome assembly GCF_964273705.1 of Natrix helvetica. Classification (NCBI taxonomy): domain Eukaryota; kingdom Metazoa; phylum Chordata; class Lepidosauria; order Squamata; family Natricidae; genus Natrix; species Natrix helvetica. Next base: position 358,521,955 of record NC_138548.1, on the reverse strand, counting down.
CCTGCTTAGGCAGGAGAATCATTTCAATCAAATGGGTATCCAAACTGAGGGGCAAATAACATGGGTTTTGTTATTTGTTAACTAACATAGATTGTATTTTAATCTGATTTATAGTCTTTCTTTTAAAATGATGTTCAATATTTACTATCTAATTTTTAAAATGTTAGTGTTATATTAATTGCATTTGTTTTTTGGATTGTTTCTAATTTCCTTTTAACTTTTGTAATATGTGTTTTTTAATGCTGTACCCCGCCCTGAGTCCTTTGGGAGAAGAGCGGCATATAAATCCAATAAAACAAACAAACAAACTAGCGTTTAATATTCCTCAGCTGATAAACAAGCTGGAGACTAGGTCCAGATAAGAAAAGTTTGTTAGTACAAATTGAGGTCTGGCTTATCTGTTGTGAACCCTAAACCACCTTTCTCCTTACAATTTATTCCCCTTCAGACCTCATTTTAATAAACATGTATGCTATTATCTTGTCCAATCAACTTTCCTCTTTCAGGTTTCTTTGTTATGTTAACTATAAAAGGGGATACAAGCTAAGATCTGGGTTCCCTCTTGGAATGAGGAATCCCTTTTGTCTGAATATTCTAATAAATTCTAATAAAGTGATCCTCCTGTCTCGGTTTGTCTCATTGGAAAATACACACACCGAGGCATGAGCCTGAAAAAGCCATATTTGGCCATCAAATCACTTTTTTAAAACTTCCAATGTTGGAGCATTCACAAGTCCTAGAGACAAGTTCTTCCAATTTTTTGGTCTCTGCAAAGAAATGAAAATGCCCCAAAGGAAAACCCCATTTAGAAGGTTGAAGGAGAGACTCCGCCGGCGGGACCAAAACATTTTGAACCGAAAAAGAAAAATTAAGTTGTCATGATTCATCTTGCAGACATATTAAGTGCTTGCAGGACAAGAAACAATGCATGGAAAGTAATCAAGGAGAAACTTCCTAACAGTGAGGACAATTAACCTGCGGAACAGTTTGCCACCAGAAGTTGTGGATGTTTCATCACTGGAGGTTTTTAAGAAGAGACTGGACAGCCACTTATCTGAAATGGTAGGTTTATTTGCTTGAGCAGGGGGCTGGATTAGAAGTCCTCCACGATTTCCTGGGTTTCACGGCAGGACAATCATAAATTATTAGACAGAGAGACAGATTAACAGAGTTGGAAGGGATCTTGTAGGTCATCTAGTCCAACCCCTGCCCAAGCAGGAGACCTACATCATTTCTGACAGATGGCAGTCCAGTCTCTTCTTGAAAGCCTCCAGTGATGAAGCTGCCACAACTTCCAAAGGCAAAAGCTGTTCCATTGGTTGATTGTTCTCCCTGTCAGAAAATTTCTCCTTATTTCTAGGTTGAATCTCTCCTTGGTCAGTTTCCATCCATTATTCCTTGTCCGGCCTTTGGGTGCCTTGGAAAATAGCTTGACCCCTTCCTCTTTGTGGCAGCCCTTCAAGTATTGGAAGGCTGCTATTATGTCTCCCCTAAACTATATTAAAAAATCTGATCAACATTTACAGCAATCCATTTTAGAATGCTGTGCAAATAATAATTGGGTGTTTGATATAATACAATACAATACAATAGCAGAGTTGGAAGGGACCTTGGAGGTCTTCTAGTCCAACCCCCTGCCTAGGCAGGAAACCCTATACCGTTTCAGACAAATGGCTATCCAACATCTTCTTAAAGACTTCCAGTGTTGGGGCATTCACAACTTCTGGAGGCAAGCTGTTCCACTGATTAATTGTTCTGTCAGGAAATTTCTCCTCAGTTCTAAGTTGCTTCTCTCCTTGATTAGTTTCCACCCATTGCTTCTTGTTCTACCCTCAGGTGCTTTGGAGAATAGTTTGACTCCCTCTTCTTTGTGGCAGCCCCTGAGATATTGGAACACTGCTATCATGTCTCCCTTAGTCCTTCTTTTCATTAAACTAGACATACCCAGTTCCTGCAACCGTTCTTCACATGTTTTAGTCTCCAGTCCCCTAATCATTTTTGTTGCTCTTCTCTGCACTCTTTCTAGAGTCTCCACATCTTTTCTACATTTACTTGAGGAATGGACAACTATGACAACTTTGTGACCTGTGGACTTCAACTGCCAGAATTCCTAAGCTAGCCATGCTCATCATAAGCCATCTGGCTTAGGAATTCTGGGAGTTGAAGCCCACAGGTCCTAAACTTGCCATGGTTCCTTCCCCTCCCATTATGGTCTGTGAACCCAGCAATAAAAAATAGCGCACTAGCTGAGAATCAAACAAAAAATTGAGGGGATACTACCAATTTAACAAAGGCAATGTTGGTATTCTCCATAAAGTTTTTTGTTATATAATAAAAAGTAGAATTAGCTCAGTGTAAATAAATTCATTTATTGTCTTGTAAATATTTCTCTTCCCCTGAATAGCAATTCTCCCGTTTGATTTAATCCCTCCGGACCATACAGTCATAAAACATCTTGCCTAGAGGATAGCAGCTGCTACTACTTTGATAAAGATCAAGAATACCTAAAAATGAAAATAACATTTACACAGCGGTCTCATGCTCAGCACAAGGTGTCCTAAGGCTACAGCAACTTTTAAGTATTGAGGATCCAGGTAGAACTTTCTGTATTCTTGAGGTCAGCCACTTTTAAGAGACATGGACTTCAGCTTCCAGATGGCTGGGGAATTCTGGGAGTTGGAGTCCACAGATCTTAAAGTAGCCGAGGGTAAGAAACACTGCATTAAGAGATATAAGTGCTATTGGAGAATACTGGCAGAGGCTGAATATTAACAGAGCTGGAAGGGACCTTGTAGGTCATTTAGTCGCCTTCCCCTAGCAGGAGATGCTACTACACCCTTTTCTGACAAATGGTAGTCCAATCTCTTCATAAAAGCCTCCAGTGATGAAGCTAATAATGATTTGCTGGAAGCTGGCATTTACTTCCAGGTCCGGCAAAAACCAGCTCATAGCAAACAATGGGTTTGCTTAATGACCGCCGCAAAAGAGGTGGTAAATTCAGATTCTGCTTCACAACCATCATGACTTAATGACTGTAACTGCCAGGCTCAATTTCGGTTGTAACTTGAGGACCAGCTGAATTCACTTTGTTGAGACAATGAAGTTATTAAACCAACATCGTCTCTCCATGAACCTTGTGCTCCAGTTCAACAAGTCCAGAAAAAAACATAAGGCAGTCTTCAACTTATGGCCACAATTGAGCCCAACATTTCTGTTGTCAAATGAGACTTTTGTTAGGTGAGTTTTGCCCCGTTTTACTTCCTGCCACAGTTGTTGCGAATTGCTGCACTTCTTAAAGTTAGGAACACGGCTTCCACGTTGATTTTGCTTCTCGGAATGTCACAAAAGGGGAACAAGACGTTGCAATAGTCATAAGTATGAATCAGTCACCAGGCATCTAAATTTTGATCGGGTAACCACGGGGATGCTACAATGGTTGCAACTGTGAAAAACTGTCGTAGGTCACTTTTTTCAGGGCTGTTGTGACTTTGAACCGTCACTAAATGAACTGCTGTAAGTTGAGGATTGCCTGTATTTTTTCGTGCCAGAGTGTTGTGACACAGAGGCTGTCTAGGCCACTACTAGGATGTACAGTGGTGAAATGCAATTTTTTTTACTACCGGTTCTGTGGGCGTGGCTTGGTGGGTGTGGCTTGGTGGGCGTGGCAGGGGAAGGATACTGCAAAATCCCCATTCCCTCCCTATCTCACTAACCTGCTTTCCAGCTCCGTTCTCCTGTTCAGGGCAGCAAAAGAAGATCAGCTGGGAGGCAACTGGGGCGGGGCCAGCCTATTTGCTGGTTCTCCGAACTACTCAAAATTTCTGCTACTGGTTCTCCAGAACCCGCTGGATTTCACACCTGATGTACACCATTCAGAATTGGGCTGCGGAAGTGGTGGACGAGTGCGCGTGCGCAGCTCCACTGGGGCATGCAGCAGGTGACTTAAGCGCAGCTCTATCTGTACGAGCAGCTCTCTCACAAATGGAGTTGTATGCGCATACTCATCCGTTGCTCGCATGAAACCATTCCCCCCCCGCCAGTCCGCAAAGTCGGAAAGGTTGGAGATGGCAAATCCTACCCAGCAGGGTTCCCCAACCTCTGGTCCGTGGACTGGCACTGGGCCCCAGCATGCCAGCAACTGGGACACACAAACAAGGGAAATCCCATCCATGAGATGTAAAACCAAGCCCCCTCTGATCCATGAAAAAAATCTCTCTCCACGGAATTGGTCCCTGATGATGCCCAAAAGTTTAGGGCTCACTGCTATAACAAGATTTGAGGGAGGCAAAAGTCTGATTAAGAGCCTGCTATATGTTGTCATGCGAGGCCATGTGGCTTGCCCCAAGTTACTTATTATTTGTTAGTTTAATATTCCCTCTGGCCTTCAAAAGCATCACGGTGAATAAATAATAAGGAATAGCAAGAAGTCACCAGAGTTTTTGTCAACAAAGAACAGACACGAAAATGACTCAGTGTGAACATAGGAGCAATGAAATACAAGATGGCAAAACCCACACCGTCTCACGCATCCTTTCTCACATCATAGGTTTTAGAGGTTTTGACGGATGGCATGAAATGTTTTATAACGCTAGCAAAAGAGGCAATTGCTGGGAGTAACAAAACTTTTTAAAAATTTCATTCGGAAAAGCCCGGAAAAAAGAGGACTTCTCTGTAAGGTGTAGGTTCCCCTCACACATATGTGCTAGTCGTTCCTGACTCTAGAGGTCAGTGCTCATCTTGGTTTCAAAGCTGAAGAGCCTGTGCTGTCCGAAGACGTCTCAGTGATCATGTGGCTGGCATGACTAAATGCCAAAGGCAGCCGGAACGCTGTTATTTTCCACCAAAGTGGTCCCTATTTTTCTACTTGCATTTTTTATGTGCTTTCGAACTGCTAGGTTGTCAGAGGCTGGGACAAGTAACGGGAGCTTATTCGGTTACGCAGCGCTAGGGATTCGAACCGCTGAACTGCCAACTTTTCTGATCGACAAACTCAGCGTCTTAGCCACCGCTTCCCATCAGAACCATGTTTCTTATTTTTATGCTTCTTATTTTTTCTCTCTTGGTATTACAGCATGTTTTTCCCTGGAAATTCCTTTCCATTCCATCATTCCCAAATCCTAGGGCCTTTGGTCCTGCTGGGTTCCTGTACGGATTCTCTAATTAACATTTCCCCCTTAAACTTGCTTTCATTAATGTGTGAGCTACTACAGATTCCCTTACAGAAAATTTTGCACCTGTGCCATATGGAGGAACTCAAGCTGAGAACACTTGTATCCTCTCCATGAAGGAAGAGTGGTCTGATGCCTCTGCCAAGAATTGCTACCAGGCTGAAGATTTTACCTCACTGAGAACCTTAATAGAGAACGTCTCCAAAGATCTTTTTCAAAAGGCAACAGGACTTTGCTTATTTTTAAACATTTTGATTCTCATCCAAGAAGCTTTTTCAGAACTGAAGAAGCTTCTAAGATTAGAAGTGAAACGTTTTCATTAAAAAAAAAAACACCCAAGAAAGTCCTGTTGTCTTTTGGAAAACCACATTTGGGAGAACCATGAGCTGGATGATTGAGAATCTCCGTAGACATTTAATAGCAATAGCACTTAGACTTATATACCGCTTCGCAGGGCTTTTACAGCCCTCTCTAAGCAGTTTACAGAGTCAGCATATGGCCCCAAATTATCTGGGTCCTCATTTTACCCAACTCAGAAGAATGGAAGGCTGAGTCAACCTGGAGCCTGGTGGGATTTGAACTGCCGAACTGCAGCTAGAAGTCAGCTGAAGTAGCCTGCAGTACTGCACTCTAACCACTGCGCCATCTCGGCTCTCTAATTTAATACAGAACAAAGGGTCAGGAAGAGGCATTTAGAATTGAAATCAGCTAATCTAAGCTCACTTATTCACGGGAATCCTTATCAAAATACCCAGGAGATATATCTTTCCAGGTCCTGTTTGAATGCATTCGCCGAAAGGGGCGTCCAGCATAATTGATCCAACCTCACAAGCTTTCTTACTCCTGTTGAATGTTTTGAAGTTTCCTGGCATTTATCTGGAATCTCCTTCCTTACATACATTCTCCCGCTTAACACCCTGGAATGTAAGGGAACAAGCCCATCATGACTATTGCCAAGAGTTTTCCTTACTATAATAAAGAAGTGGAGATCTTTAGAAGTTCTTCATTCCTCTCCTAGACATCTGATTTTTGAGAACATCAGTTAGGTGTCCCACAAGTGCTTGTTCTTCAAACTCCTTGTCCTGTAGAAGTCTTTCCCACCTTGATAACATTGACGTGGTCATTTTCCAAGATGAATTCTTGTATGATATTAAGGCTCTCTCTGGCATGGATTCTCTGATGCCTCTTCAAATTTCCTCTCTCGTTGAAGCATTTCTGGCAGTGAGGACATTTGTACGGCTTCTCGCCCGTGTGAATTCGCTGGTGTTTCTTCAACGTTCCCAACCGGTTGAAGCCCTTCCCGCACTGAGAACATTTATAGGGTCTTTCACCAGTGTGGGTTCTTTGATGTCTCTTCAGGATTCCCGCCAGGCTGAAACATTTCCCACATTGGGAACACGTGTATGGCCTCTCTCCGGTGTGCGTCCTTAGATGCCTCTTCAGGATTCCCGTCTCTCTGAAGCATTTCCCACACTGAGTGCACTTGTAGGTCTCCCCGGTGTGAATCCTCTGGTGCATCTTCAAACAGTTGGTGTGACTGAAGCATTTCCCACACTGGGAACATTTGTAGGGCCTCTCGCCGGTGTGAATCCTTTGGTGAGTCTTCAGATTTCCCGACTGGTTGAAGCACTTCCCGCAGTGGGAACATTTGTACGGCTTCTCCCCGGTGTGAATTTTCTGGTGCTGCTTCCAGTATTTGGCCTTGTTGAAGCCCTTCCCACAGTGAGAACATTCGTACCATTCCTCTTCGGGATTGCACACCGGAAGTCTGCTAAGTGAGTTTGGGTTAGTCAAGGTTTTCTCATATTCGGGAGAAATATTACGTGTTTTCCCTAGATTGTTCAAATTATTCCCTGTTCCATTACCAGAGATTTCAACTCTTTGCTCACTTAGGATGTGTTCCTCCTCATGACTCTTCGTTGAAGTATGTTGGTAGCTGTCCTCAAACCTTTGCGGACATTGTCCCAATTTCTCCGTACAAGCTAATGAATTCGGTTCCACTTGATTGTGGTATCTTCTATCATATTGGGAGAATAAGGGCACATTATTCTGTTTGGACAGAGAGGCCTTTTTAGTAAGAGCAGTAGTAAATTCCTGTTGAAGCGAAGCATGGACGGGCTTCTGCTGTAGCTGCTCTCTCGACTTATGACTTTCTTCTTCCATTTCTACTTTTATTGGCAGATTCCCCGAATTAAACTCTTGATCTCTCCTGCGTCTTGACTCCGGATCCTCTCCTTGATTCTTGGAATTCTCCACTTTGATCTCTGCTCCCAGGATGCTCTCTACGGAGGAAGGGAAAGAAATGTTAACAATGAGGTTACTTGCTCCCAAGGTGTTTCTCATATCCTTCTGAATGGTGTTTCCGTCCAATGAATATCTTTTTGGCTCGAGGAATGTATTAAAATTCCCCCTTACCAATAAGCACAAACATCTCTGTCACTGCGTTTATTTGGTTTGCCAGCTGTGCCTACATTCTGAGTTATACGGTGGAATGAACTGACTTCTTATCTAAGCTTCACTGCAAATGTCACACATTAATTCCATACCTTCACTTTACTTTTTTTTCTTTTGTCCGTCTGCCAAGGCAGACAGGAACTTTGCCAAGATGTAATTATTTAGCTAGTAAGTTTGTATTTTTACTTTATTTACAATAAAATGTTTTTCTTAAGAATATACCTCGGGTTTATTTTGTTTATTTAAAAAGTATGCTTCAAGGAAATGCCACGATTTCATACCTCGTTAATTTACAGGGCGGAATTCACACCCTGACAATCTCAGCCTTCTGATCCAGACCCGGTCAAGTTAACAGAACCCAAGAAATAGTGCAATTCTATTTTATTGATCTTATTTTATAGATTTTATTGGCTGACATATCAATCTTTCCCAATCTTGGCAACTTTAAGGTACGTGGATTTCAATTCCCAGAATTCCCTGCCCCCGCCACATTACCACGGAGACGTCTTCGGACTGGGCCGGCTCTTCAGCTTTGAAACAGAGATGAGCACCGCCCCCTAGAGTCAGAAACGACTAGCACATATGTGCTTGGGGAAATTTTACCTTTATTGTACATCTATAACCGTCTGGTTTGGTACAGCAACCAAACAGAACAGATTTCAATGGATAGTTAGGATTGCCGAAAAACCCACCACAATTAGCCTGCTTTCCACTGAGGGCCTAATTATTGCACGAAGGAGGACTGAGAAGGAGGACTGAGAAAGTATCTATAGATCCCTTCACATCCTGGACATGAACTGTTCCAACTTCTCCTCTCCCTATAGTTCTAACACTATAGGCCAGGCATGTCCAAAGTGCGGCCCGGGGGCCAAATGTGGCCCTTTTTCAAATTTCAAGCGGCCCGCAGCCTCTTCTCCCCACTGGAGTCATTTGTTTAGTCTTTCATAAAATACCATATTTTTCGAAGTATAAAGATGCATCTTTTTCCACTCAAAAAAGAGGCTAAAAATCTGGGTGCATCTTATACACTGAATGCAGCATTTTTTGCCTCCCAAAACTCTGCCCCCTTCACCAAAATGGCTGTGCATAGCCTTTAGGAGGTTTTCAGAGTGCTCCTGGGGGCTGTGGAGGGCATAAATGAGCAAAAAACGCGTCATTTTTTGCTCAACTTTGCCCCCCCCCCCTAGCCCCCAGGAGCACTCTAGAAGTCTCTTAAAGGCTATTCATGCCCTTTAAAAAAAAGGCCCATTTTCGTGAAAAATGGGCCATTTTTGGGAGAGTGCAAAAACTTTTTTTTAAAATTTGCCTCTTCAAAATCTTGGTTCGTCTTATACTCTGAAAAATACGGTAGTTAATTCGCATTTAATGTTAAGGGTTCAAAGAATGTCAGGCTGAATGATCGGCCCCACACATTTTCACCTCACCAAATCTGGCCCTCCTTGCAAAAAGTTTGGACACCCCTGTAGTATAGGCCATTGCATGCCAAAACAACTGGACAGTTGTTTTTCCCCCTCATGCCATCACTCTGCTGAACATCTAATTCCCACAGCACTATCTTATACCTAAGTAGATTTACCCATGTGGTATGGCTGTATTATTTTTATCCTTCTCATTTGTTCCACCTCCTTCTCTTGTTGGTATCATTATTCTGAGTATTATTACTTTATTATTCTAATTATTATTATTTTATTGTTCTGCGTGTACACCGATAGCTTATGCACTGAAGACAAATTCCCTGCATGTCTAATCACACTTGGCCAATAAAGTTATTCTATTCTATCTATAGTATACGACAAGAATACCAAATCAAGGCCAAAATAAATTACTCTATCCACCAGTGATAAAAGTATTTGTGAAGTTTTTTTGCTATGAAAAATAATGTAAATTAGAATTTTGTTAGTTTTACCCTGTTTCCCTGAAAATAAGACCTCCCCGGATAATAAGCCCAATTGGGCTTTTGAGCGCATGCACTAAAATAAGCCCTCTGGCGAAAATAAACCCTCCCCCAAAATATTGCCACACAGCAGCAGCCATGAGGTGACCACGCTCACCGCTTCCTGCTCCTCAAAAATAATAAGACCTCCCCGAAAATAAGGCCAAGCGCTTATTTTGGGGGTCAAAAGAAAATAAGAGCCTATCTTATTTTCGGGGAAACATGGTAGTTGCCATTACTACTTATTACAACTGTTATTTAAATTACCTGACACTCTATAGTAGATTTCTGACTTGAGGTTTTGTTCAGTTAAAAAAAAAAATCTCCAGGACCTTTACATGTAGAAAAACATAAGAGCAAAGCTTATGGTTTATATTCAGGACGAAACACAAGGTGCTTCTGTTAGAAAATTTATTGACAGTGACATTGAAGTTGTGCAGGTGAAGGAAAACATTTCACAAATTAGAAAAACTAAAATTTGATGTAATTTGCCTACCAGAAGTGCACATTCAAAAGAGATATGAATATTTATTGGCACAACCAAAGCTTGGAAAAATGTTTACTACATTTGGTGAACTGTAAGAAAAGAGGAGTGATCTTCTATATTAAAGACAATATCCCAGCGAAATTAATTTATACAGATGAAGAGGGAAGAATTTTGATGGCGGAAATTATGGATAACACTAAAAAAAAATACTTTTAATTGCAATTTATGCTCCTAGTGAAAAACAAGATGAATTCTACCAAAAACTCCACAAAAAAATTTCTGATTTAGACTATACTGATATTTTGTATGATGGGAGACTTCAATGGCATTGTAAACCAGAACGTGGACTACAAAACACACAAAGCAACAAAGTTAAATAGAAAATTGCTTCCGAAATCCTTTTTCAGGATGATAGATGAAACAGATCCTTGCAGATTCTTGGAGCTGTATGTGATCCTATGGTGCTTGAGGGACTTCAGGGGCGCCAAACCCCACCTGCCTCATCCATTCTCTCTCCTGTATCCCACCAGATACCGAAACAGTGTCTACAAAGTTTGGTGGTGCGTATCTTGCTGTCGGTATGTTGGTGGCATCAGTATCGATGAGATAATTGTGAACACGTCAGTGATTTTATTCGGATGAAAGTCCATGGGCCGCCCAAGGATCCGCCATCTTACAGCCAGAATTCCAACAGGAACTCTCTATGATCCGACTTGCTCTTGAGTGACAGTAGTTATACAAGTGAGCCCACCTCTCGAGACCTCTGGAATCTACAGAAGAGAAAGAAAATTGCACAATATTATTACTCAGCGTATTGGATGAAGGGTTTGTTTCCACACTGATAGTCCTCAATTTCAGTATCAGCATTCAAAAAAATAATAATAATGTTGGCTTGAACATAAAGCTACATGCAGTTAATCCTCGACTTATGACCACAATTGAGCTCAAAATTTGTTGCTAAGCAAAACTGTTGTTAAGTGAGCTTTGCTCCACTTTACAACCTTTTTTGCCATAGTTGTTAAGCGAGTCGCTGCAGTTGTTAAGTGAGAACCATGGTTTTAAAGTGAATCTGGCTTCCCAATGGACTTTGCTTGTCAGAAGGTCTCAAAATGTGAGCCCAGGGCCTGAGACCATCATAAATATGAACCAGTTGCCAAGCATCTGGATTTTGATCACGGGACCATACGGAGGCTGCATCGGTTGTGTGAAAAAATGGCCGTAAGTCACTCTTTTCAGTGCCATCGTAACTTTGAATAGTCACTAAACAAGTGGTCGTAAGTCAAGAGCTACCTGCATAGCAAAAGGGCAATTTAATCAACCCACCTTGGAATGGCTTCATGAAGTTCACATCCAGAGGGAAAGGCTGCCACGCCAACGACGATATGTGGTATTTTAATTTTGTCCCAGGAAGATCACCAGGTGGTGGAAAGTCCAGTTTGCCTTTGAGCAGGACTCTGTCAAGGACGCGGTGGCTCAGTGGCTAAGACGCTGAGCTTGTCGATCCGAAGGTCAGGCAGTTCGGCGGTTCGAATCCCTAACGCCACATAACGGAGTGAGGTCCGGTTATTTGTCCCAGCTTCTGCCAACCTAGCAGTTCGAAAGCATGTAAAAATGCAAGTAGAAAAATAGGGACCACCTTCGGTGGGAAGGTAACAGCGTTCTGTGCCCCTTCGGCGTTTAGTCATGCCGGCCACATGGCCACAGATAACGTCTTCAGACAGCGCTGGCTCTTCGGCTTTGAAACAGAGATGAGCACCGCACCCTGGAGTTGGGAATGACTAGCACAGGTGTGCGAAGGGAACTTTTACCTTGATTGTCAAGGTGCCTCTCCTGAAAAATGCCCCCATTGCTCCTTTGTCCATATGCACCCATGTCAACCATAGTGAATGTGTATTGGGCATCATCACACATGCCCTTCAGCACTACGGAATGACGTCCTTTAGAACTTAAAATATTCGCTGCCACAAGGAGGTGGGGCTTTAATTTGTACATGTTTTCTATTGATTGCTCTGACACAATTCTGCAGCGTCCCCCCAAAAAATCTGCTGCGATGTTCAGCCGTTGCTATAGTTTGGGGGAAGGATGCCAATTCATCCCGCCGCAGCTTTCCAGATGGCTTAGCCAATTTCAGTCAGAATTAAAGATACCGTCATAGTTCACATCCCGTAGCTTGCAGCCACACTCTGCTAAGCAGCACCACAGGGTAGGAATCTCAGAGTCAGAAGCAGAATAGAGCTGGAAGGGACCTTGGAGGTCTTCTAGTCCGGCCCGCTCCTCAAGCAGGAGACCCTACACCATTTCAGACAAATGGTTGTTCATGTTGTGGCCTGCAAGCAGCCAATGGAGCTGGCAGCAGATTCGGACAGTGAGGAGGTTGAGGAGGAAGATGGGCCAGTCCTGGAGTCTGGGGAAGGCTCTGATGAGGACTCTGTGTCGGAGGCAGAGAGGGGGCCAGAGCCGTATGCCAGTTATCAGCTGCCTTCAGAGTCAGACATCAGTGAGGCAGACAAACAGCTGGAGCCTGTTCCCTGTGTGCGCATGCGCAGAGCTGCCAGACGAAGGTCACAGCTAAAGAACAGGGGTCGACTTGGGAGTAAGGCCCCAGGTGGACGATGAGTGGCCCTTCCCAGAGGAAATGAAAGAGGAGCGAAAGTGGAGTGGAGTTTGAAGGAGACCATTAGTTCGCTTAATTCGTTCGTGACTCTCTGAGTCTCCTTGCCAAGTTTTATAGATATCGGCCTGTCAGCTCTCCAAGCCAGATAAGGTGCGTGACCGTAAATCCTCCTTTAAAAGGCTTTGCCGGCTGTGAATGAGTAGAATTCACTGTAGATTAATAAAAGTGCAAAGACAAGGAGTTTGTTTCATACTGTTGGGCAGCCTCTGTCACAACAGTCCAGTCTCTTCTTAAAAGCCTCCAGGGATGAAGCACCCAACACATTTGAAGGCAAGCGGTTCCATTGTCCTCACTGTCAGGAGGTTTCTCCTCAATTCCAGGTTGTTTCTCTTAAGTTTCCATCCATTGTTTCTGTTCCTGCCTTCTGGTGCTTTGGAGAATAAGCCTTTCTGTGGCAGCCTCTCAAATACTGGAATACTGCCCTCATGTCACCTGTGGTGCCGCACGACACAAGTTATATTCATCCTTTTTGTGGCCTGGATGTATTCAGGGGCCTCACATACAGATAGTCCTCGACGTATGACCATAATTGATCCCAGAACGTCTGTTGCTAAGTGAGGCAGTTGCTAAATGAGTATTGTCCCCATTTTACAACCTCTCTTGCCACAGCTGTTAAGCAAATCACTGCAGTTTTTAAGTTAGCAATACAATTAAGCTCCTCTGCTTTTCCCGTTGATTTTGCTTGTCAGAAGGTCGCAAAAGGGGATTGTGTGACCCCGGGACACTGCAACAGACGTAAGTATGAGTCAGTTACTAAGTGCCTGAATTTTGGTCATTTGATCAAATGCTGCAATGGTCGTTAGGTGTAAAAAAATGGTTGTAAGTCATGTTTTTCAGTGCTGTTGAACTCCAAGCGGCCACTAAACAAATGTTGTAAGCTGAGGACTACCTTTGTCACCTCTTCCTTTTTCCTCCACTTTAGGTTGCAGTGTATTCCTCGGCATGGTACTGCCACAGTTGATCCTCCAGGAAAGTGTAGGCCCTGAAATCTTTCCTCAACAAATCTGTCAAAAACGTCCGGGTTTCCTCGTCCATTATTCAGCTTGTATTGCCGCTTCTTTTCACAAAGAAACTGCTTTTCTTGCCGATTTTGGTTTCCTGTGGCCTTCTATGTTTTCTGTACTTTGTTGGTTTGATTGTCCCCTAGCCAGACATTAACATTCACAGAAACAAAAAGGCAACAGTTACGCAACCGTCTTCAAACAAAAGAGGCAACATTCCCTTGACGTGAAGTGATGCAGAAGTCTCAATCGTGTCTTATGCGGAAGAACATCAAGACAGGATAATCTTGAATTTCTTTCTCACACCCTTCCCGTGTCTCTGGACTACGTTTGGGTTTTTGTGGTGGCTACTACCTCCTCTGCACATATTACCGAGCCACTATGTAAATAAATTTGCTAATAGAAACATAGTTTATATTTGAAATATAAATTTTTATACTCTCTGGGCAGCTTGCAAATTTAATAAATACCATATTTTTCAGAGTATAAGACACACCTTTTTTCCCCCAAAAAAGAGGGTGGAAATCTGGGTTCGTCTTATACACTGAAAACAGCATTTTTGGCCTCCCGAAACCCCGCCCCCTTCACAAAAATGGACATGCAGAGGGTTTGGGAGGCCTGCAAGGTGCTCCTGGGGGCTAGGGAGGGGAAAAACGACCGAAAACCAGGCTATTTTCTCCTCGTTTCCCGCCCCCCAGCCTCCAGGAGCATTCTATAAGCCTCCTAAAGACTATGCATGCCCTTTTTTTGGCAAAAAAACAGACCTTTTTTTGCTCAATTTTGCCCCCCCCTCCAGCCCCCAGGAGCACTTTGCAGGCCTCTCAAACTCTCTGCATGCCCTGTTTTTCACAAAAAAATGAGGCGTGCAGAGGGTTTGGGAGGCCTGCAGAGTGCAAAAACTTTTTTTTTTTAATTTACCTCTTCAAAATCTTGGTGCGTCTTATACTCCAGTGCGTCTTATACGCCGAAAAATACGGTAAATAAATAAAAGCCACCCAGAGTGGGTTTGGATTGTGAGCTGGGCATATATAAATGTAATAAATCTAATAAATCAATAATGCAAATATGGATTTCAGGTTAAGGATGAAAAATTATTTTTTGAGCATTCTTTGCCCAGCTATATATATTCCCTCCTCAACACTTTCTTCATCTTTTGGTCTAAGTGACTAAAAAACAATACGGTATGTCTTTTGCCCTTTTGGAGGTTAAGTAAATAGGTAAGTTCCTATTTCCTTAGAATAAGAAAAATGGAAAGTGTTCCTATTGAAAGTAAGGAGACAACAGAAATCAGAACACTTTCTGATTATCCGGTCATTCCCTTTCTTACAAAATCCATGTGTTCCTTATTGAATGCTCCGATTCGGAGTTCCCCAACGTTTCTGGCTTTGCGGACCGGCGGGGGAATGGTTCTGCAAAGGCGCCCAGCACATGTGCGCATGTACAGCCCCATCTGCACAAGCAGCGTACACATACGCCTGCCGCTCACTTAAATGGAGCGTGCACGCATTCATTGGCCTTCTGCTTGTGCAAATGAGGATGCGCATGCATGCAAGCGTGTTCACCAGCCATTTGCATGGCTCGGTTGCAAACCCCGCACGGCCCACTAGTAGGCGGCAGCCCACAGGCTGGGGACCCCTGCTCCAATTGACTTTTCTTTGGAGGTCAGTAAATGGAATTAAGGATGTGGATATTTATTCATTGATTTATAGGTCTCCCATCTCACCCAGCGCTGACCCTAAGTGGCTTGCAACCAAACAAAACACAAGGTAAAACATTAAAATAATAAATATTAACAAAATAATATAATAAATATTAAAGATAAATTAATCAATAAAATAATACAAACCAAAACAAAATAATGAATGTTCAATATCAATTTAAAAATAAATATTAAGATTAATCTTGTCTCCAGACAAGATGAGAGGCATCAAATCTAATCTAATCTAAAATCAAATCTAATCTAAAATCAAATCTAATCTAAAACCAAATCTAAAATAAAACCAGATCTAAAATAAAACAAAATCTAAAATAAAACAAAATCTTAAATAAAACCAAATCTAAAATAGAACCAAATCTAAAATAAAACAAAATCAATCTAAAATAAAACCAAATTTAAAATAAAACCAAATTTAAAATAAAACCAAATCTAAAATAAAACCAAATCTAAAATAAAACCAGATCTAAAATAAAACCAAATCTAAAAAACCAAATCTAAAATAAAACAAAATTTAAAATAAAACCAAATCTAAAATAGAACCAAATCTAAAATAAACAAAATCAATCTAAAATAAAACCAAATCTAAAATGAAACCAAATCTAAAATAAAACAAATAAAAAAACCCAAAAGAATAGAAGAATAGAACAGAACAGAACAGAACAGAATAAAAGAGTTGAGAGGCTAACCCTTGCCAATTTGACTGAATGGCAATGCCCGCCTTACTTAAAGAGCCAATGTTTCTGTGCTCCGGCTGGAGAGCCTCCGGGGTCGTCCTTTTAGGAACAGGCTGGACCAGATCCCACTTGGCTGTCGGCAAGCGAACCTCTCTCTCCTTCAGGTCTGTGACTGCCTGTAAAGAGTAAGAGACAATCATGCCCTTCTCATCCCACTGCAATAGAAAGAAGCTTGAAGAAAACTTGTACCCTCACTGTAAAATCCTGACCTATTTAAAATAATTTCCTTTACTGATCAATTTTTTATTATCACAAGAATGCAATGGATCCTCTATTACAGTGAGGGTGAACCTATGGAAGTGGCACACAGAGCCATCTCTCTCTGGGCACACGAGCCATTGCCCGTTGCTCTTCCGGGTTCCAGCACACCAGCCAGCTGGTCTTCACACAGGCGGGAGAGCTACACATGCACGCCAGAAAGACCAGGTGGGCGGTGTGCATGCGCACGCTAGAGGATAATCTTCCCAGCATGTGCATGCACACCGGGCAGCTGGCCTTTACATGCACATGTACACTCCAGAAACTGGAAGATTATCTTCCTGGCATGTGCATGCGCAACAGGCATCTGCTCTTATGGTTTCCGGCACGCACGCTCCCATTTTGGCACTCAGGTTCGCCAACACTGCTCTATTATTAAGCGTGTCAAATTCTTGTCGGCAGGGCATCGTCATTTGACGTATCGCAACTCTCCCCCCTTTCGCTAAACCGGGCATCAGCATGGCCAGTGCGTGACTCACCTGGCCTGCAGACTGCGAGGTTGAGAGCCCTGCTCTATATTAACAATGCAGGAAGTCTTCGACTTAGATCCGTTTAGTTAACAATGGTTTCGAATTACAATAGCATGGGAAAAGAGTGGCTTATAACCAGTGGTGAGTTTCAACATTTTTTAGAACCTCTTCTGTAGGTGTGGCCTGCTTTGTGGGAGTGGCTTGCTGGCCATGTGACTGGGTGGGAGTTGATTGCCGGCCACGTGACCGGGTGGGAGTGGATTGCCAGTCATGTGACTGAGTGGGAGTGGCTTGGCAATCATGTGACTGGGTGGGCGTGGCCAACTTGTAAAATGTGGTGAAACTCACTTAAAAAACGCTCTTGCTTAGCAACCAAAATGTTGGCTCAGAAACTCGGGCATTTGAAGCACGCAAGTCTTATAGCTGTCAAGTTACAAGACCCTCGCACCCCTAACCCTTTAGGAAAAAAAATCCCAGGGGTGTTCAAACTTGACAGCTTTAAGACTTGTGGACTTCAACTCCCAGAATTCCTCCTCCAGTCATGTTGGCTCAGGAACTCTGG
This sequence comes from Natrix helvetica, assembly GCF_964273705.1. Taxonomy (NCBI): domain Eukaryota; kingdom Metazoa; phylum Chordata; class Lepidosauria; order Squamata; family Natricidae; genus Natrix; species Natrix helvetica. The sequence continues at coordinate 358,504,497 of NC_138548.1, read as the reverse complement.
CATTGAAGTGTGCAAGTCTTAAAGCTGTCAAGTTACAAGACCCTTGCACCCCTAACCCTTTAGGAAAGAAAAAGCCCAGGGGTGTTCAAACTTGGCAGCTTTAAGACTCATGGACTTCAACTCCCAGAATTCCTCCTCTCGCTCTTCATCTTGATGATGTGCGGACAGGCGGGGGGGAGGGAGCTGGAACCGGTTCTAAATGGCACTGTAGATTTGTGGAACCTCTTCTATAGAAGAGGTTAGAACTGGCAGGAACCCACCCCTGCTTATGACCCATCCTCAAACTCTGCATCACTCCCGCAGTCACAATTGCAACATGGGCGCAAACGATGCTCCGGTGATCACGTGGCCAGCAAGACTACACCCTGAGGCACATGAAGCGCGTCCCATCGCATTGGTACCTATTTATCTACTCACATCTGCATGCTTTCAAAATGCTAGGTGGGCAGGGTGAGCTGAGGCTAGGAACAGGGGCTCAACCCATTGTGTGGTCTGAAACCCAGATCGTCAGCTTTCTCCTCAGTTCTAGGCTGCTTCTCTCCTTGATTAGTTTCCACCCATTGCTTCTTGTTCTGCCCTCAGGTGCCTTGGAGAATAGTTTGACTCCCTCTTCTTTGTGGCAGCCCCAGAGATATTGGAACACTGCTATCATCTCTCCCCTAGTCCTTCTTTTCACTAAACTAGACATACCCAATTCCTGCAACCGTTCTTCGTAAGTTTTTGCTTCCAGCCTCCTAATCCTCTTTTTTGCTCTTTTCCGCACTCTTTCTAGAGTCTCCACATCTTTTTTTATATTACGGTGACCAAATTTGGATCAAAAACTTTCGAGTTGACAACCTCGGCGTTTAACTGCTGAGCCATTGTGCTTCTCTCATGCTAATATTTCGCATTACCAGTCTGGTACAGGGCAAAACTCTCTCACAAAGGTGACACACCTACCTCTTTCAAAGCAGTTTGGACCATCCCTAATCTTTCGGAAGGAAGCAATGAGCTGGGAGGGTCTGGGGATTCGATTCCAGGTCCTGCAGGAAATGAAAACAAGACATTACTATAAGAAGAGGCAAACTTAAGCGGCTGGACAAAACGGCTGCCCACAAGGGCTCCTTGTGTTCTGAACCAAGCAGAATCTTTGCAAGAAGGAATTTTGAACAACGGTGAGAAATTGCCTCTCTTGCAACCCCCTTTCGTTTCCATTTTTAGAAATCGCTGGTCGATTTTCTTTTCTTACGTATCTTCCTGTAAAGGTAAAGGTTCCCCTTGCACATATGTGCTAGTCATTCCCAACTCTAGAGGCGGTGCTCATCTCTGTTTCTAAGCCGCTGTCCGAAGGTATCTCTGTGGCCATGTGGCCGGCATGACTAAACGCCGAAGGTGCATGGAACGCTGTTACCTTCCCACCAAAGGTGGTCCCTATTTTTCTTCTTGCATTTTAAGTGAATCCCTGGAATTAATAAGTTGGTGACTGGCTTGTGAAGTGTATCTGCCTTCCCTGTGGACTTTGCTTGTCAGAAGGTCGCAAAAGGGGACCACATGACTCCGGGACACTGCACCCGTCGTAAATATGAGTCAGTTGTCAAGTGCCTGAATTTTGATCACGTGATGCTGCAATGGTGGTAAGTGTGAAAAACAGTCATAGGTCACTTTTTTTCCGTGCTGTTGTAACTTTGAATGGTCCCTATAAATGAACTGTTGTAAGCTGAGGACTACCTGTATGTAATTAACTCAATTAAAATTCATCAATAAAAAGAGAGAGAGACTTGTCCTCAATGCCAAACCACAAGCCACCAATTCCCAATGTGCCCCACGGGCAACTAAGACTCTTCCAGGACAGGAATGCTCAAGCCCCATAATCCTTGCTCTGGCCAGCACCTGTCGGAATTACTACAATGTATCCAACACAGGTCTGCCCTTGGAGACTGATCAGACACTGTACACAATGAAGGAAGTGGTAGCAAGATTATTATCGAATTATGTTTCCCTTTTTTTTAGTATTTGCATTTTTTATTGTGTTTTATTGTACAACGTCCACAAGATCTTTATCGAGCGTTTTTCAACCACGTCTATTTGCTACTTACCATATTTTTCGGAGTATAAGACGCACCTTTTTCCCTCAAAAGAGGCTGAAAATCTGGGTGCGTCTTATACACTGACTACAGCATTTTTTTGCCTCCTGCAACCCTGCCCCCTTCACCAAAACGGCCGTGCATAGCTTTTAGGAGGCTTTCAGAGAGCTCCTGAGGGCTGGGAAGGGCAAAAATGAGCAAAAAATGCTCATTTGACAAAAAACGGGCCCATTTTCACGACAAATGGGCCGTTTTTTGCTCATTTCTGTCCCTCCCTCCCAGGAACACTCTACAAGCCTCCTAAGGGCTGTTCATGCCCTTTAAAAAAAACGTGCCCGTTTTTGTGAAAAATGGGCTGTTTTGGGGAGGTTTGCAGAGTGCACCCCCCCCCTTTAAAAAAAATTGCCTCTTCAAAACCTTGGTGCGTCTTATACTCCGGTGTGTCTTATACTCTGAAAAATACAGTAGTTATTTCTTCGAGGCATTTTCTTAATCTACTTCCAATATTGTTTTACTTTTGGGCATGTCCACCACATATGGTAGAATGTTCCCCGATTTTGTCTGCATTTCCAGCAGTCTGGTGATATGTTCAGGTGCATTTTGGCCAATCTCGCTGGGGGAAGATGCCATCTGTAGAACGTTTTATACATATTTTCCTTATAGGCTACTGACATTGTCAATTTATAATTTTCACTCTAAAGTTTCTCCCATTTCTCCAATTCGATATGGTAGCCGAAGTTTTTGGCCCAAGTTATCATATTTTCTTTAACTATCTCCTCCTCCATTCTATATTTCAATAAATAATGGTATATTTTCTTAATCAATTTATCCTCTGCACCTTGTAGAATCTTATCCAATTCTTGTGGTTCTTTTTTGGAATCCATATTGTTCTATGTCTTTCCTATATCTAGCCTGAATTTGCATGTATGGCCACCAATTGATGTCTCTGGCCTGCTCTTTCAGTTCTGGTTTGTTTTCAGTTGGTCATTAGTAAATCTTTGCATCTCTTTATTTTATCTATATTTAATACGTTTGGATAAATTAATGCTTCCATCATTGAAAGCAACCTTGGCAATTCTTAAATGTATGGACTTCAGTTCCCAGAATTCCACTGGGGGGGAAATTGAAGTCCACACATCTTAAATCTGCTGAGATTGAAAAACACCGTACCAAGCTGTATCGTATAGCCAGGGCAAAAAATTATTCCTTCCGAATTCAGCTACTCCAGATTGGGTGATCCACCTAACTTAACTGCATTTTATCAAAATTAGCTCTTTCTAGGAAACCCATCGAGGTCAAGAATTCTGCCCTCAGTTTAAGCATCCCACAATGGGGAAGGGATTTGGTGTTTGCCCGTTCCTACCCAGGATACCGATCTCCACTTCAACCGTTTCTCTCTTCACGGCTTCTAAAGGCCCCTTCTCAGCACATTCGAAATTGGTGTGTTCTTCATTTGGTGGCCCCTGAAACAGGGAAGACAAGTCCTACTCAGAACAACAGGATTCATTGTGCCAAAACCAGGAATCTCGGGGGCTGGTTTTCATGGAGGTTATTGTAGATCAGGGGTGTCAAACTCAAAGCCTGCGGGCTGGAGCTGGCCCGCGGGGTGCCCTGGAAACAGTGAAAGACCGGCCCGCGGTGCCTCTGCCAGGAAAAACGGAGCTCCATTTTTGCTTACAGAGGGTTGCAGGAGGCTGTCCCAATTGAAAACGAAGTTCGGGAGCCCATTTTCACTGGCGGAGTGTTCGGGCAACCAAAGGTGCCCCCGACACGAGTGATATCAAGTTGGCCACGCCAACCCTGCCCATGCCCACCCCAGCCCCTCAAATACAACCACGAGGCAGCCCTCAATGAAATCCAGTTTGACACCCCTGTTGTATATTATGTGACTGAGTTACACAATACCCTGCAAAGTTCTGGTTTGCTCAGTGCTTATTCAGTATCTTTAGTGTTGCTGGATTTGCCCTGCAGGAAATGCTCTGCCAGTGAATTTTCTCCCTGCAATTAAGTTCTCCGAGCTTACAATGCTCTGCACGAAATTAAAAATGAAAATATTAGCTCAAGACACTTTGTGCAGGTAATCCTCGAAGCATGACCTAATATCGAAGGCAGGGGTGTCAAACTCGATTACATTGATGGTCGCATCAGGGTTGTGTTTGACCTCAGGGGGGCCAGAGTGGGTGTGGCCAGAATGGGCGTGGCCAGCTCAACATCACTCGTGTCGTGGGTGGGGACACGCTCTGCCAGTGAAAATGGGCTCCCAAGCTCCATTTTCGACCGCGAAGACCTCCTGCAACCCTCTGCCAGCGAAAATGGAGCTCGGGAGGGCTACAGGCCAGTCCGTTTTTGTTGGCAGAGGCACTGCGGGCCAGTCCTTGACTGTTTCCAGGTTGGCCCCGTGGGCCAGAATTAAGCACACTCCGCGGGCCAGATCCGGCGGCCAGGCCTTGAGTTTAATACCCCTGATCTAAGGGGTTGCCATAAAGAAGAGGAGGGTCTACCTATTCCCCAAAGTCCCTGAAGGCAGGACAAGAAGCAATGGGCGGAAACTAATCAAGGAGAGAAGCAATTTAGAACTGAGGAGAAATTTCCTGACAGTTAGAACAATTAAACAGTGGAACAACTTGCCTCCAGAAGTTGTGAATGCCCCAACACTGAAAGTTTTTAAGGCGTTGTTGGATAGCCATTTCTCTGAAGTGGTATAGGGTCTCCTGTCTAGGCAGGGGTTTGGACTAGAAGCCCTCCAAGGTCCCTTCCAACTCTGTTATTCTGTTATATGAATCTTAACTACACAAAGTAATAACAATCATGATTTCGACTGCATTTTGAAAAAGGACTTGGAAAATTATGAATCATATTTTATTTTATTTATTTATTATTCGTATTTATAGACCGCCCCTTCTCCCGAAAGGGACTCGGGGCGGTGTACAGTCACTAAAATGCGTTATAAAATACATACATAAAACAGTTAAATAATTAAATACGTAGGTGGAGGAGGTTGCAAGACTGTATATAGAATAATAAATATAGTACATTAAAAGCTTATTAAAACCCCAAACCCAATTAAAATGAATAAATCCCCGGGAGGTAAAACTAAGAAAGTGCCAGGCCAGCTGATTGAAATAGGTGAGTCTTTAACTTTTGCCGGAAGGAACGGAGGTCGGTGGTAGTTCGAATGTCTGGGGGGAGGTCATTCCAGAGGGTTGGGCCCATCACAGAGAAGGATCTACTCCTAGGTGTCGCCCGCTGGCATTGCCTAGCAGACGGCACCAGGAGGAGCCCCTCTCTGTGTGAGCGGATAGGTCGCAGGGACGTGTGTGGTAGGATGCGATCCTGCAGATACCTAGGTCCTATGCCATGGAGCGCTTTAAAGATGGTAATCAATACCTTGAAACGCACCCGAAAGGCCACAGGTAGCCAGTGCAGCTCGCGCAGGAGAGGTGTTACGTGGGAGTAACGAGTACTTCCCATAATAACCCGCGCGGCTGCGTTCTGAACTAACTGCAGTCTCCGGATGCGTCCCAAGGGAAGCCCCATGTAGAGGGCATTGCAGTAGTCCAGGCGAGACGTCACCAGCACATGAGTGACCGTGCGCAGGGCACTCCGGTCCAGTAGGGGGCGCAATTGGCGCACCAGGCGAACCTGGTGGAACGCCCCCCTTGCCACGGCTGCCACATGGTCCTCCATTGACAGCCGGGCATCGAGGAGGACGCCCAAATTGCGCGCCCGCTCCACAGGGGACAGCTGTTCGCCCCCTATGGCCAGCGATGGGGTCAGCTGGCTGAACCGAGGCGCCGGTACCCACAGCCACTCAGTCTTGGAGGGGTTGAGTTTGAGTCTGTTGTCCCCCATCCAGACCCCGACGGCTTCCAAACACCGGGACATCACTTCGACAGCCTCGTTGGGGTGGTTTGGGGTTGAAATATACAGCTGAGTATCATCAGCGTAAAGGTGGTACTCAACCCCAAAACCACGGATGATCTCGCCCAGCGGCTTCACATATGCATTGAACAGGAGAGGCGAGAGGACCGACCCCTGTGGCACCCCACAAGTGAGTGGCCTCAGGGACGACCTCTGCCCCCCTGTCAACACACATTGCTTCCGGTCGGAGAGGTAGGAGCCGAACCACCGCAAAACGGTGCCTCCGACTCCCATCCCCTCCAACCGGCGCAATAGGATACCATGGTCGATGGTATCAAAAGCCGCCGAGAGATCTAATAGGACCAGGATAGAGGAACAACCCCTATCTCTGGCCCTCCAGAGATCATCAACCAACGCGACCAAGGCTGTCTCAGTGCTGTGCCCGGGTCGGAAGCCGGACTGGCGTGGGTCTAGATAGTCGGATTCGTCTAGGTGTCGTGGAAATTGCTGCGCCACCACATTCTCAACAACCTTCGCCACGAAGGGGAGGTTGGAGACTGGACGATAATTAGCTAGCTCCATTGGGTCGAGCGAAGGTCTCTTGAGCAAGGGTCTCACCACCGCCTCTTTCAAGGCGGTAGGTAAGTATCCCTCACCCAATGAGGCGTTCACCAGGCCCAGGAGCCAGCCTCGTGTCACCTCCCAGGCTGCCAGTACCAGCCAGGAGGGGCACGGGTCCGTTAAACATGTGGTAGGTCGCAGCCGTCCACGCAACCTGTCCAAATCCTCGGGGGCAACAGAGTCAAACTCCTCCCAGAATGGTCTCTCAAGACTCGCTGTTGGCAGCTCGTCTGGTCCACTGACGGAGGCCCACCCGCTCCGGATCTGATCGATTTTGTCCTGAAGATATTCTCCAAACTCCTCTGCTCTACCCTGTAAGGGTGTCTCCCGCACCCCCTGCGATAAAAGGGAGCGGGTCACCCTAAACAGGGCGGCAGGGCGGTTATCCGCGGACGCAATAAGAGCAGCACAATGTCTACGTTTGGCCGCTCTTATTGCCACAAGGTAAGTCCGCAAATAGGCTCTTACCTGTGTTCGGTCAGATTCGGAGCGTGAGGACCTCCACCTGCTCTCTAGATGTCTCCTGTGACGCTTCATCACCCTAAGCTCCTCAGTAAACCAAGGAGCCCGGGTGGGTCGATGCCGCAGGAGAGGTCGCAAAGGCGCAACCCGGTCCAAGGCCCCAGTCGTCGCCCTATTCCAGGCGGTCACCAGGTCCTCGGAGCGGGAGCGGGACAAGGCTACAGGAATTGGCCCAAGCTCCATCTGGAATCTATCAGATTCCATCAGGTGCCTGGGGCGGTACCAGTTTATAGAGTCTGGTTCCGCCTCCTCGGGGTGGGGGATAGCGCCAGGGAAGTCCAGCCGGAGGGATGAGTGGTCTGACCATGACAGGGGCGTGATGACTAAATCCCCTATTCCCAGATCACTCGTCCACTGTTCAGATACAAAAATGAGGTCCAGTGTGTGGCCCCCTTCGTGAGTGGGGCCCTGCACTAATTGGGTCAGGTCCATGGCCGTCATGGAAGCCATGAACTCCCGAGCCACCTCGGAAGCCGCTCCCGTTGACGGCAAGTTGAAGTCCCCCATGACCAAAAGTCTGGGAGTCTCAACTGCCGTCGCTGAGATTAGCTCGAGGAGCTCGGGCAGGGCTGCTGATGCATAGCGAGGAGCCAAGTATACAATCAGCAAGCCCCACTGCCTCCCTGGGCCCTAGTTCACACCAAGGGACTCACACCCGGGTATCTGAGGGACAGTGAACTCCCTCGGCTCTAAACATTTCCGCATAACCACCGCCACCCCTCCACCCTTACCCAGGGCCCGAGGCTGATGGAATGCACGGAAACCCGGTGGGCACATTTCCACGAGGGGTAAACCACCCTCGTGGCCCAACCAGGTCTCCGTTATCCCTGCAAGGTCTAGCTCCCCCTCTGAGATCAACTCATTAATGAGGGGGGCCTTGTTGGTGACAGACCTTGCGTTGCAAAGCATCAGCCGCAGGCCCTGGCTCTGTAGGACCTGTCCACCTAGACTGCAGGGGTTGGTGCAAGCGACCGGGCGTAACCAACAGCCGCGGTCTCCCAACCGACCTTGGGATCTTATCCTGTCCTCGCATCCCCTCCTCCCCGCGACCGTTGTAATAGGACAACCCTCTGCTTTAGTGACCTTTATATTCCCCCCCTCCACCGCATCCCCGTCCTTCCTGGACTCACCTGTCTGTCCGGCTCTGGCCCTCCTCCCGGTCTGATTAACCCTCCCCCCCACCCTGGGACCCCCTAAAAAAGATAAAAAACATTTTACTAAAAATCCCCTTAGCTTCCGGTTCCTGCACCTCTCGGGGTCCACGAACCCGTCCTCGAGGCGGGCCCTTGAAAGAGCCAAGGGCCAAGCCTGCGAGAGAGGGGCCTCCCGCAGGCGAGCAAGTCTAACCTCGAATACGTTATTAAAAGTCCCAATAGGGTAAGGTACTGATAAAACAAAGTTGATAGGTCATAGCCGGCAGGGCTAGGGTCTCAATGAAGGACCAGAGTCTTAAAGTCTAGATGGTAAATAATAGTAAGTAATGTCTGGATGGTAACTTCAGAGGAAGATGGTAAGTAATAGGTGGTAAATAGATGGTAAATAATGTCTAGATGGTAACTAGATGGTAACTTCAGAGGGAGGGGGGGGAAATGGGAGGTAGTCAAGTGTCGCAAATGGTGGGGAGAGGCAACAGAACATCAACAGAATATCAACAGAACAATTTCAGAAATATTGGTGGTAGTGTTTAAAATTCTCACAATCACCAGAACTAAAAACAGACTGAAGTACATCATTCCCTGTAAGTATTCTAAGTGTTTCTAGCACCTGGGTCCATTTCAATCATGCAAACACCAAAGATGATATCATCAAATCATACCCGACAGGCTTCTGATTTGGTCCCTTGCTGACTCCGCAGGAAGTCCTCCACCAGGGCCACCGCCTGGAAGCACGTGTCCGGCCTTCTGGGTTGAACCCATCTCTGGAGCTTTGGAGGCAGGCTGGCCAGGAACTGCTCCAGGATGAGCAGCTCCAGGATCTGCTCTTTGCTGCGCCTCTCCGGCTTCAACCACTGGTGGCAAAGCTCCTGGATCTGCTTGTAAACCATCCGAGGGTCTTCCACCTCCTGGCAGCAGAACTGCCTGAAGCGCTGACGCCGGGCCTCCGTTTTCACCGCTTCCCCTTTCAAGATGGCGGCCTTCACCTTCCCATAGTTTTCCCGTTCTCCGATTTCCAGCTTCTGAAAAGCCTCTTCGGCTTCTCCGCTCAAGGACGGCAGGAGACAGGACACCCACTCTTCTCTGGGCCACTGGCAAGCTTGGGCCACCTGCTCGAAAGAGGCTAGGAAGACCTTGGGGTCTTCCCAGGGAGAAGCATCAGACATCTTGAACTTGCCCTCTCCGGGATGAACCGGTTGCAGGGTCTGGAGGAACTGCTGCCACTGCGATTCCCAGCGCTCCTCCATCCCAACGAATGGGGCCCTATCGTTCCTCTCAAATGCACCCCATCCTGCTTCTTCAGATGTTGAACTGCAAAACCCAACTCCTTGTTGACTCTCGTTTACTTCTGGAGCTGCCCTCTTGTTCACTAGCGGTGCTTTCTCTTCTGATGACCTTCGCAGATCTAAAATTTAAACCATTTTAAAATTCAGTTTCTTCCCTGAACGCCATCACTCTGCTAAACAAATAATTCCCTTAACACTGTCAAACTATTTAGTAAGTCTGCATTACTATTACTATTAATCTTCTCATCGTTCCTATCATCCATCTCCTCTCACTTATGACTGTATGACTGAAACTTTGTTGCTTGTATCATTACAAATTATATTCCTACCGTATGATTTGATTGCTTATTTGTACCCTACGACTATCATTAAGTGTTGTACCTTATGATTCTTGACAAATGTATCTTTTCTTTTATGTATATGCACCAAAGACAAATTCCTTCTGTGTCCAATCACACTTGGCCAATAAAGAATTCTCTTCTCTTCTCTCATTTCCACCAAAATATTGTAAGGTGGTATTCAGCAGGTTCTGACCAGTTTTGGAGAATCGGCAGTGGAAATTTTGAGTACAGGTAAAACTCAAAAAATTAGAATATCGTGCAAAAATTCATTTATTTCAGTAATGCAACTTAAAAGGTGAAACTAATATATGAGATAAGACTCATTACATGCAAAGCAAGGTAGTTCAAGCCGTGATTTGTCATAATTGTGACGATTATGGCTTACAGCTCATGAAAACCTCAAATCCACCATCTCAGAAAATTAGAATATTACATGCAATCAATAAAACAAGGTTTGTACATAGAACAATATTGGACCTCTGAAAAGTATAAGCATGCATATGTACTCAGTACTTGGTTTGGGCCCCTTTTGCAGCAACTACTGCCTCAATGCGGCATGGCATGGAAGCTATCAGCCTGTGGCATTGCTGAGGTGTTATGGAAGACCAGGATGCTTCAATAGCGGCTTTCAGCTCTTCTGCATTATTTGGTCTCATGTCTCTCATCTTTCTCTTGGCAATGCCCCATAGATTCTCTATGGGGTTCAGGTCAGTGAGTTTGCTGGCCAATCAAGCACAGTCATTGAACCAGGTTTTGGTGCTTTTGGCAGTGTGGGCAGCTGGAAAATGAAGTCAGCATCCCCATAAAGCTTGTCTGTGGAAGGAAGCATGAGCTGCTCCAAAATCTCCTGCTAGACGGCTGCGTTGATCCTGGTCTTAATGAAGCACAGTGGTCCAAAGTCCTGTTGCTCAGTGGTCCAAAGTCCTCTTTTCTGATGAGAGCAACTTTTGCATCTCATTTGAAAAACCAAGGACCCAGAGTATGAAGAATGGAGAGGCCAATCAAGCACAGTAATCCCATGGTTATTGAGCCAGTTTTTGGTGCTTTTGGCAAAAGTTGCTAAAAGTTTGGCAGTAATTGCTGCAAAAGGGGCCCAAACCAAGTACTGAGTACATATGCATGCTTGTACTTTTCAGAGGTCCGATATTGTTCTATGTACAATCCTTGTTTTACTGATTGCTGTAAATAACATCTCTTACTGGCCCTGCTCCCATCTATTCTCTGCCTCCAGAGTCCCAGCTGATCTGGAGGAAATGGGGATTTTGCAGTAACCTTCCCCTGCCACGCCCACCAAGCACCACCCTCAGCACCGGTAGTAAAAAAATGTGAATCCCACCACTGATTGTAAGGCGATGCAACGTTTCCAGGTCGTATCATATTCTAAAATGATTACTTAATAAAAATGAGAAAGCAGATACTTGGCTACTCTTCCCTCCTTCTTGTCTGTTTTAAAATGGCGTCTTCGGTCCTTTTCAATCCATTCCCTAATCTTACCAGTAAGTTAACAAGCCCCATCCAGTTCCACCCCCAAAGTATGGAAAGAATATAAAATAATCAAAGGAAGCCTTTAAAAACACGCTACTATGAAGATTCTCAATCATCCAGGTCATGGTTGTCCCAAAAATGCTTTTTTTCCCCAAAAGGCAACTGGACATTCTTGGTTTTTCTTTTCTTTTGCAAACATTTTGCTTCTCAACCACGAAGGAAATGAAGAAGTGAAATCTATTCAAAAGGGGAAAAAAACCCAGGAAAGTCCAGTTGCCTTTTGGAAGAAAAAGCACTTTTGGGACTTTAAAGGCTACCTTATCTTCTTTGAGTCTTTGGCGCTCTAGGAGTTTGTAGGAACAGTCTGACCTGATGATGTTACCTAGTCAGGTAGTGAGATGTTTGCAAGGAAACAACCACCTCAGAGAGTAACAAGCATCCCCCAGTTTAACCCCGAGTTAGGGATGCTCCCTTGTATTGCAACGCTCTTACTTTTGCAAATCAAAGCGGCCTCATATTGTCACACCGTGGAATCATACGAATTTACTGCCGATCCAGCGGTGAAGGGAACAACAATCACACTATCAGATTAAAATATCTTATTCTGGATCTATTCTAAGGGAAGCGCAAACCGCCCTCTCCTCTCCTCTCCTCTCCCAAAAGGGTTAAACGGGGGATCAGCTCACTCGCCGCTTCCATCCCAGCAGGAGCTCCGCGGACCCCACAGGAAAGACGGACAGAAAAGGAGGGGGGGATCGCCCTTCTTTGCACCCCAGGGGGAAAAACATCTTCCCCGGGTCTACGAGACCCCGGCCTGCACCGCTGCGCTGGAAAGGCAAGCTCAATGCTATACCGTGCAATGCAAGCGATGCAATGCAATGCAACCCGCCCAGGCTCCTTTGGGTTCGGGGGTGATCCGAATGGGGGGAGCGGGGGATCCCCGGGGCGGAGGCCTCTCGGTGCAACGGTCTGCCGCAGCTCCGGAGCGAACCTCCGCCTTCCCCGCCCAGGATTGCACGGCTGGAGGCCTCGGCAGCAGCCACACACACACCCGCCCGCCAACCTCCGGTCCGTACCGGCAGCGGCGGGACCCGCGCGGTTCCTTTCCTCCCCGGCGCCGTCCGGTGGGCGTGCGAGCGCTGGGGGACCCCCGGGACTCGCCGCCGCCGCAGCTGCGCCCATCAATCCCCGCCTCGCTTCGCCTTGACGCTCCGCTTACTGGATCGGCGGGAGCCCGCGGGCGCCCCCTCCCGACAGGCCGCGGCTCTGCCTTTTTTCCCGCCGCGGTCTCGGACCGGCCGGCAGACGGAGAGGCTCGTCCGTGGCATCAAAGTTAGAATAGAATAGAAGAGTTGGAAGGGACCTTGGAGATCATCTAGCCCAACCCCCTGCTCAAGCAGGAGACTCTATACTATTTCTGACAGATGGCAGTCCAGTCTCTTCTTGAAAGCCTCCAGTGATGACCAATCAATCAATGCATAGCTCTGGAAGGGACCTTGGAGGTCTTCTAGCCCAGCCCTCACGCAGGAGACTTGGATCAGATTTGGGGAAAGCTGCTCAACCCTAATAACCTTGAGATGGATTTCTGGGTGGTCTCCCAACCAATTCCCAATTGGAGCCCGCCCTGCTTGTCTGTTTATTATGACAGATTAGGTGTGACATGATAGCTGTGTCCCAATATTTGAGTAGCTGCCACAAAGAAGAGGGGGAGGGGGAGCAACTTATTCTCCAAAGCCCCTGAAGGCAGGACAAAAAGCAACAGATGGAAACTAATCAAGGAGAGAAGCATCCTAGAAGTAAGGAGAAATTCTCCTGGCAGTTAAGAACAATTAATTGGTGGAACAATTTGCCTCCAGAAGTTGTGAATGGTCCAACACTGGACGTTTTGAAGAAGATGTTGGATAACCATTTGTCTGAAATGGTTATAGGGCTTCCTGTCTAAGCAGGGGGTCAGACTAGAAGACCTCCAAGGTCCCTTCCAACTATTATTCTATTCTTCTGCTTTAACGTTTTTCGAGATCCACTATTGATCAGCTAGCTGTGTGCATCCTTCTGCTGGAAGAGACAGCCTAGATTTTTGGATCAAGTGAGGAACAGAAAGCTGGCTTGGTTGCACCACTGGACCACAATGCTGAGTATTTATAATCCTACAATGAGCCATTACTTCTGTCTCCCACTTCTCAGCTTCTCCCCGACTTCCCTGCTTTGTAGTTCAGAGAGCAGCACTTCGACTATCAAGTACATCATCTATGGCATCAGATGATGGGGAAAGAATCCTGGTCTGCTTCCTCAGAGTGGCAATGTTGAAACTTGCCCCAGAAGATGTATCTTCAGAGGAAAGATATTCCAGGATGAAATATATTTGAATTAAAAACCACTTATCCTGGGTTTACCGGGGAAAATATTTCATACTTTCCAAATGGAGATGGTCCAGAAACAGAGTGGAAGCACCATCTTTAGATGATCAGAAAGTTGGAAAATCTTACTCCAAGGGTCTCTACTTACAACCATTCGTTTAGCAACAATAAAAGAAATGCTTGAGTTGCGATGGGGGACACTGCAAAGCCATCAAGACAGGTCATAACTTACTTTTTTTCAGCACCCTTGTAACTTTGAGTGGTTGTTAAAACAACTGGTCATAAGTCAAGGACTCCCTGGAAACATAAAAAGAAGTCCTGAGGGACGGTGTGATGGAAAACGTGTACAGCGACAATGAAAAATGACAAAACCGATGCTGGGATTCAGACAAGTTTTCATTTCTGTTTATTTCCTATCTCATAAATGTCTATACAAATAGTATAAAATGAAAGGTTGGTTTTTATTGAGCAAGAGGATGGAGAATCACAACCAGACTGCATAAATCTTCTTGTACAGTTTGTGGCACAGAAGTGCGGCCAAATTTCTTATTGGATTTCACCTATTTCATGGGTGTCCAAACTTGGCAACTTTTAAGACTTGTGGACTTCAACTCCCAGAATTCCCCAGCCAGCAGAGCTGGCTGGGGAATTCTGGGAGTTGAAGTCCACAAGTCTTAAAGTTGCCAAGTTTGGACACCCCTGACCTATTTGAATCTTTACTTCCCGCACAGATTCTATGTCAGATGTGCCCCCAGTTCTTCTGCGTAAGTATTTCACTGAGAATATTTATATAATGTATCTCTGGTACATGATCGTAGAAAAATGGAGAAAGAGTCTAATCCAATCCAATCCCACCACTGTACAGGAATCCAAGTTGAAATAATCCATTGCAGATATTCTGCCAGCTACTACAGGGTCCAATCAGTGAAAAGGAATCCACCACCATTCTCGATAATTGATCCAACTGTTTAACAATTTACTCCCGATGCTAGGATTTTTCCTTATAAATAAATGTAGAAATCTTTAAGGGCTGTTGAAGTTATCTCCTATAACCAGGAATCTTCAAACATGGCAACTTTTAAGACTTGTGGGCTTCAACTCCCAGAATTCTCCAGCCAGCCATAAATAACGAAATAACAAGAGTTGGAAGGGACCTTGGAGGCCTTCTAGTCCAACCCCCTGCTCGGGTAGGAAACCCTATACCACTTCAGTCAAATGGCTGTCCAATGTCTCCTTAAAAATGTCTAGTGTTGGAGCACCCATAAGTTCTGAAGGCAAGCTGTTCCACTGATCAATGTTCTGTCAGGAAACTTCTCCTCAGTTCTAGGTTGCTTCTCTCCTTGATTAGTTTCCACCCATTGCTTCTTGTCCTGCTCTCGGGTGCTTTGGAGAATAGCTTGATTCCCTCTTCTTTGTGGAAGCCCCTGAGATATTGGAACCCTGCTATCATATCACCCCTAGTCCTTCTTTTCATTAAACTAGATATCAACCCTGAAGCTGGCCTGAGCGAAAGCCATTTGTTGGGCTTCAGGTTTGCCATACTGGAGAGGAGGGTTAGGGAGTGGGGAATATAGAGGGGTTTGTAGCCAAAACAAAATATTTTCTCCTGGGAACCAAGGACATTCCCACAGGTGGTCAGAGAGGCAGAGTGACGTTACCAAGCAATCAGACGACACGGTGTTTGGGCCATGTGACTGACTGGGGAAGGGGAAAAACCTTTTACTGTCAACTTGGTGAAAACTGCAGGAATATTCAGAGTCGGTTTTTACCAGCCTGTGCCAACTGCCTTGGAGTCCTATTTATTCTGCAGGTATTACTTGGAACCTTAGACATACCCAATTCCTGCAACCGTTCATTATGCATTTTAGCTTCCAATTCCTTAAATCTTAAAGTTGCCAGGTTTGGAGACTCTGGTCCTAGAAATTTCTTACTAAGAGCATCTTAAGCATGTCTCTGTAGCATGATTTTTTTTTTTTAATGTCACTTTAGAATTCTTGTCCTGTAGAAGTCTTTCCCACCTTGATAACATTGATATGGTCATTTTCCAAGATGAATTCTTGTATGATATTAAGGCTCTCTCTGGCATGGATTCTCTGATGCCTCTTCAAATTTCCTCTCTCGTTGAAGCATTTCTGGCAGTGAGGACATTTGTACGGCTTCTCGCCCGTGTGAATTCGCTGGTGTTTCTTCAACGTTCCCATCTGATTGAAGCCCTTCCCGCACTGAGAACATTTATAGGGTCTTTCACCAGTGTGGGTTCTTTGATGCCTCTTCAGGATTCCCGACAGGCTGAAACATTTCCCACACTGGGAACATTTGTATGGCCTCTCCCGAGTGTGCGTCCTTAGATGCCTCTTCAGGATTCCCGTCTCTCTGAAGCATTTCCCACACTGAGTGCATTTGTAGGTCTCCCCGGTGTGAATCCTCTGGTGCATCTTCAAACAGTTGGTGTGACTGAAGCATTTCCCACACTGGGAACATTTGTAGGGCCTCTCGCCGGTGTGAATCCTTTGGTGGGTCTTCAGATTTCCCGACTGGTTGAAACACTTCCCGCAGTGGGAACATTTGTACGGCTTCTCCCCGGTGTGAATTTTCTGGTGCTGCTTCCAGTATTTGGCCTTGTTGAAGCCCTTCCCACAGTGAGAACATTCATACCATTCCTCTTCGGGATTGCACACCGGAAGTCTGCTAAGTGAGTTTGGGTTAGTCAAGGTTTTCCCCGATTCGGGAGAATTGTTATGTGTCTCTCTGAGATTGTCACCCAGATAAGCGCTTGTGTTGCTCTCTATTCCGTTCTCGGAGATTTCAACCCTTTGCTCACTTACGATATCTTTTTCCTCTTGATTCATGCTTGAAGTACGCTGGTAGCTGTCCTCAAATCTCTGAGGACGTTGGTCTAATTTCTCCGAAGAAGGTATTGGATTCAGTTCCACCTGGTAGAGGTACCTTTTATCATATTGGGAGAACATGGACACTTTACCCTTGTTGGTCTTTTCTGTAACAGTAAGATCCGTTTCCAGCACGTTGCGTGTATTCTCAATTTCCAGCGATGGCCTCCATCTCTGCTGATCGGAATCACAGCTTTCTTCTTCCATCTCGGCTTTTAATGGCAGACTCTCAGGGCTTATCACGGGGTCTCTCCCGCACATCTCTTCTGCATCTTCCCCACCCTGAAAATTCTGCACTTTAAACCTATTCTCCTGTCTGTCACCTGCAGAACAAGAGAAAAACCTTTTAATCCTGTCCTGAGGCCTTCATTTCAAACAATCTACCATATTTTTCGGAGTATAAGACGGACCTTTTTCCTCCCTACAAGAGGGTGGAAATTTGGTGCATCTTATACATTGAATGTAGCTCCATCCACCCCTTTGGCCTCTGTCTCCCAGCAATTTACCTCCTTGCAGCAAACCCGAAAATGGGGCTTACGGCCTACAGCTGATGATTGGAAGGCTCTGCTTAAACTGAAAGTGAAACAGGCTGTTTGCTGCAATGAGGCAAATTGCTGGGAGGCAGAGGCAGGTTTTTTTCTTCTTCTAATCAGGCTAAACTGAAACAGGTTATTTGCTGCAAGGAGGTAAGTCAACAACTATAAACGCCTATAGAATGTTCAAATTATTAGATAATAAATTATTATTATTAAATAATAAATTATTATTTTTTAAAGACTGCTTTTGTTGTTCTAGACAACTTAACAAAATGAAGCTTTTTAAAATAAATGCTTGATCTGAAGAGGGCCAGTGCTATTGTATCTTCTTTTAAATAGCCGAGAATAATGTATACTTCCAGAAAGCCACATCAATTTTAACGGCATCTGTACAAGTATAGTCTGAAATGTAACACCACAAACAGCGTATATCGTCTGTACTGTTTGCTGCAAGGAGGAAACTTGCTAGGAGGCAGAGGCAGATTTGTTTTCCCTTTTTTTCCTCCCTAAAAGCTAGGTGGGTCTTATACTTCGGAGCGTCTTATACTCCGAAAAATATAGTAATCTCCATTTTCTACTGATGCATTTATTTCTGGTGAAGCATAATGTGATTTTTTTTTCTTCTGTTGACAAATTTTTATTACTTTATCGAAGTATAAAATACAAAGAGAAAAGAAAATAACGGGAAAATAAGAGAGGAAAAAGGAAGGAGGAAAAAGAATAGGATAAAAAAGGGAAAGGGAAGAAAAGCATTGATTTATGGCTTTTTAGCACAGTAAAATAAAATAACAACCGCCTCAACTTTTTACTTTTTCATAATAATATATACTAGCCATTTCTATAAACAACAAACCTATCTAACTGATAAAACCCCAAATCAATGTTTTATTTTTTTCCACCTCAAGCACAAAGTCCAGAAACGGTTTCCAAGTAGAAACGAGGTTGGTTGTATTATTTTCTTTAATTAAAGCAGTCAATTTAGCCATCTCTGCTAACTCCATCAGCTTTTGCAGCCAATCATCCATTGTGGGGAGAATGCTTGATTTTTCTCCCCCTCAGTGTTACAAAAGGTCCTCCTTTATAACAGCTTTGCAGTTTTTGAGGATACGAACATCCCTAAGCA